>NW_008796047.1:1454256-1480206 GCF_000699145.1 Aptenodytes forsteri | reverse complement strand
TCAGTTGGGGTCAGCTGTCCCGGCCGTGTCCCCTCCCAGCTTCTTGTGCCCCCCAGCCTGCTCACTGGTGGGGTGGGGTGAGAGGCAGAAAAGGCCTTGACTGTGTGTAAGCACTGCTCAGCAGTAATGAAAACATCCCTGTGTTATCAACACTGTTTTCAGCACAAATCCAAAACGTAGCCCCATACCAGCTACTGTGAAGAACATTACCTCTATCCCAGTCAAAACCAGCACAGGTGGGAGGAAATGAATAAATCACCGGTTGGCATCAAGGTGGTTTTCTTTGAGGGGCACTCTGTCAGTGCTCCCCAAACAGGCAAGCAGTACCACTTTGCTATCTCACTGGTACATCATTTACACTTAACCTCGAACACCTTACTGCCTAGGTAACTAGTCAAAACAGAACTGTGCTAGTACACATATCAGGCCAAAGCCTCTACTGAGGTTTCCTTTTGTTTATAAAGGGACATTCATAAATACCTGGTTCGAATTCTTAGCTACTATAAATTGCACTTGCTCAGCTGATTTATATCTGCAAACTATCTAGTCCTTGATCTTGAATTTCTAATTCATTTTCTTAGTAGTAAATATAACATGTGTGTTCAGTAAGAATACAGACAATGACTGCAGTGCTGTTATACTGTGCCATGAGATAAGTTATATTTATCATGTGGTTCTAACCATGTCACTTTCACAGTGCCCAGTAATTAATCTCCCATAACCCTTATTTCATTCTGAACCTTTGAGCAGATCCCAAGGGATATTAATTGTAAGCATATCTGTCAGGCAAGTGCATCCCCCTTCTTTCCAAAGATTGCTCAGCTACTACAACAGGCAGCATTTTGTCTCCACTTTGAAACCTGTAAGGAGACTCTACAGTTGTAGGGTAATGACTGCAGTTGGCAAAGTATACAGAAAAGCTGACCACAAGCTTTCACTCCACTGTACTGGGCACACATATAGCATTGTCCTGGGCTATTAAGTTTGATTTGTGTCAGTCAAGAACTATGACAGCTGGTGCTGAAAAAAAAATCTTGTTAAACTTTCTGTACAGTCCATGGAAAAAAATCTAGACAAAAAATCAGGATCCGGCCCAGAGTAACACAATTTTGCTAACAGCCTGGCAAGTAGTCCCATTTGTTCTAAAATTAAAATGAACTGTAAGTTGGTAAGTCAAGCAAGAACTTGAGTCATGTCCCAAATTGAGACAGCCTATTGCAAACCTGCTTTTAAATGCTAGAAGAGACTTTAATGTCTACAATGGAGTCTATGTCTGACTACCTCTCCTTTAAACACATCTCTAGTCTTGTGCAATCCCTGAACAGCAGAAAAAATTAATCTGGACTTCCTGCTGTGGCAGCTACTTTTCTATGAGAAGTGCCTCCCTGGTATATGTACAAGCACAAGGGCTCAAAGAACTTCACAACTCATTCACTGCATGTCTACATGAGCCAACAGTAGGATGACAGGAGGCAGCACAGGGCTATGCAGAGCAATTCCCTCTGGAAGGAGAAAAGGACCTTTCTTTGGCTAGTACAGGGGCTTTCCACTGGTCCTCGCAGCACACAGATGTAATTAAGCTAAATTGCAAATTTCCTCTTTTAAGTGATACTAATTTTCTTTTGTGTACACTGCCTGGGTCAGGTCACCATGCCTCATTAGACACAGCATCTCAGAGTGCCCAGCTACCGGGGTTCTGGGCTTGCGAAATCTTTCCCACGGAGTCATTCTTTAATAACTGTTAGTTAAATAATGCTTTAGGGACCAAAGAAAATTATGTATTTTAAACATTAAAGTATTATTAGTAGTAAGCAATAGAATTGATTGTTCTGGAATAGAAAAACATTTCCTGAAAGAATCTGTGCCAGCCTTAATTACACTCCCATTGTATTTCATCTTCATGCTCCCCACACCAAGAGGGAGGGGTGGGTGGAAGATAATTGGAACAAGGTGAAAATAAGTGCTCATTAAATTGCAGACTACACAAGTACTCATGCCATGTGAGAGGGCTGTAAATATGACTTTTAATGAAGTTATGACATGCTTGCCAATAAAAGTCATTTACTTCACAGTATTACAGTTAATTATACACAGCTGGAGCCATTTATTGCCCATCCCTTGTTAACTTTGCCTGGGCTCATTAACCCTTTCACAGCTCTGTGCTTATGATACCTCCCATGCAAGAGGTATAGGTCAAAGAGGCTGCAGGAATTTTAGGAGAAGGAGTGGGAGTGTAGATACTGTAGAGAGCCATTGCAAAAGTGCAAATGCTTCAGCTGGAAACAATTGTGCACTCAGTTCTGGAAAGTACAAATCTGTAGAAATCCACAATAGAAGCATTAAGATACAAACAGAGAATGAACAACCACCAGAAGGAACACGATAGTGGCAGGTGTGGATAGCACATAGGTCAATGTCATCAGGACTGCAGTACATGTACAAGCAACTTTGCAGAAGGTGGACAACAAAAAGTTTTATCTACAGTGCAGTGGATTTCAAACAGTTGGTTCATAATAGTCTCTTCTGGCCATAAAACTACCATTTAATATCAAGTCACATCAGCACAAAAATCTGTTTTCCCCTAAGAAACCTCTGCATCCTCTAGATACCAAAAAAATGGAATTTACCATAAATGAAGGCACAACAGTTCAGTTTATCTATTCACTGTTTCTTACATGCTGGTATTCAGTCCTTCTGGCAATATACTAGTTTAGCCAATGCTCTGTCAGAAACACACAGCACCCACAAGAGAGGAACAGGCTTTTGCACAGCATGGCAGTGCAGACTTCTAAACACCCCTTTAAATCTCATTTGCTTCTCTATTATTCAGGAGATAACTTATTGCCTAAGCCATAAGCTTTACACTGTAGTCCCTGCAAGCAGAGTATCTTGTTTTCCAGGAGGAATCCTCATTTGAATACAGGTATCAATTTCAGTTCTTTTAGTGTTTCTTTGCAATTTGCAAGAAGAATGAGTTATCCATTGCTTTCCCAATTAAAGAATCAAATCAAGAAGTCAAAACTTAATTTGATGACAAGATTCAGAGCCTCTTTTGTAATGACAGGTCACTGGTGACTACCTAGACGGTGATGAAGAAAGCAGATTAAGGTTATGGTATGTTGGTCCTTAAGAATTCCTGCTGCAGAAATAGTACTGCAATCTTAACACCCCCAAGTAAGATGGAATTGGTGTTTCAGGCTCTTTGTTTTACAAAAACTCAAGCTATAGCTCCATGGGACTGTAAATCAAGTTTAGGATGCCTAGTACTAGATTAGGTTAAGAGACAAAGTGCTGAACTAGGACAAATGACATCTGCTAGTGTAAGTTAGCTGAAAAAAATGTGAAGGGTAACTATCCCTGCAGATCAGATGTTGCTTGATCAGGAATATTCCTACCACAGCCAGCAAATACCACGTTATGCACTCTGGCTATTTTTGCAGAAACATGCTTGTGAGCTTGTCCTACCTGTAGTAAATTTGCCCTGCCAAGTGATCCAGTAATGCAGAGATTTGGTATTACTGAAAATAGAGCCACCATCTGTCATTTATTGACGTTCACTGTTGTACAGAGTCTGGGTTAAAAGATATGGAAAATTATCTAGTCAATACAAAGTTAGGCTAAATAGGCTAAAATGACCAAGCTTATTTCTCATAATTTGAAGGGTAGCATCACAAGATTAGATATGAAAGTCAGAGGTGAAGGAAGGTACTCAGATCAGAACTAGTGCCAGTTGTTTTACTGCAGGTAAACAATTTTAGGCCATCTCTTTTTATTATCTGTTGCAAGTACAAAAGCTTCCCAATTTGCATTGCTTGTACATCCTAAGAGCTCCTTATCTTCTACTGTTCCAAACAGTGCCGCTCTTCAGCTTGAGCTAGAATATGTTGACTGAGCACTTTTGCTAGAAAAGCACAACCCTGACCAATCCCTCCCCCAAAAGTCTTCTCTTAAAGAATAAGTCAAATACAGGATTTAACAAATGTTGCTGTGCAGATTTAGAATCCCTGTAGTGAGGAACCCCCACAGCTGACAGCAACCTGGCTCACAGTTACCCAGGGATTTGTTTTCCTTTGTCAGAAGACTTGCCAGCACACAAACTTTTATAGTGGTAATAAAAAGCTTTAAACTACCCCATAAGCTTCAGAGTCAAACAGCAACCCCTTAGCACTGCTCTTAATTACCTTCTAACCTGCTGGCTGTTTGGGTTTTTTCCTCTATTCCTTTCTTTTCACCTTCTAATGAAGTCCAGAAAATTGAACTTTTCCCTGATTTTTCTAGTTTGATACAGTTAATTACAGGTCCTCTGTGCAGTTCATAAGGATTCTTTAGCTACCACAGTATATATTACTCTTTTCCTGTAGTCTGAATCTTGTTTGCAAGTTGTGTTAGACAAAGGGCATGATATCTTCTAAATAAGGAGTTAGTAATTTACTTAGTTACAGGTGGTTTTAAGCAGAAGATGGACATTAGTTTCCTTCCAGTTCCACTGAGACAAGAGAACAGACACTGGACTTAAGGGTTTGTTTAGATGGAAGAGAATAAAAGCTAAAGCACTGCAATAAAAGATTTTTCTAGGCTGTTCCAAGCACTTCAGGAAGCATGTTCACAAAAGGGGAGTTCCAAATTTAACCACTATTAATTTTGGAAATCAGCTTCAGCATATAACATTTCTCACCAGATGACCAAGTATCTGAAGACAGTATAGAGAGCTCAAACTTGGGCACTGTGTAGTTTGTTATGTCCCCAGCTCTGAAATTCTCAGCAGCCCTAGGTTAATAGTCTATTTTTCACCCTTTCTCTATTTTGTCTGCAACTGCTTCTATCTGACTCAAAACTGGGTCCTGTCTATACCCTTAAATAAGTAAAGGTAACTAAAGAGTAAAAAAAATAATTTTATTTCTTTGCATAATCAAAGAAAAGCAACTCTAAAGTTTGGGTGCAGGTTATTTGATGTTTATAACAAAGTACTCACAAGCCAATTTGAATGTTTACTTAAACACTAATCTGAGTTGGGACATTCATGACTTGAATCTATAGATGAAACACTGGTGGAAAAGTTAGTTATTTGGTTTTTGCTGCCCCAGTGCCCTGAAGCTATGTTACAGAATCTGGGCCTGCTTTCGGTAGAACATTAACCCCAAAAAGTTGTGTTATTGTCTTCAATTGCTATATTGACAGGACAACCTGTTTCATTAAACCCATTAATTAGCTAAAAGTCTAATCTAAGTAGCTGTTTTACAGCTACCATAGTAGTGACCAATAATAATTTCATTGATTAAATTGAAATTTCATAATTAAGTTTAAATGAATCTTATAAAGAAATTTTTCTTTGTTAGAGCTGCCTTCTACCTTCCTTAACTGCATCATTTGGTTGAAGAGGAACATGTTCCTACTGCTGCCATGAGCCAGCAAAGAAAGCAGAATGACAAAATGATGTCTAGCAGAAAGGTTCACTTTTGTCTTGACTTTTATCCTTTGCCACAATGATTCTCAATTTCTTACTATAGCATACCCAGTTGTACATAAAGCAATAACTAGAACCAATTCCGTGAGGTTTATCTTAAGATCATAGATTTGCTAAATGGAATATGCCAAGTGCTTTTGCTTTGTGCTGTCTAGCAACTTCTTAAAAATAAGGGCTATGAACAGGAAAGCTACTATAGAAAAGCAACCACAATTGCAGAACATGTTTAACTCCCTTTGCAAACAGCATTTTTACAGACAGCAACAAGATTTTCTCTGCTTCTCACCACTGCTGACTGACTAGTATGAGACCACTGAAACTGCTCTGGCACATGAACCAGAAGAGATGCTAAAAGTCAGGTTCAAACAGTGCTGGTTAAACGGAGGAGTTATTGCATGTTATTGAATGAGAAAATAAGTTGGTTCACTTCACATTAAACCACATCCGGTTACATTCATCTTGAAAATGATCTCCCTCTTGTAACTATGAAAACAGGTAGCTTCTAGTTCTCTACTGGCCACTGACAGTGCCACAAAAGCATTCAGATATAACAAACAGTTAAACACAAAAATTTTGCATAGACTGTTATGAACTCCATGCTCATGATCAGTAACTGAGTTAGGAAGTCAGAAGCTTATTAACAAATTTCCTCTTCTAAAATTGTCTAAGTAGTTTCTTGTACCTTATCTCTAATATACTTCACTCTAGTCTTTGTTAGAATATCAGCCAGATAATACTATGATGCAAATCAGGTAAATAACAGTCCCCTGCTCGGAACACACAGTAGACTGCACTTCCTTGTGAAACAAGGGCTTGATACTACAGTACCCTAACAACTAGTGCATTATAAACACATCAAGGTGGATAAGTACACACAGTAACAGCCAGTTATACAAGTTGCCCATTAAATCCTTCTCCCTCAAAATCCAGAAGTATATCTATTATATAACTAGGCTTTTTGTCTATCATGGGTCAGAAAAAGGTCAGGGTCTAACCAGTCATGATCATTATCCTTTGAAGCTTCTCTATTCATAGATAACCTCATAAAATGAAGGCTAGCAAAATAGGAGATGTTTACTCTAGCTGATATAACCACACAAAATGGCAGCAGTAGTGGGAGCAGATTATAAACCACCTTTCCTTAACCTGCTGGCAGAACATTCAAACCCAAGACTAGTATTATTCTAAACTGGGTAACACCCAGATTAAAAAAAAAAGGACTCAAACTCTCCATCCAGCATGTTATACAACCTTGCACAGTATCATAATTTGCTCCAATTTGCTAATGAACACTAATTATCCAAATAATTCAGCATGACTATCTGTTCCTGACCACTGCAAATCATCCTGCTGTTCCTCAAAATCCTGTTTGTTCCCTCTCCCTTCTCTTATTTTAAGCCCCTGACTGTTCCAAGTGCCTTTTATTTAAAGAGAAATTGGTCACCTACTGTGTAAATTTCTGCAGGGAGCCCTTTAATGTAGACTGTTGCAATTTTCTCCAGGAATATACTAATAATTACAATGACTAGGGACTTGCACTTTGTTATCTAAGAGGAAGAAACAAAATCATGATGACTTATTTGTTAAAGTCCACACAGAAAACAAATGAGTGTGATGAAGCCATAGGGTCTTCTTAAGCAGTAATGGGCTGGAGAAGAACTAAGACCATAAAAAAAAAAAGAGAGAAGAAAGGAGAGCAGAGGCAAACAATTAACTGCTCACATTAACTGGGAAAGCATCTCTTCCTCTGTCTCCATGGAGCTTCCGCTATAGTGAGCAGGATTAGACACAACACTGCAGCATTTGGGATTTATTGGTATTATTTCAACAGCTGGGAGAAAAGTGGTGTATGTTGACAAGTAGGAGATGAAGAGGGAGGGCACAAAGAACACATAAGGAGGAAGAAATGGAAGGAGCTGAAAAGCATGAGATAAGGATGGCATGTGGCTTACAGTGGTTAGAAAGAAGCACCTTGTATAACCAGTGAGCTGACCAAGCCATGAAGTATTATACATCCCAATTTTAAAACAGAAAATTCGTTGTTTTTAATTCAAACTCAGATTTATAGGTCACACTTTCAAGGTGATTTCTGCTCAGCAATTTAAGATTTTTAATAGAATTAAAAGACCTGTCCAGGCATGAAATCCAGCAGCTAGATTCAAATTCATGCTCCACGTAAAGCCAGCATGAGTTCCCCACCATCAATAACATCACTGTTGGAGCAGTTGAATCAAACCGTATATGGGTAGATGACTGAGCACACCTACATATTAAGAGCTTTTCATCTCAGAATTCAGAGTTGCTCAAAGCATGAACTGGACCACTGCTGCTGCCACATTCTTCAGCCTGCTTGTCTTTGCAGCCCGAGGGCATCACTATTTTTATTCAGAGGCCTTTGTCTTCCTTGATGTAGATAAGTAGATAAAAGTTAACTTTTAAACTTCATCCTACTGACTGGACTGACTTCAAGCTTTTGGAACATGTTCTTAGACATTGATATTTTCTGTGTTGTCAGTTCACACCTAGAGACTACTTGCACATCAGCACATTGCCCATATCAGACGGCAGCTATATTCAACTATTAGGTAGACCACTAAAGAAAGGGCCTGCATTCCAATTCTTATCATATTCCAGAAGCAGATACAAGAACCACCATTCTTACCCTTCCTAGTGTATAAACTATTGAAGAGGGCAAAATGGCTGTCATGCATGCAAACAGATGCATAGTTTGTTTAGGAAGTCATGAAAGTACTGCCTTGGTTAAAAGGCAGCTGTATGAAGGCTGGTAGTCCAGCACACATCTATCACACCTCACAGAGCAATCAATTACAGGCATCATAGGTGCCATTTCCTTCATTATGGAGGAGCTTTTAAATCTGCTTTTTCAACTTCATATGTTGCTATTAAAGCTCTAGTTTAGTGCAGAATATGATTAACAAAGAAAGCAAATAAGGGCATGACTCACTATCCTAGTTATTAGAGAAGTCATGAGGCAGAGACAACTATTTCAGCCCCTTTCTTGCCAAACACTGAGAAGCCAACAGTGAAATATTAATTAGAGAAGGAGCTAAAACTTGCAAAAATAAAAACTTTAGGAATCATGTTCTAATGGCTAGAGTAGTTAAAAAGCAGAATACAATATCTAGGGAGTAATGCTTAATCTGTTGGATCTCTATCCCATTGGAGATTTTTAAGTAGAGATTAGAAAAACATGTGAGGAGTGTTAAGTCTTGCTGATGCTGCCTTTGAACACATGACCTCAAGAGATTCCTTTCAGTTCTGTTTTTCTGTAATTGCATGTTGTGGAAGGCTCTGAAATTCAGCCTTTATTGAAAGACAAATGTAAAGCTTGAGAGAGTGCCTGAATATTAATATACCACTTCACTCCACCCCAGAATCTGGGAAAGTGATTAGGAGATCTCATGAGCATAGTCAAGTCTCATACTAGCTTACTACCACAAAACCTCAAGTCTCACTAGTGTTGTAATGCCTTATTTTTACTATTTGAGCAGTCTTACTTTCAAATTGTAACAAGGTCTCCACAGACAATGTTATTTTATAAGAATGCTCAAAGACCCAATAGCTAATACATCAGGTGCTATACAGTGCATGGGAAGCTTCCCTTCTCTCAAGCATTCATAATATTCATAGACTAGACAGATGAGGGGGAGAAGAGGCATACAGAGAGAAAATAACCCTCCTGAATTCAAAGAACCTAAATGATGGAGCTGAAAATAGAATCTAGGTATTTTAGTTCTGGTCTCAAGCAGAAGATCAGATACCTGATCTAGCTGAAGATGTCCCTGCTTATTACAGCAGGGTTGGACTAGGTAAGCTTTAAAGGTCCCTTCCAACCCAAACTATTCTATGATTCTAATTCTAGCACCAAAATAAATAGCAGTAAAGTGATACAATATTTGGTTCAGGTCTAATTAGGAGAGACAGCAAAATTAGCATTATATTAGAAAACAAAGTCTATAGGCTGGTATGAAAAGACAAACATAGAGCATCCAGCAGAAGGGCTCCATTTACAGACACAGAATAGTGGAGTAGCAAGTCTTGGCCAGATGTCCTTAACTTTAGAGACAAAAGGAAGGACAGATCATCTGGAAAGTTCTTGCAGGTTAACTTATATTGGTTAGGGTAAAGCTCTTTGAGGTCTCTGTTCCTCAGCTCTGAAGATATTTATTCACTTGACCAAGAGCAAGCAGAACTTAAAGGGAACTTCTCCATTAAGAACTCCTTGAAGCTAAGGGGTTATTCTGAGTAACATTTAAGAAGGTTAAACTCTGATACAACATCCTGACCCAGCTGTAATGGCTGACTCTTATGGAGAAAGAAAAAACAAGTAGATAAACACTGAAAAACCTGAAGAAAACAAATCCAAGTGATTTGATAATTGCATGGACGTTGTACTAAATATACAGCCTGATTACAGTTAGCTAAGCTATAGCTTTCTCTCTTTGGAGAGAGAAGTGATACTAGCTCCAACTTGTAACACAGTTCTCTGCCTTAGATAAACTAATTTCCACTATGGAAAGTCTCCAATGCCTTTCAAAAAACCATGGAGTAGCAAGAGTAGCACTGATTCACAAGAAAACCAAGCATGGAACTAAGAGTAATTAATCATAATATACATGAAAAGAACCACCTCAACAAGGCACAGACCCACAATACCTGAGGAGAGCCAGCATAGCAACAGTTCAGCAAATGTTAAATCAAGGTTACAAGTCAAGCCCAAGATCAGCACCTCAGCCAACAACCCAAGGACAAGGCTAAAGACCCCTCCACATAACATAGCTCAAGCAAGAAGGGAAGCTGCGGGACTGAACTTAAATGGAGCTCCTGAGCCAACAGGGAGTGGGTGTGTGGGCGGAGGTCCAGGTGAAATAAACCAGGGCCAGCAAGGCCCTCTGGGTCTCTCAGCCTGAGAGGTAATAGCAGGAGTGCTGGTCTAGGGTGGCTTTAGGGTTTTTTTCCCCCCTTTCTTTCTCTCATTTCATTGCAAAGTATCAGACTATGCAAAACAGACCTTTTTACAAGTAAGATATCCACATTAAAATATTTAATCAACACAAGGAAGGATTAGAAAGAAAGAAAGACCTTTAGTAAGTAGTGGTTCTTTCTTGGATGGTAGGCCTTTATTTTCTAAGTTAATAGAGTAATTGCTTTTGCTAAACAACAATTGTAGATATTAATCCACCTATGCTGAAGCACATTTGTCTGATAGAAGTAACTGTTTGTAGTAGCTATATTTACAATTCAGCATCTTCCTTTTCTATGAAAGATCTATGCTGAAAAGATATTTCAGTGATAGAGAATATATGCTCTCAGCTTTTCTGTTCCTAGCCACTGGCAGGTTTTGTTGGGTTGCTGAAGACTGCATGTCAGTGGCAAAGGCCTATCTTCTTATTACCTATGGCAGTTTGGAAATTGGGGTAAGTTAAATGTGTCACGCTGAAGCTGAGCATGGAACAAAAGGAAGAAAAAAAAGGAAAAATCTACTTCAGGAAACAGTTTGCGTGGGTGAATGTGGGCAGATAATGTAATAGAAAAGCAAATATGCTGTTAAAAGAAGATTTAACAAGTTTCTTTTTCAACAAGGGGTGACAGACTCATACCACTAGCTCGCCATGAAGAACAACTCAACAGATATTCCCACAAAAGATACCTATGGTCCCTCTTTTCTTAAAAAATTTGCTTTCTCACCTATTCTGTGAGCTCTCCCCGTTTTTAAAATTTTTTATTATGGTAATAGTTCTATTATTCTCTCACCTTTTATTCAAGGCTTTTCACTTAATGATTGTTTAAAATTAAAAAAAGACTAAATCTACATAGCATTATATATACATATATATATAAAAAAAGGAGTAAAAACAGCAGAGCTGAGAGTTGGCTTCCAAGGTTGTTTCTTTTTCAGTTATTACAATTAGGAATTACAGAATGATATTCACGATGTAATGCTTCAGTTAGTGCCAACATGCATGTTAACAAATCAATCATTTGGCTGCTTCTGTATACGTAACGGTCTTTTCATAGCACTCTTCCATGTAGGCTCCCTCAAGCTGCTGCATTCAGACTATCTTTAGTCTGAATTTGGAGGGGCACGAGATTAGCCTCCCCCCTCTTCCTTTCTTATCTAATACTTGTGAAGATTTGCTGCCCCCATGTGAGTCTGGAATATATGTTCACTGTCCCAAGAAATGTGGTGCTTCTGTTGTCAATTGGATCCCTTGAGGTATTCATCCACCACCTTTGTGCTCCTCCCTTTCAGTTTCTCTTATTAAGCCTTGTGAGTTCCTGTCTATTAACACAGCACCTGACAATGGTCTTGGGATGCTTGTGAGGTGCCTATTCTGCAGAGTGGCAAGGAGCAGGGTACTAGCTAGATTTTTATTCCAAAGAGCTAAAAAGACAATTCCACATACCAGCATTTAAATGATCTCTGTTCAGATAACTGCTCTTCAAACAAGCAACTCCTCAGACGCCTCCATATTTTGAATGAGGATTACCCACCAGGAAGTAAAAACCTAAGTACGTGTAGCACTCAAACTGTAGTAGCAAGTCTAGTGAAAGAGGCCAGGCTGGCTTGTCAGCCTGCTGTAGAGGTGTGTGTTTCCAACAAAAAAAACCCATTTATCAGACACCAAGATGAAGGCTTTTTGGAGGCTGCATAGTTAGATCACTGGTTATCCTTAAATACTGAAATAAGGGGAGTCACTTCTTATGTGTCAGTCAGTGACTGTATAGCTTCCTGCTTCTTCCATGTCATACAAAGGCAAATGGGTACAGTTTCAGTGATATGATTTACACATGTATCAGAGGAGAGCCAACTTTGGTCAGACAGTTTTGCTCATTTGTATGGGGGCAGATAAAAAAAATACAGCCTCCTCCAATGCCCTATCTTACTGCTGTGATGCTGTAGGGAAACAACGTACAGCCTCTCCTTTTCATAATGAACTTTTATTGAAAATACCAACCCTTCCAAAATCCTGTCCTTAAATGGGTATGTGTTTATATCAAAGTATATGTCCCAGTGTAAAATGTGAGTGCAGACAAGGCTCTGATAGTTTTCAGTCTTAATATGACCAGCCAGGATACAAATAAGACGTATGTTTGTAGGGGAATAATGCTGAGTATAAATAGCTATATTACAATACAGATGACTTGGGGTAAAGTTGGGCGGGGCAAAGAGAGAGATCACAGAGCTTGCAATAGTAACAGTTTCAAAAGCCTTTATTACCTTTTTAAATCATATGAGCTCAGCTAATAGAATTTGAACAGCCTGGCAAGAAAATAAATTTGGAACTGTCTGGGATCATATTTTCAGAGTGATTTTTTTCACCCATCAGACACTTCTGTGATAGCTGCTACATGTCTACATTATGCAGGTAAGACGAGATATTGATCAACCTTATGTATATGTCACAGAGGGGATTCAAAAGAATTTAAGAATTACTTTCATGATCTCTTAC
Source organism: Aptenodytes forsteri (assembly GCF_000699145.1). NCBI lineage: Eukaryota > Metazoa > Chordata > Aves > Sphenisciformes > Spheniscidae > Aptenodytes > Aptenodytes forsteri. The sequence continues at coordinate 1,467,267 of NW_008796047.1, read as the reverse complement.
CATGAGGTGAGATGATTTATTGGGTAGATGAACCCTACTGGGATCCACCATGTGGAAAACAGGCAGGTTGGGAACTGCATTTGAGGAATGTGGAAGAGATGGGATCACCTATTACTAATGTGGTCCATTAGTGGACTACAGGAGGCAAAAGGGATCTAGGACTCTGGGAGTTAACATTATCCGGATCAGGATGATGAAGGGCACACAACACTGTCACAGTTGAGCACAGCTCAACTTATTTAAATTCACTCTGACAGATATAATTTGTGTCCTTCTGTAACACAGAGGAAAAAAACCCACAATTTTTCTCAATTACTCATCTTGGATAAAACCATATTTTTAAATATTCACACTGTGTATTTCTGTAAGAAAGAATACTTAAGGAAGAAAAATAATAAGATCAGCAATGAGTTATTCTGACCACTATAGAATTCTTTGGGGGCACAGGGAGAAGGAATGAGAAAAATAGATTTTGAGGTTACTGACAATTTAATTTCTTTGATTCCTAATCCATCTGCAGATTGTGTTATTTTAGATGCTGTGTCTTATCAGGCTTCCTAATCCTTCTTCAGAGGAATTCAGGGAGGACTTTTCAAATAGATGTTTTGAAAATAAGAGGGAAACACAGATTACCAAGAAAGGTCTGATCCAAATCACATCTAAGTGTGGATATCCAGAGGAGCAAAGACCAAAACAGACCCCCATTCACGATGGTCAAAGTTTAATTTTGAGAATGCTGTGTTTTAATTTGGCACACAGCAGGCCTCTCAGCCATGGAGCAGAAGTCTGTGCAGGGAACTTAGGACTAGCTGGCATCTGCTGTGCCTCAGCTCTGGCTGTTAGAAAATGAAATGCAGTAAGAAAGGAGAAAGAGAAGCACAGTAGTGCTGCATTTCCAAATGTGCTTTACTTTCTAGTTTACAGCTAATATTTTTTAACTCTCTACCAGTTGAGAGGTTTTCTTTTTTGTTTTAGAGATGTGGACTTCACATTCAAATGCATAGAGATGTTACTTACACCGTTTGCAAGAACTTGCAAGTTAAGATGAGAGGATGGCTGTGACTGCATTTTAAAAATCTATGGAAATTTTCTTAGCAATCTTATTTTATCAAGAAAAATAAATTCAGAACATACTTACACCCCAAACCTGCAAGCTGATTTAGCCAAATAGGGGACAGTATACTATGACCCACAAGAGTCTGTGGGACAGTCATAACTTTAGGCACATTTTCTACAGACTCTGGCTGAAAATTTACTAAGGTGTTCCATTAATGTTATTGAAATTGGAAGAGCTGATTTCAGAGACATAAACCTGGCTTTGAGATGCTAATGTGCTTTGAAGATAGCAGTATTTGAATACCTTAGAGAGTCACTTTGCGGTGGGACATCAAGGGAACGATGCAGAGACTGGGGGTGTACACGTTTAGTTTATCTTCGTCACAGTAGTAGCACTTACTCCTGGAATTTAATTGCAGTGTTGCAGAGTACAGAGCACTACTGTAAATGTGTTCCCTGCACTGAACACTTAATAATAATACTAATAATAATAATAATAATTAACAGTAGAGACATGCAAACAGTTTTCATTTAATAGTAGAGTTGCCTGCAAGTGCTTCCATTGTTAAGAGTTTGTCAGAGCTTTGTACTTTAATTAAAGGGAACATGATGCTGGTAGAAAGGTGTTGGATTGACACTCCCTGAAAATGAAATCATCTGCTTATCTGCTAACAAACAACAGCTGCAGCTGCCTAAGTGCTACTTTTGGAATAAATTTGGGAGGGCCAAGCTCCAAACTTATCTAGGGATATTGCTTGTACATTTCAAACATTGTTCAGAAAGATGTAAGGAGGTATACATATAATTTAATCAACAGGCAAGAGAGTTTTGCATTGCAGACTGGGCTTTGGGAGACTTGGGTTTTAACTCCAACTCTTTGATTTGCATGCTAGATGATCTTGGAAAGTCACCACTGCTTCCTGTGAAAGTTCAGGACACCTAACACTTCTAGGGTGCCCTACTTCAAACCTGAGTAAGTCAATCTCTAAGAAAAGCATGGAAGAGAAATAGTCTTGGTTTCATGATTCACTGTTATGAAGAACTGTAACTTCTTTCTATCTTATGGTATGTTTCAAGAAACAACTGCTCAGCCTCGTACTAGGGACAGCTCTTTGAATAACACAGCAAGATTTTAGAAAAATGGAAACTGAATTTAACATCAAAATCCTGGGAAAGCCCATTGGAATTTTATAACCTGTATGTTCCAGCCAAATTCAGAGCTCGAGCCTTAAAAAGTGTATTGGTACAGCCCTTTTAGTTAAAGATATTTGGTTTTGGTTTTAACTAAAACATTAAATCTATACCCTTCTAGTTATGGAAGACTAAAAGGTAGTTTATACCGGTCTATTTTTATTCCTGCTACAGAGGAATAGCAAAGCAGCAAACCCATCTTTATTCTGCTCTATCTTTATCATTTTAGTCATACCAGTGAAGTGGTGTGAACAATCAGATGAATTCTGACTCAAAGGGTCCCAGACTGAACCTGGAAAACGTTACAGCTTTGCTAATTTCCCAGTGAATGATCAACTAACAGTTGTAGCAGCTGTGATAAGAGGATTCTTGTTTACAACAACATTCCAGATAGCCTGCTTTTGTTTTAATAGCACCTTTTTCATCTTCAGTCTAGGAGTCTGTCATAGCAAGGTACTATGAATTATTGCCACAGCATGCTCCTTACCACCTACAGCCTTTCTGTGGCAATATATGACCCATAAATCTTACTGACATTCTTTTCCACGGCTCTTTTAATGCTCTTCCCTTTCTCTCCTCCCTCTCTCTTTTCTCCCCCTCTTTGCTGTGAAGTCCAGCGGTTCCACCAGAAAGAAAGAAAAAAGAAAAAAAAAAAGGCATGAAACAGAATGTAATCAGATTTTGTGGGGAAACCTGAAGGTGAACACAGTAAGAAATTAATCGACTCTGGATACAGAGTCCTACTTCTCTAAGTAGTTTGCAACCTAGGAATTGCTAAAGGGTTTGGCAATGACAGTAAGCTCTTTTACATAAAATATCAGCAATCAATTTGGTGCTAGTAATGCACTTCATTACAGATTTCTTTCCAGAGATCACTCAGTGTTCCGAGTAGCCACATGTTCTAAAGGAAATGGAATTACATTAACTTTACTGTATGTCACTGAAGTAAACTTGGCTGGTGGGCAAGTGACGAATCTGGCCTCTAGAGGCCCGTTTTCAGTTTCAAACACAGTAACTCACAAACAGAGATATATAGACACAAAACACTATAAGAATTCATTTCAGTGTATTTAGATTTAATAGATTCTTTCCAAACTACTAGGATTCTCTTAGCAAAGAAATTGCTTAAATGATTTATATAATAATTTCCCCTCAAATCTTCTCATTGGATAATTTGACAACATCAGATATATGTTTCTATTATTTCTTATTTCATTATTTATTTTGCTCTTTGTTGTGCTACATTTATTCTATTTAGACAATAACATCTCTGTCAACTGCAGTTTAATTCCAAACTACTAGGATTCTCTTAGCAAAGAAATTGCTTAAATGATTTATATAATAATTTCCCCTCAAATCTTCTCATTGGATAATTTGACAACATCAGATATATGTTTCTATTATTTCTTATTTCATTATTTATTTTGCTCTTTGTTCTGCTACATTTATTCTATTTAGACAATAACATCTCTGTCAACTGTAGTTTAATTGGTATCTAAGGCCTAGTCTGCATTTACATTTTACTGGAATAATAATGTTGGTAACGGGTATGATTTTTTTATAAAAGAGTTATGCTGCTATGAACTCCTTGGTGGATGCAATCAGGTTAGTATAAAAGTGATTTATACTGGTTTAGTTCTTCCCCTACTCTATGGTAATAGCTATCTAATTATAAAGTATGTTTATGCTGACACAATTGTATCCACAATCCTGGTTTACTTTTTCATTCTTCATTTGTCTTAATGCAAATTCTGCCGGAGGAAAATGACACATGCACACACATACACCCACAAGCAAGATCATCAAAGTCCTGAAAATCCATTTGGCTGAATTAATCAGAAGATAATTCTGTCCCTGGGGCTTTAATCTCTAAAGAGCAAGATCAGTTTGTGGTGATCGTAACTGCTTGATTTGCATTACAGCAGTAATAAAAGACTCCCCCAGTGCTTAAAAAAATACCATTTATGGAACTTCCTTGAAGAAAATAGGATCAATAGCACAGAAAGGTGCTAAATTGCTGTTACTTAAAATGTATACCAGATTAATTTAACCCTTAAAGCTCTGCATGCAGCAGATGCAATAAAACTCTTAAATCAAACTGTCTTGATAAGAGAATCACAGAGTTTCTGCCACACAATTCTGTGATCTACAGAATAAGCAAAGCTCTGAACAGATGGCATACAGGGAACTGATAGTTGGTTTGTTTTTTTTTTTGTAATATACTCCTCATTAGACGGCACCTGGAATATGGTGCTCTACTCTGCACCTCCCAGTACTTAAACGACACTGACTACATGGAGGGAGTTACTCCAGGAGCACTTGGGTTTGTGAGATTCTGTAAGAGAAAATGGAACTTAGAAAAGGGGTTAGCCAGTTAGGGTGAGGGTCTGTGGACATTTAAATGCCACCACTGCTGATGCCAGTTCATAACAAGCCATAACAATGGTGGCAAGGACCGCGTTGCAATCGTTAGCCCCTGTGCCGGGCACGAGCTGAGGAGAGGAGCCCCTCTGGGCTCGCTACCGGCCTCACCTGTGGCAGCGAAGGGGCGGGGCCTGCTTCCCGGCACACAGCCAGGCTGCGGGGAGAAGGTTCCGTGACAGAAACCAGGGCTCGTCCTAAGGCATTCATGGAGGTTTGGGCTTGCTGCAGCGGCCGCGTGCAGGAAAAAGCAAGGTGAGACAAGCGAGGGGTGTGAGCAAGTACATAACTCACTTTGCCTTCACTCTACTGAAGGCAAAAGGCGCTGCTCCTGGGCTCTGCCTGAACTGTTTTTCGGCCACATCATGTGGTAGGGCTCTTTAGGGAGCCGTGAGTCCTTCACGTGAGGTTGGTGGCCCGAGTTGTGGGTCTGGCCGTCTCAGCCACAAAGCTGTGCCTGAGGTGGGGGCTCTGGTAAAACCCTGCAAGCCCGCGGGACAGAGGAGCAAGGCTGGTCCTGCGCAGACTGGGGGGGAGAAGAAAAATAAAAACCAAACAAGCTAAGCACTCTGACCTTAAAATGTAGATGGGGGATGGCCTCCTGCTGGGCTGGGGCGCTGGCCGGGCTCCCTGCCGCAGGTGCCGGAGCGCGTGAGGGCTGAGGACCGTTAACGGCTGCTAAGGGCTGGCTGGGGACACCCGCCGCCCTCCCCGGGCCACCTGCGGCCTCCCGCGCGGGGCGCGGGAAGGTTCTGGAAGGGCCCTGTGGGCGGGGCCTGTGGCGGTGCGGGAGAGCTGCTGTGGGCGGCTGTGCGCGGGGTAAGCAGCACTTATTAACTATGTATGTATCTATGTTTGAAACGGAATTTGCCGTCTTTTAGAGTGCAGGGGTGTTTTGTGTCGAGAGGTTTTTTCATCTGTGACTTGTAGGTGCGTGGAAGAGAAGTTTTTGAAGTATTAAATATGCACGTTTACTTTTTTTTAAATTGGTGGCCCATTTTCAAATCTAAGCCTGTTGTTGTGAAAGAAAAAGGAAACTTTGTCTTAAGAGTACTGTGCATTTTCAATTATGTAATAGAAAGCAAACTGGGGAGGAGGTGTGCAACTAAACCCGTTCGTTGCTCACAGAATTAGTAAAAGTGTGGTTGATTTTTGACCCTTTTCTCAGTGATTTCACAAGTTAAGCGGATTCCAAGCAGAACAATTAGCTGGGCTAATGTGACTGAGATAAATAGAAAAAGTAGTTAATTCCTGTGGAGAAAAAAAAAATGTTGTTAATGTTAAAAGGATAAATAAAATAGCCCTAATGGGAAGATCAATTCAGGGGGATAATACTGATGCCGGAAGAAACAGTTGCATTAATTGATGCTTAATTTTATGAACAGTCGAAGAGCCATGAATGAGGTGGGAATTGGACAGCAAAAGGGGGAGGGTCACAATTTTTAGTTCAGAAGTCAGCTGGAACATTTCTGCACTTGTACACTGCCTTGCTGGGCGAGCTGTTGGATGCGGTATGTACCGATCTGAAACTGTAATGCATGAAGGAGAGCCAGGCTGTTGGCAGCCCAAATTTGAGGTTTTGTAGTTTTGAAGTGTCGTGTTGTAGTTTTGTGCAGTGAATTAACATGGCAGGCATGAAAAGTATGGCTTAAAGAAAACATGAAGTGTACAGCCTTGGGCAGGTCCAGCCATAATGGCGTCCACAGGCTCCCAATGTACGTGCACCTTATGGAGAACCTTTCACTTATGCTAACCCATCTGGCAAGTCAGCCAAGTTCATTAGCTTGCTGCAGTATCCCACAAATGCAGCCTTATTTCTTGCAGGCTTGAGTTTGCCTGGCTGTTGGTCCTGTAGAAGGTGTCAGTTTCCAGTGGGGTTCATGTTTCTGGTGTCTGTTTCAATAGCTTCTGCAGGATGTGGTCAGTGTTCAGTGCCAGTCTGTTAGATTGGATCCAACCCTGTGCGGTCAGGTAATGCTATTTCTGTTTGTTTGTTTTAATCTGATTAAGTTTCTCAGCACCACTCAAGATTAAAAACCGTGACCAGACAAATGCTTGAATAAAGATGAAGTGCAAGTAGTGTTTTCTGGGCCTCTGTATAAGAGGGTTTATAATAATGTTCTAATATCCTGGCAGTCTGGTATTAAGATTGAAGAAGGTGAGCTACTTAGATAAAGTGCTACGGTAACTTTTCATCTCCCAGAATAAAGATAAAATAAAGGGATTCTAGTAAAAGTTACTTGAATTGCCCTTAAGCCATACAACATGATTTAATTCTAAGATCATAAAAGAAAAATCCTCCTTGAGGCATGCCCACAGTAGAGAATTGGGAGATGAGGAATTCTATTTCCTGCTATTGGGACGTAAGTGGCTGAGGATGGGAGTATAGCTGCAGCCAGTCCTCCTGGTCCCCCCTCCTATACCAGTGGATGGGAAGAGAGATGACAGGCAATGGGAAGAACCTGGGTTGTGTCTGCACTGATGTGCTGGCTGGTTCCCTGTGCAGTCCCTGTTCAGTTCCTGTATTTGATGGGGAGGAAAATCTGCTGGGATCTGGCTGAAGCTGAATGGCAAGAACACAAGAAGGGAGCTAAGGCCTTTTCGAGATGCCAATAGGACAGCAAATCAATATCCCTCTTGTTCAAAGAGCAGAATGAGCGGAGAGTTTAGAGTGAAACTAATGGGGGGCCAGAAAAAAAAACCCCCACCTGCCGTTGCCATGACAAATAATGACAAAAAATGACTGAAGCATTTTAAAGGTAATGTTGCAATAACAAATATCCTGTGGGTTGCTTGTTTATAATTGGGCTGGGCCCTGTCAGCACTTGTTAGGGCTGAGAGCAAGTGCTCTGCAGGATGCACAAGCAGTGTGTGCACTGGGTGATACACAGAGGGGGAGATAAAGCTATTGTAAAAAGGCCCTGAATTTAATTCCTCTGGGAACTCTTCCTTCCCCACCCCCCCACCCCCGAATTTGGTTTCTGTTTTCTGTTCTTTCCTTTTTTATTCTCGTAGCATGTTGTTTTGGGAGGTTACTTCTGTAACCTTTTGCATATCTGTTTCTGTTCTTTCCTTTTTTATTCTCGTAGCATGTTGTTTTGGGAGGTTACATTGCCTTTCTGTAACCTGGCTTATTCATCTATAAAAATGAAAGTAGTACGGCTTGGAAATGTGTGTGTGAGGGAGTGAAACTTGGTGGGGGGGAAGAGATGGGGTGGCAAACGGCTATTGACACTTGGTGTTTCCCCGCTGTGTGAGAAAGGCTGTTGTATGAAGAGTTGCACTTGAGTATTACAGAAGTACTGCAACGGGTATAACCAGTTGGATTGCTGAATTACAGTCCTAACGATAACTTCTGTGGATACACATGCATTTTCTTTTCCTCACATTCAGCCCCATGAAACAATACTATGTTTAAAAAAAATTTAAACAAGGCAGCTAACTACTGTTGTCTGTCATATGTCTTCTATGTTTTTCTGCTCTATCTGCAAGAATTAGTAGTTTTGAAATAGGTGTTGCAAAATGTTGGTCAGTTTTTGTATGCAACTGTGTGTATGCATACAGGTGTGTACATGTATGTGAGTGATCTCTGAATGTATACACTGCAACTTGAGTATTGGGAAGATGCAGAAAGAGCCCTATTGTGGGGTTATTTTTTTTAATAGTCATGCCTGATTGCATTTTACTGAAGTGCAATTCAGCTAGACACTATAAAACTGCAATGCTACAGCATAGTACTCTTCTCCCCACCCTACCCCCAAACATACAAATAGCTGCCAGAACGGAAGTCTTAAGGTAGTTTATAATAGATATGAAGGGGAACTAAGGGTGGCCAAGTGTGCATGCAAAACTGCAGGCATCCAGGATTGGTATGTTGGAGAGCTACAAACTAAAAAGAAAAAGGTAGAGTAGTGATTAAAAGAATCCTTGGTTGTTGGTGTTCTTTTACCATATACTGCATCTTCCTTGTGTTTTGGGCCCGCACATCTGCTAATCTTGATGACCCTGTGGAGTTGATAGCAGGTGTCAGTACAGCTAGCTTTTGCAATCCAGGAAGTACAAAGATTGTAAACAGAGATTGGACCAAATCAAATCCCTTTGATACCTTGTCTGGAATCTTACCAACAATCTAGAGTCAGAATTCACTGTCAATGCTTGTTACAATGAAAACGAATTGAGACCTTACGAAAGTTCAAACCCCGTATGGAACACTAATTGGGTGTTGTTTGAATAGTTCCCGTATTGAGATTTTCTGTAATGAGCCAGGCCAAACTTGTACATAAGGTTCCAAGAAGGATTTTAATTTGTTTTTGCCTGGCTTTGGAATTAAGTTGTTTTGGCTGCTATAGCTTTATTTAATTCTCTTTGCTAGTCACCTTTGTAAACTGCTTCCCATAGGACAGTGTTTCTAGAATAGAAAATGAGCATCTGTCTGTACTGGGATGGGCTGTTTAAAATTTTAAAATAGTCAATACTCTCTTCAGTATGACAAAGGCATGAATGGCAAATTTCTTGCTATAGTCAAATAAAATAATCCTGTGTATTTTTGAAATTTTTCCTTTCAGTCATTCTAAATTGATTGTAAAAAACCTGAAGGTACCTCATATTAACAGGCTTGATTTTTACGCATTGTACAAATACTGATAGCTAGTAGTTTCTTTTGCAGTTTCAAATACCATGCTTTGTTCTCTGAGAAACATGCTGAATGAGTTAGTACCAATTTCAATGCAAAAAATAATCCAGTAGTGTAGGAAGTACGTAATTCCAATACTTGTACTGCTCCCATTGGCCTGTAATGACCACAGGCTGTCAGAATGTAATAATTCCAATGGGGAGTGATGTTACAGCACTAACAGTATACGTGAAGGCATCAAACATTCATGACCATATCTGAGGCTTTCTAGTCCATAAACCTTCTCTGAACTCAAGTAATAGAGTTAACAAAAAGATAGAGCAACTGTTCATCATAAATGTGCGATATTCATAGGCTTCATTGAAATGTTATAGTGTATTGAGTACCTTTGTATAACTTGGTCTATTGTATAATATACTGACCAATACCCAAATACAGACCTAAAATTTTTGCTTTTTCCAATCTCTTTCCCCCCTTTTGAGGGTAAGCACATTATTTGGTGCAAACCTTTTTCTGATTTGTGATCCTTCTAGAACATAGAGGATATATAGAACTTTGTAGTGTCGTTTCTTTGCTGTTTTAATTGAAGACCAAAACAGGCACATTCTTAAGTTTACTTTCATTTCCAGAATCTTTCAGAAGACTTTCTTGTGTCTATGCTAAGATTTAGTCAATCTTAAATGTTCCAGTGTGTTAGTTGTCTTTCAAATAATGTTTGGACTGGATCTGTTAGCAGATTTATTTTATGTTTTAAATGAAGCATTACATGACCTGAAGTTTTCTACAAAGCCATTTACGCAACTTCATACTGCAGTCAGTGAAAATTAGGTTCTCGTAATCCATGTCCTGCTGAATTTTCAGAACGTGGTGTGGAACTTGTGTGCTGTAGGCCAATGGAGAACATCCTGTACCACAGTATGTGCTGGGCTTTGCTTTCCCTTGTACATGGATATTACAGGGGTCAGGAAATACATATGGACAGTGCTATTTATAAAAATGGATTTAATAGAATCCTATAGAGTGAGCTTTTGCTTCAAGTTTTACCAATGAAAAACCCAATGAAGTCAGTGAAACGTGTTGTTACAGGCTTTTAACAGATTTTTGAATTGTGCCTATATGAGAGAGATGACAGACTGCACTGCAAATTGTTCTCATGCAACAGAACATTTTAGCAGTACTCTAGACAACCTTGAACAAGATTCATCAGAAAAAAGGTCAAATTATAATGTAGCATGAAGTTTTGATGCTGTGGTGTGTTTTATTACCTTTTGAAAGAACTTGGGAACCCCTGCTGAAACTGTTGCTTAATAGAGTCTCCTATCTTTGCAGAAAAGGATGAGAGATTGACTTTAAAGGAATTCAAATCTTTTCCTTAGGAAAATACATCTGTCGTTTTTTAAAATTCAGAGAGGTCTTTGCAAAAAGTATGAATACTTGGTTATCAGTTCTCTGCCATTGTTTTTATATCCTATGTCACTACTGAAATATAATTTAAATTTCAAATTGAGGGCTTACTTTTAAATTGAATCATGAAAGGTACAGGAGGAAATACTGTCTAAAGATTCACTTTGTCTCTGTGTGTTTTTCCACTAGTTCATAATTTTCTTTTTCTGCGATGTCATAGTGAAGCTAGTACAGAGTAGAATTGTTTCTTTCTAACCAGATTAGTGTCAAACTTCAGTGAAAGTGTTCACTGAGAGTAAATTGATCTTTTCAATGGTGTTTCGAGGTGTTTTTAAGCAAATCCAACCATTATGTTCTAGTCCACAACATTAGTCATTACATGTCTCTTAAATTATCAGAGTTGCTAGCTAGTACATACAGTTGTGATTTGCTTGCTTATGTGCTCTTAGGCTGAGTCAGGACAAATGCCTTTCCCTGGTGTTGGAGAGCAGTACAGAGGTTCAGTGAGCTGCACTCTAGATTATTTGCTGGGTAGAGCTTAGCTCTCGGCAGAGAAGGCTCTGCTCTCTTGTAATAGCGTTATTGCATGTATGCTCAAGTTGGGTGCCTCTGCACCTTTCTTCCCTAGCGTGTTCTGGGGTTGTTAGCAGCTCAGCATCTGAAACAGATACACCGTAAAATTACAGGTGCCAATCCCCAAATGGACTTTGTCCACTCAATGACTTACAACTATGGCAAATGTTTAAACTTGTGTTACAAACCATATTGTTTGAGGGGCATCTCACAGGGAAGTTTTTTTACAGAATGAAAGAATAAAACTGGTGTAGAAGCAGCTCTAAAGAGCTCTTAAACCCTTGTTTAGTGAAGGATAACCTGACAAGAAGCTGAGACTTATGGTTACTGTGCATTACTGTCTGACTTTAATCGTATTTCCATGTTGTCGTGACCTTCCTTTCCATGCTTTCTGTGTCTGATCCACTTTCAGTCCTTCTTATAAATTAACTGATCGGCTCTTTGAGGTAAGAATTGGCCTTTTTCGATGCATATCTACAAGGAGCATGGCATAATTGTGACTTGACCTTTACTTTACACTTAAGAACAAAGAAACTAATGTTGATGTCTCCAACAGTTGCTATTTCCGAGCTCTTAGATGGTGTGCAAAAAAACTGTAAGATGACAGTTACAGAATATGTAACTATAGGGGAAAGGTTTCCTTTTTCTTGCTACTTTAACCTAAAATAATACCTAAATAGATATAACTTCTGTTTAAAATCTCCCACAGTAATTACAGCAATGTTTCTGGTTGGCCTGCAGTGCTGAATGTGTCCTGCAAATTCAGGACGGAGTGCTATAATTTCATCTCCAGATATCAATAGCCATGTAATTTAACAGCAGTAATTCTGAGCCATTTGCAATGACAGAACAAGAGGTTCTGTTGATCAGGATGGTTGACAAGGTCACTATGACCAAGTTAACATTGACCGTGCAGGAAAGTAGTCAGCTTGATAGAGCAGCAATTTTAGGTGCTCAGGCAGTAATAAGATCTTAAACCAGTCATATAGCATACATTACTCAAAATAAAATGGAGTCACAAAATTTCATAATGCAGGATGAGTAGGTTCTTCATGGCCAAGCCTCTAGTTACAAGCAAAGGAGATTCTTGAATTTTACCTGTTAATCTTGTATGTGTTGAACCTCTTCATTTGCTTTTTTTTTCCTTCCAAATTAGATTTTTAACATCCAATTTATTATACTTAAATCAGCATTTAGGCTTATACAATTTTTATGTCTGCTGTCCTCCCTGGTCTCCCTGCTGCAGGATATGAGCAGAGTCATTCCAGGACCAGTCCCAATGACATGCCAAAAAAGACAGGCAGAATGGCTGGAATGCAACTTTGGCCTAAGGGCTGTCTCAGGAAGCTGCAGGCTGTTCGGATGCAGCCAACATCCCTACCTGGCACAACTTGGTTCAAAAAGCGGAGGTGGCAAATAGCTTTTCGTTGCTCCCTGAGAAATATATGACAAAATATTTCACTCAGGCTCAACTGATCTTCTTATTGAATTGCTGCATGAACAAACACAAATCAAAGCTGACAAGGTTGATTCTTTCTCTTCAAAGCTTTGAAAATAATAATGCATCATCCCCATAACAGTACAGCACTCCTTACAATTGCTCAGTCTTTCATACTTGCATACCTGCACACGCATGCACAAAGGATTTCTTTGAATCTCCTCAGCGATAGGTCTGTCACCCTCCAAACCAAAAAAAAAAAAAAGGGGGGGGGGGGGGGGGGGGTGGGCACAAA
>NW_008796047.1:1427444-1454063 GCF_000699145.1 Aptenodytes forsteri | reverse complement strand
AAAAAAAAAAAAAAAAAAAAAAAAAAAAAAAAAAAAAAAAAAAGAGTGGGGGGGGGGGGGGGGGGGTGAGGGGGCATGGACCAAACAAAAAAGCTTTACCGCTGCGTAAGTTTTCTAGGGGGGAAAGAAGCAAGTGGGAAGGAAGGAAGGAAGGATGTTGTGAAAGATATTTCATAAACATTTGAGGTTTGTTATATGCAAAAAAGTAACATTGTTTCCTTTTTTAAATGCCATTTGTGTTTGGATAGATATTTATAAAACATCCAAAGAACTGGGATCCTGCTAGTTTGTTTCAGAGGTGCTCCTTGTGGGCTGGATGGGAAACTGGACCTTCTAGCCTGACTAAGGGGCAGCATATACTCCCTACCCTTTCTGCCTTGGGGGAAAAAGCAAAGTACCCTAGAGTTCTTTCACTTGACTTGCTCTGAGTAACTTGGCAAAGATACAAGCCTTGCAGCTGGTTTCTTCTCAAAGCTTTCAGTCTTATGTTGTAGGCTTCTCTGCAGACTTGCAACAAGGAGCTGCATGTTTGTTTTGGGTTTTTTTGTTTTGTTTTTTTTTAAAAAGCTTCTTGAGGTATCACATGACTCAAATCACTTCAACTCTGTAGTTTTCTGTTTATTGGTCAGTAGAATTTTTTGGATAATGACTCTTACTAGCCTCTTTAATGTTGTGGTTTTCATTAACAAGTATGTTGAAGCATTTTTGGATGTTGTGATGTCAGCTCCATACAGAGGGACATGTCTACTATTTAAATGAAATTTGGTTATTCAAGAAGTAAATGTAAGTCTGTTATGCAGACTGTTATACACACTTATACACTTCTGTTATACACTTCACGCAGCTGGGACTCCCTGAGTTTGAGAGGCACAAGTGCATATAGCTCTTACTGATATCAGCTGGAATTGTGGGAATTCAGCATATTAGGAAATTAGTTTAAATCAGTCTCAAGGTGGGTACCCAAAAATGAAGGCGCTCAAACTGTACAAAACAAACAGCGACCAGCTATGCTAAATGTATAAAATTACTTTCTTTAGCAATGACCGTCTTCTTGCTATGTGATTTCTAGTTTGAGTGCTGGTGGCTTGCAAAAGAGATCCCTTGCCCACATTCAAGAAGTCAAATGTGGCTAGCAAGAGACAATTCAGAGGAATTTTAGACTGGTACATGTTTTTGAAGAGAAAGTTAGCCATTTCTATTCGGACATCGTGGAAAGGGCCATAAAAATATGACAAATTGTTCTGAGATCTCTTTCATTATGTGGCTTGGAAGCAAGATCACTGATGGTCAGCTTAGCCCTGTATACATCTTTAGGAGAGACTTGCCCATAGAGGAATGTTGCTGTGAATCAGTCTTTTAACTGCTTATGGATGTTTCTCACATGTGGATGAAGAAACACGCACATGCTCTTCATGGGTTGGGTTTGAGCCAGGAATATAATTTGCTTTCCCTTTGCTGTTGATTTTTTTCTTGTATTCTGAATACATCTTTTATTAGTGTCCCGAGCTGTGCCTTTCCCAGCCCTCCTCGTTAAAAACAATCTCTTTTTTTTTTTTTCTGGGTCCAGCTGTATATATGCCTTTTTTTCCCCTATCTCTGACAATAGCAAATTTTCCTATGTTATTTGGCAGTTCTTGCTCAGACTAGATTACGTTGAATTTGCCACAAGTTTCAAAGGGAGGAAGGACTGGCATTTGCAAGCTATGCTTTCCACTGGTCTATTAAAAAAAAAAGTGGACAGTAAAGCTAAAACAATGAAAAAGGAAGGTTTTTTTCTACTTTGTGACAAGTTTCTTTTCACTCATCCTACTGTTAGTAAAGCTGTTTAGCTTCCCAAAATCATGTAGAACATGTACAAAGGGCGCTTCTGCAAACCATTGGTAATATTCTTAGCTGAATATAATTCTAGTGGTACCCATCAGAACAACTGCTATTATGGAAAGCCATCTAAATGGAAGAGTAAATGAGTAACATTCTGCCTTGTGACAAGTTTCTTTTCACTCATCCTACTGTTAGTAAAGCTGTTTAGCTTCCCAAAATCATGTAGAACATGTACAAAGGGCGCTTCTGCAAACCATTGGTAATATTCTTAGCTGAATATAATTCTAGTGGTACCGATCAGAACAACTGCTATTATGGAAAGCCATCTAAATGGAAGAGTAAATGAGTAACATTCTGCCTTTTTTTTTTTTTTTTAAAGTATAAAAATGGTTATGTTGCTTTGACAAGCAAAGGTTAGCTTTGAAATTCAGAAACGGACATAAAGCCTGAAAGTTCTCATTAAATGACTTGGAGTCTTCATTCGAGTTCTTGTGATAGGCAATGTACAAATGTATCTGATGGATTTATAATTTGTTTACAGTTTTGAAAGCAACGTTGGCTAGAACCGAAGATGAATAATGTGTCTTTTTTACACATTTTAAAACATTTGGCTAGTAGATCTGGTTATTTCAGTTCCATTAATTTAGTTATACCAATTTGAATGAGCTGAGGATCCAACCTGTGGACTTCCAGAGAACTACATCATGTTTACATCAGCAATAGGACGAGAGGAAATGGCCTCAAGTTGCGCCAGGGGAGGTTTAGATTGGACATGAGGAAAAATTTCTTTACTGAAAGAGTGGTTAAACATTTGAACAGGCTGACCAGGGAAGTGGTGGAGTCACCATCCCTGGAAGTATTTAAAAGACGTGTAGATGAGGCGCTTAGGGACATGGTTTAGTGGGCATGGTGGTGTTGGGTTGATGGTTGGACTCAATGATCTTAGAGGTCTTTTCCAACCTTAATGATTCTATGATTCTATGTCTCTGAGCTTTCATTTTCTGTTCTGTAAGCAGCTTTTAAAAGAAAAACATTACTTTTCAGAAACACTTAAAGCAATTGCAACAAAAAGCTGAAATCAGATAAATTTCAGCTTCTTCCCATTTTGTCACTTTAAAACAGGGAGAATAAAAGAAAATAACATGCCTGAATTCATTCCCTGTTGTTTGCTGAGTTTCAGCTTTGAAGCCAATTTTTATAACTCAGTAATAAACTTCTGAAAATATGATGGTAGCATGGCAATGCCTGACACAGGCTCAGCTAAAACTGTTAGCAATTGTCACTAGAACACATGTAGTGCAAGTGGCCGGCTGATGAAAACAGTGAAGCACTGTCCTGTGTCCCTATTGTGGAATAACAAAATCTGGAGGGGATCCAGTTCTAAGTGAACTCTGCACCCATGAGCTCTGTAGCACTTACAGTCAGATTGTCAATACAACTAATGTGTCTTTTAATCTTTTTTTGAAAACCCAGCCACTTCCATTAGGTACCAGAGTGAGAGCTGAGCTGTTCTTCACATACAATGCTCCTTGCAATTGCTGATCCCTTGTGGGAGTATAACTTATATGATAAGGCATGTTACAACACCTAGAGTAGTGTGTAGGTGTCTATTCACTGACTTCAGTGAATAAAAGTTGTGGATTCTTAATTAGGCCAGCTCAGGGGCTATTAGTATCATACTGGTTCTAGCTGAATGTTTTTTAGGGGTATAAGTTAAAGGGCTTTACCAGAAGAATCAGAGTCAAACCTTTACTATTTAGAGTGTTAAATTTAATGACCCATTCTGTGGCCCTGTCCTTTAACCGCAGCACATGACTGCTATAATACTCCTTTGCAAAGAGCAGGCTAGTCAGAAAGTTCATGCTCTGAAGTTGAATAGGAACTGTGACCACTTTAGATAAGTGTCCTTGACAATCTATTTCTTAGGCCAGTAGTGCTTTTTCTGATTTGGCATTGTTTTGGGCAGAGAAGGGGTTTTCCTCTTGGGCAGTTTGTCACGTCCTAATACATTCTGAGCGGGAAGCACTGCTGAGCTGCAAAGGGACTCTGTGTTTCTATCTTAAGGCTGTGTCTGTACTGTGTTAATAGTTGCCTTAGTCTGTCCTCAAGATTACAGTCAGCCAAGGTTTGTATTCTAGAGCAGAGAGGAGCTTGAGCATTCTGCCCAGAAGTATATTGCAGGCTGTCTATAGCCTTTCTGCGGGATGTCCATGAATACAGTGTATGGATGGGGTACAGACTACGCAGTGTTTATTACTGAAAAGTATAGGCATAATATGCAGCTCTGTCAGACAACAGAAAAGTGCTCCAGAGCATAACTTTTTTCTAAGTTCAGGCACATGCATTGATAGCTAGCCTAAAGAAAAGGAAAGTGTAATCTCAAGATTCGAGAATTTCAGCTGATGTATTAAGTATATTTGGAAGGAAACAGACCTGGGTTCTGGCACTGGGTTATGGACCTCACCAATATGAGGATCCCAGAACTCTCTGCAAAGATCAGTGAGGTCACAGAGAGGCTGTTCGTAGTTGGCAAACATCTGTGGTTTGAAGTTGCACCAAGTAAGGTGCTATTGTCAGAGCATAAGTCAGTGGAAGAACACAATCTAAGAGTGGAACTGTTTGGGTAATTTTTCAGTTAAATTGTTTTTCATTGGACAATGTGATTAATCAAAGCTATAGCTTAGATTCAAAGGAAGACCAACATCTGTATCTCAGTGGTCTGATTCAGAACAATTGGAAACACATTTTGGTATTAGCATCTTTTGAGTCAGGCTCAAGGCTGTATTAGATGGGGAAAATCATAATGGCTTTACTTCCAGACATCTTCAGACCTAGAACAGAAACCAAATTATGCATTAATACTAATAACTTTGTAGTAAGTACAGAGGGACAGCAACAGGTTGGATGTAGTCAATACCAAACACCAGTGAATCTGATGTGACTGATGACCCTGTCTCTGTACTGTACGTATGTACATTTCCTACTGGGGACATTTAGGTAGTGCTTTAATAACAGTGATCATTATATTCCTTGGACGAACACGGTAGCAATTCTAAGGAAAAGGTAGGTTTGACGTTGTAAAGACCTAGTTGTGTGTTTAGTATCTGGTTGATATAAAGGGGATTCCCACAAGTAATGTAAAATACAGCATGTATCTAGGACTTAACTGCATTCAGAGTCAGAACTCTGAGATCCTTGCATCCATAGTGCATTATCTTTTCCACATCTTAGCAGTGCAATATGATTTGAAAACATTTTGATGAACAGGTCTTGCTCAAAGCCTTGTTGTCTTGCCAGAGAACTGGAAGCCTTGCTGTTTCCATGTCATTTGCAGAGCAGTCTCTTGTTGTGTGTGCACTTTTACATATAAATTGTGGTGCTGCCTGTGGATTACATTAAATATTTCACCCTATGCTTGTCTAAACTTCTAAGCATTACAGTTGTAGACTGTGCATGTAAATAATTTATGAAAAACATTGTATGGATTTTAAGTCTACCCTTTTGGCATTTGCATTTTCATCTCTGAATGTTACTTGTGTATTACACGGCTGTGATAAATTAGCTTTTTAATGAATTGGTTATGGTAGATTTTTAGGAGAAAGCAGAAGTAGCTGTTACGTAAATATGCAAAACTTTGCTGGTAACAAACTAGAAAAAAGGCTAATTAGTGTAATTACTGTCATTATAATTCTAATTTAACTGCATAGACTTGTACTGCAGCAACATCAGAGCTGTCACATTTGCAAACTGCATAATTATATGTATTAAGTTCTGTCTCTGTTGCATCCAATATATAAAATGGGCTGTTACCTTAAACTGCTCAAAAAAAGAAGTCAAAATGTCATTAAAGGGCTGACTTAATCTCTTTGATTTTTCTGATTATCAGTGAAAGGTGAAACAAAAACCTTGTCTAAATAAATGTTTTAAAAATACACTTGATAAAATTCATAAATAGATGGTGAGCTGAAAATAACAAATCTGAGTGTACATGTATATATTTATGTGTTCATGTCTGCATTTATAAATCCTACTGCCTTGTACTTACTGGTAGTATAGATCTTCCCTTGAGTATCAGAGATCCTGTACCATGCAAAGTTTCATAATAAGAGTCCTAATCTAGCTGTTAGGGCACAGCTTTTTCTGAACAGGATGATCTGAGTACAGTCTTGCTAACGCCATGTGAAATTTTTTTGGGGAGGCTGTAGCATATAGAATAATGTCAACTATGAAATCCTAAGTGATGTGTTGCATGCTAAATTAAACTTTTAGAGGCTTCTCAGTTACTTAGAGCATTTTGAGCTTACACAAACCTGGAGGGAGAGGTGGGTGTTGTCAGTGCTTTGGAAGATAGGATATAATTTGAAATAATTCTGGTTCATTGGGAAAATGTTCCAGAATCAGTAAGATGACATTTAATAAAGACAAGAAGAAAGGAGGAAGCAAATACACAGGTTTGTAATATGGAATAATTAGTGGGGAAGTAGAGGATGCGGTACTACAAACTGAGCAAGTCAAAATGGGATTCAGCTGCAGAAAGGCAAATGATGTTTTTGGATATTTGACCCCTATCACATGTGAAACACAGGAGGCAATTATTCCTTATCTAACTGAATTAGCAGCTGAAGACCTGAACCTTTTATGTGCTGAACTACACAGTGGTTTTAATATCTAGCATACAGATGATGCAGGTGCCAATTTAATCCAGCATAATCCCTGCACAAGAGTTATGCCTTGATCTTCTGGGACTTCTCTGAAAACAAACTCCAGTGTGGTCTGAGGTTGTGGGTGTGGTTTGTGTTTTGGTTTTCGTTTTTTTTTTTCTTTAAACTTACACATCAATACAGTCTGTTTCATAAACAAGTATTATGTTGTTCATTTAGTATGTGTGATAAGGAACCATTATTCAACAGTTTGCATGCCCGGTAGTGATGCAAGTGAAATGTACTTTACACAGCAAATCACATGTATCATGGATGGTTTTCATGTATAAGATTCCTTGCCACGTGTAAGTTCCAGAATTGCCTGAAACTGGATGAAAAGTCAAAAAGAGAGCTCAAGGGATGCCAGGAGGAATGCTGGAATTTCTCTTTGATTTCATTATTCAAAAAACAAAACCCAGGCCTGCCCCAGCAAGAACTAAATGTTTCTTCAGCAGTTGGCAGCATACTTCAAGCTGTCAAGCTTTGTTCCTTTTATAAAAATAATTAAATCTTTGCAAATCTACATGTTCCTGGATCGTGTACTCTCTGCCCATAAGCTCCTAAACCTACTGGTCCTGAAGAGTTATCTAATGATCTTAGATAACCCAGTATTTGGTATAACCTGAACTGAGTAACTTAACCACCTACGCAAGACAGCATTGCAAACGATCAGCATGCAGAAACGATGACTCAGTGCCTCTAATGATCAGGATATTAAGTATAATGATAATTTTAAATAACACATTTTGATGTTGCCAAGCTTTTTTAGTTTTGCAAAGCTTGGAAACTTAAAAATAAAATCTGAGAGTCCCACTAATACTGTGACTCCAGTAAAATAAAACAACAGGCTTTTAATTCTAAACTAAATAATTCAAAGCTTGTCAAAGGATTTCAGAACTAGTACTGCTGTTACTTTTTAGAAGAGCACCTATCAGCATAGCAGTATGTTTTAGTTGCACATCTAACGTGCAGTTCTCGGATAAGTGCGTATTTAGGTGAAGTGGGAACTTAAAAATAGTCACAGAGTTTTCCTACCTCAGTCAGAACCTGCTGTAAACTGCAAGATTAGTTTGTTTCTCAGGCAGCATTTCATTCTTCTTATTTCAATCTTCAGTGCTGCATGTTTCAAAATTGGGCTTATATTTATCGCCAAAGGGGGCAGCGATGGCGATACTCTTTTTTTTTTTTTTTTTTTTTTTTTGGCTTGTCCAGTGTTCTCTGCATAATGCACTTGACTAGCTAATAACACAGATATAACTTGCACCAGGATCTAAAACCAAAATCCTCCTGAGCTTTGAAGCTGTTAAGAGACCTGAACCCAAGGTTACAGCTCTCACAAGGATGAACGGAAAACTTAATAGGAACAGATACAAGTTTTGACGTGACCCAAATCAAATTTGATTCGGAATTCTTTAACTTTGTTTCATTCCCTGAGACTATGACATGTTGCACACCCTTTTTGAGCCCCCAGCCCTCTTTCAACAGGCTGAGAAAGTACATCCTGTGAGACTTCCTTACTTAATATGTATTTATGCTTCTGGAGCACTCTTGACAGTTTGTTTTCTCCCCCTTTCTACATAAAAAATGAGTTGCTTTTGTACTGCTCAGCATTGTGTTATGAATATTAATCCAGAGGGTTTATTTTTGTTACTCTAAATCTGCCTGTATGCTTTGTAAGAAGAAAAATGGGACATAATTAATCTCTCTGTTAATCTTGATATTTGCATGGAACAAGTGAAACAAGCTCTTCAAACCACTTGTTCTACTCTTAGGAAGTATTTACACTGCAGTTCAGAGGGAAACTCGAGGGCTTATTTATTTATTTATTTTCATCATCTAAGATTCAATACACACAGTGGGAGGCAAATTTCCTAATTCCCAGTGAGTTTTATCTGGTTCACTGTAGTGGTCGGAAGATGACTTCAAAAGTATCTGCAGGAGAGGAGTGGGAAGTTACCAAATTTGAAAATGCAGCTCATTTAATAAAACATGTAGCTCATCATGTACAGCTTGGGTCTCCAAATGCAGCAGGCCAAGTGAGCGCTCTGTGGTGCATGTTTAAACTTAGGCCTGGTGTTCAGGGTTACTGAAAGTCTCCATTAGCATCAGTGACAGAAGTGGCTTGGATACTCAGTGCTATTGAAAATGGGCTTCCCTGCCAACATTCATTTCTCTGTACCATCTTAATAAGGAGATGTGTGTTGCAGAATAAAGCCCATAGTTCCCTGGAGACTTGTATGTGGGGTCCAAAGTTTGTAATAGAAATGCTGATACCTGGGGACACGGCGTTAAGTTTAGCTCTGCCACACGCCCTTATAGAGTAGGACCTCGATTCCCCTGTGTTTTGTTTTCCTGTTACTAAGGTGGGATAATGCCAATGGCACAAATGTCTTGTGTCTCACTAGGCCTAATGTTTCCTCTGGGTTTTGTGAAAATGTACCTGACATCATTCTGTGTGCTGCAGTCCAAGGTGTGTAGGACCTTGGTGAGTACAGGGAAGGGGCAGAATGACTGGGCAGCCTGATCACTGCAATGATGTTGTCTTCGTTTGGGATGCAGGGTCTGTGGGTATGGTTTCACAAATGAAACTGTAGCCTCTTGGGACTGCGTGGGTTTGTGCAGCCTTGCAGCTGGAACCTGTTATTCATGCCTGTACTCTGTATCAGATGTATGAAAGTAATTATTTCTCTCTGTGCTGTATACAGCTGCTACATACTTGGCTTTTACTGATGTGAAGATGAAACTGGGGTGTCTTTAGCCTTGTGCAGCATTTCATAATTCATTGCTCAGTGATGTTGGTCAAATATGGGGGAAGATATGTGCTGTACTGTAGGTACATTGTATTTAGCAATATAGTAGCCTTCTCTAGAGTAAAATCTAGAGTTGTCTAGAATAAAATAAAATGCATGTTACAGTTGTAATTTAATTTTTTTTAAAAGAAATTCTTGTCAGATGACTAAAATAGCATTACTTGGAGTCTGAATGGTGACTCCCAAGTTATGCATTGTAGCTTCCTCTGCTGGGCTTTTGTTGTTGATTACTTATTTACAATGGCCTCCAACAGGATAGAACCTGTGCTAGAGTTTATAATCCTAAGGAAGAAGAAGTAGGAAATAGGAAAGTTGCATGAGAAGAAAGAACAATAAACAATTTATACAGAACTGGGATGCAAATCAGCGTAACCTTCAGTAAACAGCATGGTAGTGTAGCAGAGCATCATAAATGAGGACAAAGTTGAGATCATGAGTTGAGGTTTCTACTATTTGGCCACATACAAGAATGTCAAGAGGAACAGGAATAGGATACAGTTTTCTTGAATAATAAACAGCCTTTCACATGAAACCATATTTTCTTTTCTACTGATTCCCTGATTTAGATGTCATGTCTTCTAAATTCTGAGGCAAATAAGACAAAGATCCTGGAAACAGCATTCATCTTGCAATCCAGATGTTTCCACAGTTCAATGAAAGCAGCATGATCCTTTAGAAAACCTGAGGTAACTATTTGTTTACAACATGGCCAATGTTTTTTTGTTTTTCCTTTCTGTATCTAGGTAGTATGTAGTTGACTAGTGTCTGCTTTGGAGGAAGCAGCAGAAGAGCAGAGAAGCCCAAGCTGTATGCTTTCTAAATCGTGAAAAGCAGTTTCCTCACAATACAGATCCTCTTTACATGTGTAAATATGAAAAGAATTGAAGCCTTGAAGTACAGTACTATAAGCAGCGTATTTTTTGATATCTGGAAAGTCAAGGGTTGCATTATATGAGTTCTGCAAAGAATCTTCAAGTGTCATGGAAATGTGAACAATACAAAGCACTTAAACTGCAGTACAGAGCAACTTGTGCCTTTAGTATTTGTATACTTTTTGCATACATTGAACCCTGGTGTCCCAAGGTAAAAAACACTTGTTTTGGGCACTGTTCTTGTTGCTGTAATGGACACAGCAGAGTAGCACAAGCAACTTCAGAGATATTTATGAAATTTTAATAAGCATCATGTGGTGTGAAGGAATTGAAATTTGTTTGATCTCTTCTTGTTGTTAACAAGAGTGACAGAGAAAAAAAATGCCAATTAAAAGAAGGGAAGGATCTGTGCTCTATATAAATCAATAGGATTGGTACAACCATGAAAACAGACTCAGTTTTTTTTTCTCATGTTGGTCAGCAGTTTGTTTCAGTTGACAGAGAATGGAGAATTTCTGCAGGTTGAGCTTTAATTTCATCAGAATTACGAGCCTTCCTCCCTCAGTGGGAGGTTACTAACTGCTCAGGAACAGTAATCTTGTAGGCCACAGATAGTGCAGATAACTGGCAGGACACAGATTTATGCTGTCTAGTTTACTCGCCAGTAACACGTCCTCTCCCCAACCTTCATGTCTTCTCCTTCAGAAAGGTCATTAAAAGAGGATTAGGAGAGGAACCAGAAGGTTGATATGTAAGAGTTAAGGTGGATGGAAAAGTAATGTTTGGGTTTTTTGTATGAGCATCAGGGTTCGATTCTGTCTCACTGATGACCTTTTCAATGGTCTTTCCCCTTCTGCCTCCCTGCTTTGAAGTAAATGTTCTGCGTAAACCAGAAATTATACCTGGGTCTGAGAAAGCTTCATGTGTTAATGCTTCATCAAAGGTGATATATTGATACACCAAGTTTATTTAGACAGGTGGCATTCTCTTAACTGAAAACCCTAATATTTTGTAGAGAAATTCAAAGACATTGTATGTGTCCAAAGAAGAGGTAGAAAACTGAATGACATTTAGGACTGTGAAACCTGTGGGTAAAATCTCTGCATGTTTTGTTAATTTGGAAAGCTGCTTTGGAAAGCATTTTTAGTGTCCAGCTGTATTAAAAGAACTTGCAAATGTGTTTTCCTTCCAGTCTGCTCAGTAGAGACAGATTATTTTAGATCACTTTTCAGAGGTTCATAATGCACAGTGCGTAATCAAAAATCCCATTATTAGATGAAGCCACAGTTTTGAGAGCATGTAAATTAAAGTATCTATCTTGGAGGAAGTGGTTGCAGTGTGCTGCTGCTGCTGACATCTACCCTTTAGTTTGCTATAATATTAACTTTGTACTACTACATGAACATGCCAAGTAGAAGTGAGGCAGAATGGGTGCCAGGTGGTAACTTTGGCAGAGTATAGAAATATAGAAATTATTTTAATGTGAGTCCTGTGATTCAGCCAAGGTTGTTGCCTTCTCATGAATACATGCTATCAGTTGTTCTACTGGGAAACCTCACCTAGTCTTCAGTGAACACTAAACGTGCTGTTGCCTTCAAGAGACATGCAGCAAATCCATCTGAAGAGTAGCACAGTGAAGTAATGGGTTAAGCCTGTCTGTAGGGTGACCGCCAGCTGACAGCAATAGAACTGTACTATGTGCCATACAATGCAATACGATTAGTAGGTACAGTAACAATTGTTTTCAAAGACATACCCTGTATATTAAAATTTGTGAACCAAAGTCGGCTCTGGTGTCTGACTTCAAAAGACTTGGGATGAGGATGAGCTTGGCCCTCCATCTGAAAAATAAATTGGAGCAATATTGAATCTTTGGAAATGGTAACCCTGCTTTGAAGGCTCCTGTTTTATGAAAGGTGCTTTGGAGGTATTCATTCACTCTGAAATGAATTCATGCTATTCATTCTGCCAGTCACAGAATAAGATATAATAGCAGTCACTCATGATTGCTGTCATCTATCAACAGTTCATTACATACGAGTTAGACTGAGGATATAGCATTTGTGAAAAGTATTACTGTGTGCATCTTGAAAAGAAAAAGCCAGCAACTTTATAAAGATACTGAGCCTGTTTCTCTACAAGACTGGATAGCTGATATTTTGAATGGTTTTTATTAAATGAGGCTGCTGATATGCTGAACAGATAGACTGGTAGAAAATGGTGCTACTCGAAGGAGTCAATTTACCCCAGTTGAGGATTAGGCCTGTTCTGGACCATCTTACCCCATATGGTGCTTTACTATATGTAATGACTCATACCAATACAAGGCAGCTGTGAAACATATAAGGAAAACAGTGGTGTACTCCCATTTTCCACTAACCAGATGTGAATGATATTCGTAGCATAATTTTCCTTAGAAGCTCATCTCTTCGGAATGTGTCTGCCAAATTGCTGATATTTCTCCTCTACTTTTGCCTCAGGAGTTCGGCCAAATACCCTTTAACTAGGTAGGGAGATGGGAGCTGCCAGTGTGATGTGTCTGGGATTTATTTACAAAGGAAGTTGGATTCCTCTTGTCGCTAAAATGACTTTTTAGTAATCTGATAGTGTGTGTGAATAGAGAGGATCAATGATAGAACAAATAGTTAAGTACTGCAATGTAAGCACCACCTATTTGGACAGCTGCACTAAGTTTAAAAGGTTAGCCAGAAAGGCACCTGTATGGCTGCCTAGCCCCATTTTTCCATTTGTACTTGCAGTGTTAAAATCTGAGTAGGAGTAAAGATGACAAGAGGGAACCCCCAGGTAACAGTCACTTCATGCACACATTTCCCATTTACAAATAACTTATATCATTTTGCTATTACTTAGGAATGATGTGAGTATAGATTCATAATGTGTACGATGGGACTGATAACTGCATGGAAAAAGACTATAAAAAGCAGTATCTAACACTTATGTAATCATTTTAATCGGTATATCTCAAAGAACAAGATCACTATTGCTATTATTGTTTCACAGGTGGGGAAACTAAGGAGAAGAGAATTACTAGGTCTGACTCAAGACACCTCCTTTTGCAATTGGTCAAGAAGCATCCTTTGATGCTAAAACACCATAGGGTTGACTGCTGATCTTTCCTGGGCCCATTCTGCTATATCCTCATCAACTCAAACGGTTCATTCAGCTTTGTACTTTTTTACATATCAAGGCACGTGCTGTTTTCACTCATCTGCTTGCAGTTGTTGAATATGCTGGCTCTGTTTACTCAAAAGAGTTTTCTGTTTTGATAATGTATAGCCAGAATTAAACATAGCGTGGAGTGTTGGCTGTATGTAACCTCTACCTCAGTTTACCTTCCTGTAAAATGGTTATAGGACTATTTCTCTGTGTAAATTACAATACTTAAGCAGTGTTTTTAATATGTTTTTAATCCTTTCAACAACTTCTCTGTAGATTGAAGAGCATGCAAAATAATAATATACAAGCTAGAATGGATACCTTAGCTGGGAGTATAATTTCTCCCAAATATCTGAAGAGTAATTGAGTTAATAAATAGTTAACTACTTGCTAATGTATAATTTTCTCATTTAGACAAGTAAATTGTAATTAACACATATGGCCTACAGATACATGCGGGGGGGGGGAATATAATTTTCCTCCCTCTTTTCCCAAGTATGGATAGATTAAAATGTCCTGTTTTGTGGGAATTACATTTTAATGAACTCTAATATGCACAGATCCCTTTAACGAAGGCTTTTTTATCAGTTCTTTTAATTACAAGGATCAGCTTGAAGCAAAAGGACTTGAAAGGCTTTGCATTTGGGGAAAAAAAAAAAAGGGGGCAGGGATTTGCACAACTATATTTGGAAATAAAAGCCTTAGGAAAATATTTTGACTTTTTTTTCCTCCTGTTAAATGTATGGAACCATTGTGTTTGCAGTTACTATCTTTTAGGTCAAAACTTCACAAACATTAGCTAATCAACATCATTATGAGGTTGGAGAAATATTTAAAGCAGAAATTGAGGTGGAGTGTAGAGGTAGTGACAAGGGTGTTCCTTAAATGTACTCTTGTATCTGATGTTTTCATGGAAGAGAGTTGATACCCAACAATTTACTAGAACAAGCGCACATCCTGCTGAAGATAACTCAAAAGCAGAGCCACGTACAGGGCACGCTGTCTAGGTATTTTTGCGTCACTATATATACATCTTTTGCCTACTGTTGCTAGCAACAGCAAGTGCTAGAGAGCATGAAATTGAAGTGTTCTGTATCTCTGAAATACTTGTCGATTTACCCATCCCAGATACATTCAGGGTTGTGATTTTAGTGGTGTTGGTTAGTGCTACATTATGGGCAATGACTTCTATTTTTTTGCTTTTGGTTTTTCAGTGTGAGAGGTTATCTGTTGGGATTCTTATTTTCAAAGCAGAAAACCACATCTAAAGGATTTCTGCAGCCTGGCTAATAGATTTTTATAAAAAGGAGTGCGGAAGATAAGGCTGGTAAAGGAGCAGCTTTGAGGTATGTTGGCCTTTTATGGCAAATGTGAGCATTCAAAGAGTTAAAGTCCCTCCCTTTATATGCATAAAAAGAAGAAATGGTTATAGTGGTTTTTCTACTACAGCGATCATGTCTGCTCTCCAGTGCATCTAATGGAGAAGTCACTTCTTCCCCAGTATAAAATGTTACAAGACAAGCATGACGAGCTGAATTAGGGGAGGGAAGTATCTTTCCACTAGTGTTGCATCGCTTTAATGTGGCAAAGCACGGCATCGTATCATAGAAAAGTTCTGATACCTTTAGAAAGGGAGGGAAAAATGAATACTTTTAACCGGTATTGTGGCTCACAGAAACAGTCTAGTTAGAGGTAAGTTGTTCACTGTGTCTGAAGGATGAGTTCATGTCCCTGGTTTGTTGACCTGGTGCTTTTTTTAGTCCCTGGCATAAGCACTGGCAGAATGTGAAATGTTCACATTTGCATAGGGATCCTCACTCGTGTCTGGGTACGGTCCAGTCCCCGCCTTCCGTAATCTCTGTGGTGAGGACAGGTGGTGCTCTTTACATACTGTCGTCTTGTAGATCCTGTTCTTTCCCTTTTTGTCTAAATCCTCAAAGGTCCGAACTCCGATTGAAATCCACTACTGTAAGTGTGCCTTTGAGGGTGTGTACCTCTTCTCCTACAGTCACCTCTGGCCATTTCCTGCTGAGGCAGAATCTTGCATTTACCTAGTGTGGGTACCTTTGCTTCAGCTTCTTTGCTCGGCTGGCAGGGCCCTTATGAGAAGAGTGGCAATGCATTTGGGTTCTAGCTAAATAACATCTTCCTGCTTTGCAGGTGCAATATTCAGTTTATCCATGTTTTAAGACAGCCACATAACCCAACTGGATAGGGTTACCCTGATGCAAGTGCAACTGAATTCTGACTTTAGCAAAATAAGTATTTTATTCCTTTTATTACAGTTGCTATCTCCTCCAGGCTGTTGATCATTGTACAAAGGCTGTAATATCGTTTGAGGTTCTCTCCCTATGCCAATACTCAGTAACATAGGGCTGATGCTATGTGCTTGTAATGTCACCTTTTGCCAGCAGGTGTCCCTTCATGCTCACCGATATTCTGGATTTATTGACGAGATGCTACATGTTGGCTATTAACGGCAAGAAATTATTTTTTATAACATTGGGCAAAAATACAAAGAGCCCACCTTGTTGATCTGAGCTTTTAGTGTACTGAATGGCACTATGTAAACCGGTGAGGTATATCACAGAGATTTTTTTCTTGAACCAAATGCTTCATGTGAATGCCCCAAATTTTAGGAAGGTTGACCCATCTGGAGGGAAGAGGTGATGATGCAGCTAAAATGTATTGTGGGGTCCTGATTTATTTCTCCTATCAGCCTTTAACTCTGTGTATAATCCTGAGCTGTTCATATGATGTTTGTATGCATTCTGTCTGTAAAGGGATGATAATGTTTTCTTCCTCACAGGGTATCCTTGTTTGCTAATGACTGCCATGGGCTCAGATACCTTGAAGACACAACCTTTAAAATATAAGGGCAGATTTGTTTTTAAAAGTCAAACCCAAATACTCCCAAAATAGGTTTCCTGAGTTTGCTAATCTTGATGTTATTTTGAAGATATCTTTATTTTATAGGTGTAGTTTGAGGAGTTGATTAGGGTTTTTGTTAAGAATATTCTTAAAGAAAAAGAATAAAGCTGTTGATGACCCACGTTCTACAAATCTAAAATAATGCCCAAAAAACAAACTCGTGTTTGCTGGGGGGGGGCAGGAGGAGATCCTTTTTGACCAGCTTTAACTTTATAGCATACTGTGTTATATACAGCATGTGAGAGATGAACAAAACCTATTTTTGAAGGGGAGAGTAAAAACCTTCAAAAGCTGCCTTGTGAGAATTGCCAGTTTTAAAACTAGATGTTTCTGTAGCTCATACTCGGCTAATGTCTGTGAATCAAATCACTAGTCTTTAACATTTTTGGTGTGTGGGAGGTTGCTTAGCTGGTTTTGATATTTTTGCATGTTATCATTTAGTAAGTACTGCTACTATACTGGTCTCATACAACTAGGAGATTCAGTGATGTGGTGGAGGGGCTCCTGTGCCTGCCTCCGCTGTATGTGATTGTGGAAAAGGAATTGGAGGCTGTGTCCCTATTCCTCCTTATATTTGTCATAATGCATCAACTTGTCTGTAGTGCTGAAGAACCCCAAGGGCGGTAGATGCCTAGGACAACGTTTTGATTCACGCTGACTAAAAAATGACATGAGACAAGTTTGAAAATACTTTGTCAGACTAGATGACTGACAGACCTGTGAGGAGCAGCCTCTTCATTTTCTAGAAGGATGTGTACGATAACACACTGAACAACAACTGGTTCTGATGTGTAGGGGATTGACAGCTGGACTTGTAGATTTAGTGTATTTGATTTCTTGTTTGTATTGGAGGTAAGTCCAGAGCAGAATTAGGTTGCGAGTGCTTCATTACATCAGATAAAAAATTCTTCCTGTATGTGTGAATGTACACTATCTTCACATACGAAAAAAGACTTTAAGATCTTCAGGGCTTAGATGCCATTTGGATCTTGCTCTCATTGGCATAATTAGTCTCATTTTAGAAAAATAAAAATGTCATCGGAAAGAGAACCTGCATTTTTTTGTTTCAAATATAGGTTGTTGATTTTTGGTGCGTTGTCTGTAGTGCCTTTTAAAAAAAAAAACAACCTAGCTTTTTAGATGAGCGATAGTAAGCTGCTCTGGGTTAATGGAGCTATAGCTTTTCTTGGACTTTTTTGTAGATTGGATATAGGTAGGTTTAAGTTTGGTCCCCAAAGGAACAAATACTACCACATGCGTTGTCCTGAAGAGAGTCTGCAGAGCATATCTGTCCTGTCCTGAATCACCAGTCAAAGCTCTACAGAGAGTACCTCTGGAGGATGAGGCAAACCAGTGCAAAATTAGAACCAGAGGGAATCAATGTTAATATTCTTCATCTATACTTACTGCTTACACCTGTTGGAGCCCATGGCATTTAGTCCTTATTGAGAAGTTGATTCCTAATTAACTACAGATGGTTACCAACTTTCTGAAATATCCAAATGCCTACTATGGTAAGAAGCAATAAACTGCATCAGAATCCCTCCCCTGTGTGAAGGTCTCTCCTCCTTCGCCTCCCCCCTCCTGCTACTCTTTTGGAGTTACTTTTCAAAAAGCAATGACAGCCATTTCCCATAATGTTGTACTCCGTATAGGTATCTTGATGCCATTCTGTGCTTCCAGATTTGTAAATTAATGCCTTGTTGTGAAGGTGACAGGCATTTTATGATAGTCATTTGAATAAATAAATTCATGCTGAGAAATTAAACCTTTTAAATTTGCCGGTCATGGTTAGTATTCCTACTCAGTGTGTTGCTGCTAACATGGAGGACATCTGAAAACCGTTCTTACTCTTCTTCTACTTTCAACAGAAGCCTACATATAAATGTTACCTTGAGCAAAATGTAACGTTGGCATCAGATAGCAGAGCTACAGCAGTGGCTTTGGAATTGACGCTGCAGAGGTCCATGCAGGCTGCCAGCCCAGGTCTGTGCCAGCACCAAGTGTTTCAGGGAAAGAATTAAGAAATCTACATGGAAATGGGATCAGATTATTCAGTATATACAAACTGATGGTGGTTCATCATTTTGTCAGACGTGAGGTATCTGAATGTGCTCAAACATTTGGCTTATGGGTCATCATATACTTCCTGATTATTCTCATTGAATCTTATGGGTCAAATTACACTTGTGGCAGTTTATCAGTTTCCAATTATATTCTTTCCTGGAGTGAAAGTATCTATGTTAATTTATTATTGTAACTGGGGATAAAAAGCAGCAGTATTTGAGGACAGACCCAGTTGAAGAAACACCTCACAAACAATTCCTCAAGAATTCTTTCACTGTATTTGGTTCCTTTTGAGTTTGTACACACCAAGGAAATGAGAGCGAGCCTCATCTTACTATTATGTTTTTGTTAATTTGCCTAGTTAGGGGTGTTATATTTCTTCTCAGATGTGTGTTTATGCTTCCCAGTGTTTTTAGACTGCCCTCCATTACAAACAGTGAACTCATCCATATGAGGCTGTCATTACCAGACTTGTAATGAATTCCTACCCAGATGGACTCTTATTTCCTCTCTTCAACCCAGAAGCTGATGGAAACTTCCCCCACTGTTAGTAGCATAATGTACAGAAAGAAAAAATTAGAAACATATGATAAATTGTTACCCTTGTAGGCAACTTGTGACCACTTCTGTCACAAGAGCAATCTGGTCATCTAGTCCTGTTATTTTAACAGTTGGTGTTTTGATATCTAATTTGTTATTTTCTTTTGTTTAAATCTTGACTGCTGTTGACTGCAGAAAATAGAGTAAGGGGTTATCTTAAATAACGTGCTAAAAGTTTAAAAAAGTTTAACTACAAAGTTAATTTCTTAAAAAACCAAAAAAACCCCAACCAAACCGCAAAAACTAAAAACCGCGCTAACACACTAGTATGCAAGCTCAATGGATGTTGGAGACAGCCAGAAAACCCGTATTTTCTACAGCATTCATAACATGGAAAAAAATGCCATGAACTTTGAGATTTGGGGTTTTTTGATAAATTAACTGCTTACATATTTTCTTCTTTCTTTTTCACACTGTCAGATACTGCTGAACTACACTGAGGAATGTTTCCTACCCTGAAGAGGTTACAGTCTAAATAGACAAGACAGTACAAAATGAGGCACATAGTGCCTTGCACAGGGTCCCATTACAGATCAGTGACAGAGCCAGAAATAGAATATTTTTTAAATTTTTTTTTAAAGTTGGACCCCATTCCTCAAGCATCTAAAACCTGCTCTCTCTCTTTCATATCTGCTATTTTAATGCTGCCCTAAAGCATCACCATGATGCATATTGTACTTCACCTCTGCTTCTTGTCTCATCTTCTATTTAAACTGTATGCGCTTTGGAATAGTGGTTTGTCCTTTGCTCTATATGTATTTTTTTTTTTCTTTTTCATTTGCTGATCCTAATATAGAGGTCTCTGCACAGGGCATTTTTTTGTACATGAGAGATGTGAACAAAAGTTTGTTTGGGATGCTGAAAAATAATTTTGGTATGTTCATGATGATCATCACTTGCTAACACACAAATTTACATGTGTACACAAAGTAAGAAAGAGAATTGTGTGGTTTTCTATTTTACCTCCCACTCAAATCAACAATCTCAATTATTCAGAGTGCCACATGTTGCACAGTTTAGCAGAGTACTTTAAAGGTCAGTGCTCTGCAGGTTTTGGTGACATTTGTGAATCTGTTGGGTTAGAGAGTCAGGCAGCTCTCTGGAGCAACAGGGGCTGGAAGTAGAGAGAACGTAAGTTTTAGAACAGCTCTTGTATAGGTTTGAACTGATCTGGGTCAGCAAAGATAAACAATTTTGTTTGTTTGAAAAGATTAAATCGAAATAGCACTTTAGTGCAGAGGTCTCCAGCTTGACAGGAAAAGCTAAAGCATAGTAAGATATTGTGTAAATGAGTGTTTCTTAATTTGAAATAACTACAGTCTCTGCTATTTCATGTTAGGGCTGTCAGCTCTCAGGCCTTGTTTTCCAGGAACATTGCACCATATAACTTATCTTTCTCTTTACACCTGTTTAAAGTGGTATAGAAAGTTAACCCTTAATAAAACTAAGTTAGGCTGAAAGGTACCTGTCCTAGGCTGAAGTAAGGACATCCTCCTGACATTTTATGCCAGTTTCATTGGTGTGGTTTAATATTACACTTAAATTTGATACAAGACTTGTATGTATGCTAAGCTGTAGCAAGATCGATCTTATTTGCTCTTTTTTCCTCTTAGTCAAGTCAGAATCTGATCTGTTTGACTTCTAATGTGAAAACATACTAAGAACATGGATGAGCTGTAAAGGATCAGTATTTTAAGAGGGGGAAGGAGAGGAATGCTGGTAACAAACATGAATTTTTCAAATTTGGAGTTCAAATAGGAGTTAGGTATGTTCTGAGCATGAAAGCTGTGTGCCCAGAATAGGAACTTAAAATCAATATGAACCTCAAAGAGTACAGTGGCAGTTACTGTGCTTACAGCCTTAGCAAAGACCTTTTTTTTTCCTAGATCTAATTCATTGTAGACACATTTCCCTTATTTGCAATTCCTTTATTTTCATCATATTTCATTGAGAACTTTATCACACAGAACATGGACAGAAGGGAAAAACAGACAAATAAGTTTGTGTATTTCCAGGATTTATTCTTCAAGTGTTCTGCAAAGATTTAATCTATTATTAATGAAATAGCATGATTGCACGTATTCAAGAAAATTTTTTAGACAAAGTGATTTTTAAAGCCTAGAATTGTTTAATCGGGTAATAGGGGAAAAAAAACCCCAACCCAACAAACAGCTTGCAAGTTAAGAGGTCAGCCCAGGAAATAACTGAGAAATAATGAACACACTGAGGTAAAACATTACGTAAAAGATATAAGAAAAGTTAAAGATCACTTGGCAAATAATGTTTTAATACAATGTTCATGAAATAATTGGGGGTGAAAAACAAATTAATAAAATCAAAACTCATTCTGTGGAGTGGGGGGGGAAGGGCTAATAGAGGGGAAAAAAAACCCCAACCCAACAAACAGCTTGCAAGTTAAGAGGTCAGCCCAGGAAAACTGAGAAATCGTATTCAAGAAAATTTTTTAGACAAAGTGATTTTTAAAGCCTAGAATTGTTTAATCGGGTAATAGGGGAAAAAAAACCCCAACCCAACAAACAGCTTGCAAGTTAAGAGGTCAGCCCAGGAAATAACTGAGAAATAATGAACACACTGAGGTAAAACATTACGTAAAAGATATAAGAAAAGTTAAAGATCACTTGGCAAATAATGTTTTAATACAATGTTCATGAAATAATTGGGGGTGAAAAACAAATTAATAAAATCAAAACTCATTCTGTGGAGTGGGGGGGGAAGGGCTAAATGGGGCAGATAAATTGCTCACAACAAATAATGTAATCAGCCCTAACAAAGAGCACTAGAGAAAACAATAACTATTGTCTGCTAATTTCAGCCATGCTAATGGAGTAGGATTTTGATTTATTTAAGACACTTAATTTGTAGAAGGAAGAATGTGTGGTGTGTAATTAAATATCAGAGGACTGTTAAAAGTATTCTGGAAGAAATAAGCGCAAGACAGCAGTTATTTTACTGTATTTACAGAAAATTACAGAAGCAGCAAATGTATAATTAGGGTGGAGAGCTGTATATCCATGCACCGTTGTGGCATAAAATTACAGTGTAGTTTCTCTGGTTGCAACAGGATTAATGCCAGTGAACAGGTTATTTTGGAGTTCTTGTGGAGTAGCGGGGGGGGTATGCGTATATTTTTATATGCATATATACAGTCTGCATGTGCATACGTACACGTGCATGTTTGTGTGTATACAGAATATATGTTACAGAATCACAGAACGGTTGAGGTTGGAAGGGACCCCTGGAGGTCACCTTGTGCAACCCCCCTGCTCAGGCAGGGCCACCTAGAGCCAACTGCTCAGGACCATGTCCAGATGGCTATTGTACTTTTGCATATTTCCAAGGATGGAGACTCCACAACATCTCTGCACAACTTGTGCTGCTGCTTGTTCACCCTCACAGGTAAAAAAAGCGTTTTCTTGCATGTGTGTACGCTCTCATGCTCACTCACTCTATTTTCCCTGTTGCTCCCTCAGTGAAGAGTTTGGTGTAGTTGCTCCAAAATAATCTGTTGAGCAACGAAGAATAAACTAAGGTTTGGTAAAATACTGTGGGCTTGATCTTAATCTCACTTACATTGCACAGGTCAGTAGTAATGTTACATTTTTTGGAACCATAATATTTATTGCTTCTTTGGATGTAACGGAGTGGGAAAAGCTCTTGCTTCTGCCAAAAAAAAAAATTGGATGATTCATGGTAGAGTACTGCTGTTTAACATCCTGGTGTCTCAAACCTTTCTATATGCATTTATAGATATAAAATTGCATATCAATCTCATATCTCCACTTGAATGAAAAGGAACATCTGCTCTGCATACAGGCTAATGTACCTGGTAAACTGCTTTTGGGATCTCAGGCAATTGATTTAGAAGGAATTTCGGTATCTTGTATGGCAATGAGCACACCCTGGTGGACACAAAAGTGGCGAGTTACAAGATCAGACAGAGAGCAAGTTAGGCATTGGTTTGGGGTAAGGGAAGTCAGAGCTCTGTTCTTGTCTATGCAGCTTATCTGGTGTTTTTTGTGTATTTTCTTTCTTTTGTTGCATTTGGCTTTTTGCTAAGATTTTATTAGCTTGGACACAGCACTGCACTAAAGGATCTATATCACCATTTTGGAAAACTGGCAGAGGGGCTCAAGCTTTCTTTTATCTGTCCATGATGATGCTATTTGTGTTGCCTCTGATTTTACTCAAAATTAATGCAAGTATTCACTTTTTGGTAGTTAATCAGACACTGTCTATTCACAGGTTAATCTTTCTCAGTTTAACCTTTAAAATAATAGATAAGCAGCCTGATGTGAGAGGACAGAATTAAAAAAACAGTGATGTTTTGTTGGCTTTTCCCCCATTAGTCACCAGAAAGCAAATATCAACAACCTGTTACAAATTTGAAAGTGGTTCAGGCATGATCTCTGTCTTTCTATCAAGACATGCACAGTATGCCAAGGGCAAAGACTGAATGTAACACTTCATTGCAGATTGCTGTTGTGCAGTGTTCCAAAGAGATTTGCAGATATAGAGCTAATAAAAGAAGTTCCACAAGCCTATGGTTTCATATGAGGTGGGGAGGAAAAAAGTGGCAATTGAGCACATTTTTCTGTCCATTAGTTGAGGCAATGTACTGCATAAATAACCAGTTTTGGCCTTTTCTCTGCCCTTTGTTATTAGCAATGGTCTGCTATGAAGGGTGGAGAGGAAAAGACAAGGACAGTCTAAACAAATAGCAGGAGATGGATCATTTTCATTGCAAGGTGGTCATTTGCCGTGGGATGTGCAGAATGAATGCTGTTAAGTGTGATTGTTTTTCTAACTAACTGTAAATGCACCTGTGTTGCAGACTGTAGTGTAGTGTTGAGAAATCCAAGTGAGATGAGAGCTAGTCCAATTTGGTATGGAAGGAATCCTTCTGTTTGCCAATGCAGAGCTCAGTGGTGTTGCTGTTTTAGGGAGCAACTGACTGAAAGTTTTGTATGGCAGGAGGTAACAGAGTGGTGATAGCAATTTGACTGCTATTTTTTTCCCCATTCCTCTCTTTTATTTCCCCAGTTGGAATCTTACTTGGATTCCAGTGCTGAATCTTACTATGTTGGGTATATGTCTCTTACAAGAAGTGTTGCTGCTTTATACATTTCATTCCTCTCCCTCCTCTAGGTATTTTTCAGTTTACTGCTTCCTTATAAGAGTAGTGTTTCAGGTTAAATAGAATTTCCTCCTTGCTTGTATAAGCAAACTCTTGTATGATTTCTGTAAAGATGCAACAAGAAAACAGAATAGACCTAGGAAAGGAGAGAGTACATGAGCTTAAAAAAAAAAAAAGAAAAATAAAAAAATAATTTCCTGTTGTGGTTGAACTCAAGAATATAGGTTTGTGGTTTAAATCAGTGGAACTTCCACTGGTAGTTGTACATGGAAGTGGAGGTAGAACATCTTAGCAGAATTCCTTCTAAAATAAATGAACAAATACAGTTCCTCTGGCTTTGCTGAGCATATGTCAGCTGGAGCTATGGCCAGGATCTTTCAAAGCTTTCAGTTAAGGTAATTTGGTAGGTTTTTCTAGAGCATGTAACGTCTGCAATGAGACTGGGTTCAAGGTTTGTATAGCCAATATTTCATACAATTCCAGGATTAATTGTTGAAAGGGAAAAAGGAGGAAAAGGCAAGAAACAAAAGTAGACTTTACAAGAGCAGTTTACATAAAGTATTAAATTCAGTGCTAATGTCAATATAAATACAAAACAAAAAACCCAGCTGGACTAGAATACCTGAGACCAGCTGTTACTTCTCTTAAAGTCTTCAGAATCACATTAATCCAGTTGCAGTAACAGGCAGGGTTTTTCCAGACGTTGTTCATTTTAAATGGTTTTAACAGCTCTGGAAGTATTCATGAATTCAGATTTCTTCACTCCCCTAATCATGTTGTCGGCTTAAAATTCACATTTAATTAACCTCTTCACCCAAGGCATAAATCAATACTAAAACTCCAAATGCTAACCATACTGATAGTGATTTTCATTTGGGCTAGCCTGCTGAAAATTAGGAATTAAGATGCCTGCAGAAAAGGAGCAAACTAGTTGTGTGGAGTGAAGAAAACTAACTTGTAAACTCTAATAATGAATGTCCTTGGATGGAATGAGAAATCCATTTATTAAGGTTCCAGGGAAGAAAGTGAGAACCAGACTAAGCAGAGCATGATGCTGCAGTCAGGACAAAATTCACCTGAGTGGCTGGACTCATATTTAAGTACAGATTGCATGTGTGTTCTAGAAGTCCTGAAAGTCCCAGAAGGGTACTTGAAGTAGCAATGGCAGAGCAAAAGAAGTTAGAATTATGTGAATTTGCACATGTGCAAATTTTTACTGTGAAAATCCTGTATAGTGTTAATTCCTCCTTTTTATTACTGTCACCTAGTAATGCTATAATGTATTTTTAGTATAGCAGCTGCTGGGAGCCTGGATGTTCAGATCTCTATATACTTGTATTGAAAGAGGCATGGGAGACACTTGTTGTTAATGGGTAACATGCACAAAAAGAATACATCATTATTATTTTTCCTAGGGTTGGACCATTATACAAATACTGTGGCACCCAACATAAAAGTGGTTGTTTTATACTGTTACAGAGACTAAACAAACTATTTATTTTTCATTTTGTTAGTGTGTTTTTCAGGGGCTTAATTGCTATTCATAATTAAGGATAGGAAGAGCAGAACAAGGGAGTTCCTATATTTTTATGCTTCAAGAAGAATTTCTACATAGTTCTGAAATCCCATTTTTTTCCCCCTAAACATTTGGTGTCAAATAAAGAGATTTCACAATTATTTTGCTAAAGACAAACTAAAAGAATCCTAATGCTGTGAGCTTAAAAATCTCCTTGATCTATTGCTAAAGCCTGAGTACCCCCTGAAATAATAATTAACGATAATTGAATGAATAATTAATAATCTGAGATTTAACGAGATGATGAGGTAATAGAATGAGGTTGTTTAGTGAGATGTGATAGGTTTCATGACTACCTGGTAGAGTCAGTATTCTTTTTGCATGAAGAATTCAAATCTTGTGTACTAGAAACGTAAGAGCTGTTTTCTGTGGTGGTGAATCAACTGTATCTTGCAAATGAGCTGTCAGCTAAGGAGTTTCCAAGCACTTAACGCTATGTTTCAGGAGGATGTTCAGTTATAACCCTACCTGTAAATATGTGACGTGGGTATTGTCTTTACTTACAGTACGTGCTTAGGAGTCTTGGTCAACCTGGGTCTTGAATAGCAGTGGTGGACAATGTATCAGAAGCAATTGTGCCTCCACAAGAGGTTATGTTTGCATTCTGGCTCTCGCGGTTTTTCCCACTTCTGTACAGCAGAATATGGTTTCCAATCTAGTGACTAGTGAAATGGATTCTTTGTAGAATTTGATGTTTTCTTAGAGCAAGGGACCTAATTTCCCTCTGTCAGCTATAGTAGTAAGGACAATGTGTTACTGTGTTTTGAAAGCATACAAGATCTTTATTCCAGCATGCTAACACAGAGTGCAAAGATGTAAGCAAAAGTTGTCGAATGTTAAATTCGACTGCAGTGTTGGTTTTGAATCTCATTTATACCAGGAAGGCATAAGATATTGTTGAGGTTTAACC
>NW_008796047.1:1213934-1427012 GCF_000699145.1 Aptenodytes forsteri | reverse complement strand
AGTGGCCCCCCCGGCCAGCTTTCCCCCAGTTTATGTACTGAGCGTGACGTCCCATGGTATGGAATGTCCCTTTGGCCAGTTGGGGTCAGCTGTCCTGGCTGTGCCCCCTCCCAGCTTCTTGTGCACCTCCAGCCTTCTCGGTCAGTAGAGCATGGGAAGCTGAAAAGTGCTTGACTAGTGTAAGCACTGCTCAGCAACAACTAAAACATCAGTGTGTTACCAGCATTATTCTCATGCTAAATCCAAAACACAGCACTGTACCAGCTACTAGGAAGAAGATTAATTCTATCCCAGCCGAAACCAGCACAGATATTCTCGTAACAAAACTGTACTACTGTAAAGCTGTCTTGCTTTTAAATGGTAAAATCATACAGATTTTGGGGATATTTCTGCAAAGACCTTGAGAACTCAATGGTCAGCTTTGCGTATCTTGTTTACAGATGTTATTTCAGGTGTACCTTTATATTTTGCAGTAAATGCAAGTCTGCATACTTGAACCTTTAAACTACTTGAATTACGCACCTCATTTCACTGGAGTCTAGTGGTTGGTATATCTTCAACAGAACCATTAAATAAAGTCTTAGCTCAGCAAAGTATTTAACCATGCGGTTAAAGCTCAGCACACTCTTAAGTCTCTAGATACTTGAGGACCTTCAGACAAAATTATGTCTTCAATTATATGCATGTTACTTCCTCAGTTAAAATAGAATTGCTTGGGTGTAACGAAAAGCAGAATGGGGCAAAAAGAAGGCCATCTTAGATAGTTTTGTCCAGTTGGCTTTTCCTAATTTCAAGGAAATTAGGGTGTTCTGGTACAAAAACTTGGGCAGAATACAGGTTCAGACCTGTTATGTTATTTCTATTTTTAATGCTCAGATTGGACAGAATGTTATTAGGGCTTGTAATACAAAGTTGAGTTTATATAACTCAGTAAATAAGGAGTGGAGAGGGAAACCCAGCCCACTTTTTAATGTGTAAGCTAAGCACATTTTATCAGGAATCTGTGACAAATATGAAACCCCACAATGCTCTTTATTCAGAGACGCTGTTTGGAGTGCAGCAACACTGTAGGCCAGTAAACTTCTTGTTCTGCCCTAGTTGGCCAATGGCAGTAACTAGTCCCGTGCTCTTTATTACCTCTCTTCACATGCAAGTAGGTTCCTTGCCAATTTCCCTTCTGTTTTCTTTAGACTGAAAAAAAGGCAGATAGTGTTCAACAGCTTTCTGTGTACTCAGAAGTTCTGAGTATTTCTTAAGAGTCTGGGGAGTGGGATTTTCTTCTTTAAATAAAGTGGCTGGTGCTGTTATGCCTAGGCCGAAATCTACATAATTTTCACTTCAAACCTTGGTAGAATAAATACAGTGTTGCTGTTGCATTCATCCTGCAAAAAGAAAATACAGGTTTGAGGAACAGTGTCCTGCCTTCATCCTTCAACGAGCATCCCCTTTCCAGTACCTATAAGGTTATTTGTAGGCTCAAGTCTCTGTACTACCATTCCAGTGCATAATGACAAGGTGCTTCAGAGCTCAAGAAGCAGCTGTTAGAATCTAGTTTCCCTGACCTGAGAAGTTATCGTATTCTGTAATAGTCTATTTTGAAAGCATTTCTTGCTGAAACAAGCTTGCTGTGTGCTGCTCAGGTATTGACTGTTTATGGCTTATATAAGCAGAGTTGCTTTGCTGTGCATGTTAAGGTTTTTGTTGTTTTTCTTTTGTTGTAACTTAAGTGTGAAAGCTTCCTGTTTTTTCCAGAGTCACCCTTAAATTCTCTTGCTTCTTGATACGTGTAAGGGGAGGCATTTTGATTATTTTCGCAGATGAAAAATCCTGAAAGGATGGTAGGTTAAAAGAAAGAAGCACTGATCAGTGGACTAGTACATTTCTATATTTCATACATATATTATTCCCCTCCCTCCAATTAAAAAAAAGAAAGGAAAATCAGTTAAGGTCCATTTAGGAAAAAACCCTCAGAATGGGATTTATTAGGAGGAGGCCTATATGTACTTGTAAATGAATCTTTATTTTCCAGTGCTCAGGAGTCAAAAAAACCTAAGTTTGCACACGTTTGGGGTCAGTAAGGTATCAGTAAAGAAATCCCCATCATTCCTGTATTCTGCATGCAGAATACATTTTAGGATTTTATCAGAGCTTCCCTTATGTGCTTGCAGCTGCACAGTGGCACAGTGCATTCACATATGATAGCCATCACTTCAGGCTCCATTTCACCTTGTCACATCCCATTTATAAACTGGAGTTTTTAATAGGATGACAGTCAGTCACTGAAGAGGGAAGGCCTTAGAAAATAAATAAAGATTGAGAAAGTCAGAGACCATTAAAGCTGACACCACCTCACATGTTCATTAATTATGAATCTACTTGAAAGAGCTTTGTTAGACTGCTGGCAAGTGCATGTGATATAATTTTTGAAAGCGCTTGACTCAGCTCTTGGAAGACCTGAAATAGGGGAACTCAGAAGTGAAATTCAACCTGAGGGTATTTAAATTCAGGTCTGCACTCAGACCAGGATTTAAGTTTGTTTAAGGCTGAAATTCTTGCCAAGTGGGCTTTCTCTACAAACTGATCTCCAAGGTGCTTTCCTCTTGTAAAAGAGAATCTCTTTCTGTATGGAAGAAGAGTTCTTTTTTTCTGTGGGCCATGTCGTCACAGTTGTACTGTGACTTTGCTAATAAAATCCTAGCCAGTCCCCAATATGTTTTATGTAGACAACTGCACATAAATGAATGTTTTGGTTGCCACATGTGGCAAAAGCCTGGAGGAGGAGATTGCTGTATTTATTCTGTTCCATATCACATCTTTCCCAAGAGAATCTGCTGATTGACGGGTGACTGCACATCACAGCAGATATCTTACTCTTTACCTCCTCTCCTTATTTTTTAACTCAGTGAACTAATCTTGGTTACTTTTTCCCCTGTCGAGTCCCATGTACCTTTTAGGCTTCAATTTTAATAGTTTGTGAAAGCTCCAGCAAACCTCAGGCTTCTATTGACAGGTTTTTTTCCATAGCAGTGCATGTCCAGAGGAACATTAGAAACAAGACCGAAGTCTCCTACATACACAGATTAAAACCTCCTTTAAAAAGAAATAAGCAAATAAAGCCAGGAAGAGGCTTGTGAAACCAGAGCAAGCTGGCCTTGAACCAAACTCTTGTTTTTAACAATATGAGCACTTCTGCTCCTGGAGACCATTCAAGCTGTAGTCAAAACTTTGATGTTCTATGTTTTAGCCTCTTGGTTATGAATATGTGAATGTTGCTGATGGGGGCGGGGGGGAGAGATATTCTTTTCATGAAAACAAACCTGAAACACCTCCATATCATGAGGAAACTACTAATTTGTTTGGCTGCTGTTCTTCAATGAATAAAGGGATAGAGGAAGGATACTGGTGTGTATCCATACTTACTCCCACATGTTGCCCTGCATATTGTGCTGCTTTTGCTTCTGAAGGAATTGCACTCATAGCCTCGTCTTTTCTCTGCCTTTTCTTCATAGGTTTCTATAGGATCTCTGAAGAACAATTTCAGCCTGAAATGAACAGTCTTCAATTTCTGTTCCTCCTGGAAGGAGGACACCAGGCATCCCACAGACTGCACACCAGAAAATGTAAGTGAACAGGACAGAAACACATATGTGATCCAGGCTCCACTCATTCTGATCAGTGTCAGGCCACCAGACGCACTGCGTGACAAACAACGATGCCTTTCTGACCGTCAGTGTAATGGTCATTATAAATCATAGCCTTGTAATTACCTTCTTTAAAGAAAAGCAGAAGCTGAAATGTAACCAGGTGAAAACTGCAGGTAATATGTGGGACAGATATTTCCATAAAATAAAGTATAGTGTTCCTGTGCTGTGGGGCTTGCATGCATGCCAGCAAAGCAAGGGAGAGCAGGCCAAATGTGCACCCAGCCAGAAGTCTTCTGTGCCTCCTAATAAACAAATGATTCTAGCATCTATACAACCAGCTGATGAAGAACAAATGAAGTGGGACTTCAAGTGTGGAATTTTTCAGTGTGCTAGTAATCAAAAAAAGATCAAAATACAACAGCTTGAATTTTCAACAGGGGGTTCCTAGAACCAAACACTTAAAGAAATCATTGCAACTTATTTTTACTTCCAAGATAAGTACCTAGCTTTGAAGAGATGTTTAAGTTCACTCTCTTATTAATGGAGGGAGAGAAGCAACATAGAGGAGTGTTGAGATGATCCCGACTTGAGTTTCTGCAAACTGCTAAGTGTGGAACTTCTGTGAAAATGAGGTAATTGGAGCTGAGGCGTCACTTGTGTGCAGAGTTGCATAAGTTTAGTTAAGGACTATAGACAAATTATTACTGTGGCAATGGTTGTAGCAGTGACTTCTGTTAACCAGCTGACTTTACAATCAAGCTGTCTATAAGCACTTAGAGAAATCTTTGGCTGGTGACTGCCTCAACTGATAATGAACACTTGATGGTGATAAGCTTTAGCAGTTTTAGATGGAGTAGTTTGAGGTGTTACCTGCTCATACAGTAAGGTGTGATTAAAGTCAGTTAATTAACCTGACAAAAGACTTCATTGACATTTTACCTTAAGCTTATTTTTATTTAACTTAAGAGGAACCAGTTAAG
The DNA here is from genome assembly GCF_000699145.1 of Aptenodytes forsteri. Classification (NCBI taxonomy): domain Eukaryota; kingdom Metazoa; phylum Chordata; class Aves; order Sphenisciformes; family Spheniscidae; genus Aptenodytes; species Aptenodytes forsteri. The sequence goes on along the minus strand of NW_008796047.1, from coordinate 1,422,388 downwards.
TCATTGGTTTAAACCGAATGTGTCTGTATCAGAGGTTTGCCTAGGTTTAACTAAAACACTTGAGATAAATGGCAGAAAGTTCTGTATAGGAAAGAGATTCCTTTTTTTATAATCTTGGCTGTGATAAAGCTATTCTTATAAAGTAACTTCTCCTATCCTCCCTAAACTAATTGAAACATGAAGGCAGGACAGTGAGCCAGTGAGCCAGCACTGAGGAGCTAATACATTTTCTTATCCTGACTCCTTTGAGTCAATTTCTACTTTCCTTATTCGTGCAAGGGCATCTAGAAGAATCCCTGAAGCTTATTCCAAATGCCAATCTGTAACATAAGCTAGGGAAGGGTAGACTTTCAATGCTGCAGCTGCTGTCTGACCCTGGGTTGTTTAGTTAGTGACCTCAGCAATATGCGCAGTCTCCACAGGCCTTGAGAAGGGAGCCTGTGGTTAGCTGCCATATGGTCTGGTTTGTTGGCCTAGTGTGCAGCTTCCAGACCACTGAGATATCTAGAAATCATTTACGCTGTGCGCATCATAATGGCTCTTAGGTTCCCACCGTCGCATTCTCAGTGATCTCCCCTTCATGTGTGTTGACTTTTTACAACTGCAGGGTTAAATATTTCTTGCCTTATAAGCAAAAAGCTTACTTTCATACTGCTTTTTGCAGATCATTCCCTTCCATGCTTACTGCTACTATCTCCTTAGAGCTAGTGTTATTTCATACGGAAAAAAGAAATTTATCTTCATGTAGTAACAGCTGACTGTGTGCAACTTGCATAGCACCTTTCAGCTGAGGACTTTGGGAAACCTTTAAAACATTAAAATCATGTTATAAACACTAGGGAGTCATGAAGCTTTTAATCCTCCTATATGAAAAGGTCAATTAAAGTGAACAGAGCAATTTGTCCAAAGTCAGATAGTGACTGACTGATTGAACTACAGTCCAAAGCCCAAGGGTCTTGATTATCTGCTGTGCATGATATTTACTATAGTTGCTATGTCACAAAATCTCTCTAGAGCTGGTGATAGAACTTAGGACTCTTGGCACTGTCCTATCCCAAATAAACAGTAGAATTAATGAAGTCTGGTTTCTATGTTCTTAAGGTTATACAGGTGCACCCTGTACCAGCACGGTATTGGTCTAAAGCACAGCCTTCCTTTAGCACATGGAATGTGCTGTGGAACTAAACTAGTGTTTGCCTCTGGATTTGGACCAGCATTTAAAAAATACCAGTCAGTTATTCAGCTGGAATCTTTAGGGTAGTTCTGAAGTAGGAAAAAGAGAAGGAAAGAAAGAAAACCAGAGGGTGTGATTGGTAATTCTTGTAATCATTTAATGATTTCTACAAGGAGGTGGTGCAGTGTCTTAACCAGGGTGCATGGTATAGTAAATGAATCTGGATTTAGTTTCATATGCTCTCAACAACGTATCTGCGTGTTTGTAAGTATTACAAATCAAACTCAAATGAAAAATATTCCACTATTTAAACATTCTTATACGTAATTGCATTTTGACTGCAATAACATTATCAGAGCATCTTTCAAGCACCAATTAATGCAAACCTAATTCTCCCTTAATACCAGTACCAGGAGGATTTTAACTTAAGAACGTACAGATTTATCTTGGAGCTCCTAGATGATTTTCAAATGCCTTCTGTACAATTTTTATACTGTGTGTATGTAGCTAGTGGAATGGAACCATACTGATGCAGACATCTACATCAATTTAAGGACCTAGCTTTACTGGTTGCTGTTATTTACACTGCAGTTCCTTGCAGAATGGAATTGTGACCTATGGAGACAATTTTGATAATGCCAAATAATTAAAGACAGACTCTGAGAATTAACAGAGATTCCCTGACTTCTATTCTTAGATATTGCTGTTATATCAAATAAGCATATAGAATTACTGATGTTTCTATTTAACTACAGTCTTGTCTCAGAATGGGGCAGTACTAACTTTTTTTTTTGGTGGTGGACTTTTTTTCTGAGGTATTTTAATATACTGTTACTGAGAATATAAAATTTAAATGTGCATAGCAGTCAGTGTAGTGTATTTCAGTCGTGTCTGAAGTTTCATTAACATCACAAGAAGTTGTGGGGTTTTTTATGGGTGCCCATGAAATGAAAACAGGTATAAAATTTGTATCTGGCTTAAAATTTTATAAGTGAAGTTACACCAAACATTAAGTAGGTCGTTTTCTAATACCATAAAGCATAGTGACAAGAGGGGGGAAAAAAAAAAACCAGAAATGACTTGAACTGCCTATGCAAAACTGTGGAGATCTGTATCAAGTAAGAGGCTTATATCCCTTTCAGAGGTAGGCCAGTTGAGAGGGATGCTGAGAAAACACAGATCGCTTTTTACACTCTGTGTCTTTGAGTCTAAGGTAATTCAGAATCATATCAAGTTTCATATTTAGAGCCTAAGTTTGTGATTTTCAGGCTGAGACACCATCTTGCAAGCTAACCCTAGCAGAGCCAGTTCTGAAATTCAAATCAGCATAACACCATCCCTGTGCTACTGTAAACAAGCTAATGAGTCAGCTAAAGCAGGATTAATTTGCCTAGATGTAGTCTAGCAGATTATCCCTATATAAAAAATCCTCATCGTTAATACTGCCACTACATCATAAGTTTGTACTGCTGCTGTTTCACTGACCTGTCCAGTACCTTTCCTCACGTGTTGCCTAGGAAGACGGAGGCATATGAGCCTAATAAGTGCAAAGGGTCTCTCCTCATCCAGCATAGTTAATTGCTTCTGCGCATAGGCATTGCTGTATTCTCACAAATTAGTTTTTTTCATGTCAGTCTCTTTACAGTGCAGAAAGGGAAATGTCTAACAGTGAGGAGTTGTATGTATGCACACATACACGCACGTGCACAAACAGACAGTGCCCACTCAATTCTATACCTTGGCTGCAGAAGGCAGGGGAATACAGCTGAGTTTAGCTGGGTGATGAAAAGGACTGTCCTGGTATCTCATGCTGTTCTTGACCAAGTGGGACTCCACGAATTCCAGAGTCCTGACTATTCTGCGGAAGAGGGACTTGTAGAATTGAGCAGGATTGAGGCAGCAGCTTTGAGGTGCGGGATTACAACAGTGTTGGTTATACACAGGTAAATGCTGACAACCATTTTCTGAACTTTGCTTGCATAAAATTCAGGTGGATGGGAGTTTCTAACACCTGATGCAGCTGTGACATTTACAAGTTTCTCTGTATCAGGAACCTCCTTAGCATTAGCTAAACACAATAAACAGTGGAGTGATTTCCTTATTCCGTACAGCCAACTTCATTTTCTGGCTAACCCTGATGCAGACCAAATGCAAATTTGTCACTCATATCTACCTATACATGGGGTTTCAATAACAGACAATGCATGGAACAAAACAAATCTAGAAATACATGCCTATTCTTCAGGAAACTCAATTTTAGGGAGTTTGAAAGGTAGGCAGATACTATGTTGTAGCTGGTGTATTTTGCAGCAATGTCGAAAGGAAACAGAGGAAGCCTAGTTCTCCTTTAAGCTGATACTAGTTTGTTACCACTTCTTTAGTATAAGGGGAATCTAGATCACTTTAACAAGAAAATTATGTCTGTGATTTTGATGTCATACTTGACCTTAATGTTTAAGATTCAGTGAAAAAAAAATCATAGGGCTTCTGCATGTAAAAACACAGACAGACAGGAATCTGGAGCAGTATTACATTTGAAGCTCCTTGGTTATCAAGCTGAAGTGTGGGTCTAAAGAAATTTCAAACTAGCCATCTGTTCAGTGTGAATTGAGGAGGTCTTTAAAAGAAGACCCCTGAACATCAAAAATGTTGAAAGCAGGATTGCTACAGGGCAAAACTTCCTGATAGTTAGCAAGCATGCATTGTACTGCAGCATTCAAAACTCCAGAAAAGAGGCAGAAAAGATCAAGCTGAAATCTAAAGCTGGTAAAAGCAAATTTATCTCATTAAAACCATTCATTTGCTGCCTTCAGAAGATCTGCAAAAGCCTTGAATAGGATTAAGGAAAGGGCATCAAGATGAACAGAGTACAGCCATATCAGCAAGGGGTTTTGCAGATCACATCTCTCCCTCTCATGAAAAGCTTTTTATACCTTAAAATTATGTTCAGACAGCTTAATATAAGGTAATAAGAAATGTGGACTCAGGTGGGTGAATATGTAGGAAACCAGTATAGCAGGTCAAGCTAAACACAGAAAAGAGGATCTTCTGAGGCTTGAAGGATTTTACAATATGCTCTGCTTTAGAAAAGCATCCTTATTCTAACATTGCTAACTGGTGACATTTGGTGTTTCTTCTTTTTCTTTGTAACGGAGGCACCTGTCCATTCAACTTGCAGGGCAAAGCTTAAAAGTCTGAACTCTTAACAGGTGTAATAACACAATAAATAAAACCTCTATTCTTGCAACTTTTTTAAAAAATTAAAGTGTTTTGGAGAGGACGGATGCATCATTTCTTCAGTGTACAGAATAGCAACATAATCACTGCTGGAAAGGGATGAGTATCAGTTGAGCAGGGTGAAAAACAGTTTCTTTACTGGAAAACTTTTAATTTGTAATATTTTCCTATTCTGTCAGGAAAGAAACAAGTGTTGATAGCTTCTAAAGAGCTAAACTAAAACAATACTGTTTGGAGATGTTAAAGAACCTGTTTCAAGTCCCTGTCTCGATGTGTTTTCCTATAAAAACATGCTGAGTGATGGCTTATTTTAATATACAACCAGGACATGAGACTGAGCTCTCCTGGGCAGAGAATTAGTTTTCATTTATTTTCTAAAGCCCAGGCATGCATTTGTGCCAAGATGAGTAGCAGCCATTTAAAAGTAGGGGACCCTCAAGGCCCCGCTGTGGTGCAATCAGCCATGCAGATAGAGATTTTTGGCAAAAGAACTTAAGCTAAGCTATTTCAATACATGTGAAATAAGCAGGATTTTCAAAGTAAACAGCTTAGTATGAAAGAAGGTGCAAATCAGGTAGCAAATTATAAAAATAAAATCCTCAAAATAAGTTTCTAGATGGTATTTTCAGACCTTTAATGTTCTGTGCCCAACTGTCAGAAATATTTACAGCATCAACGTAAGGCCTGCATTAGTTCTTATTTGGTCCCCACAAAGGAACAGTTAATTTCCTTTTCCCCTTTTCTTTTAGTGTCAGTTAGTCACGAGATTCTTAAATACAGCTTGCAACTAAATGTTATTTATGCTTCTTTTCTTAGCTGTATCCAGTAACTGCTAATTAAGTCTTTTGTAGCATGACTCTGAACTAATTAGGGTTAATTGAGCCTGCTTGTGCATTAGCTACTCCAGCACTTTTCCTGATAATCAGGAGTTGAGTGCATTGAATATTTTTGTGATTAACTATCCTAAATTCATGTTCTCTGCTGGTTTTCTGGCTCTCATGGCCTTTTGTGATTACTCTGATAGTAAACAGGAGTATCCCTTTCCTGCTGTCTTACTTCTTGTGGAAAAAATAAATTACTGGTCACTATAGCAGGCTTTTTGTCAGGCTGCTTGGTTGGAGCAATGACTGCATGAAGTGGTAAGTTAAGAGTTTCATAGATGTTTAGTTGCACGTTGAAAGTTGCTGAGGTGCCAAGCTGCTGTAGTTTGAGATGAACTGAAAAATAATTTTTTGTGTAGAGCATTGTACAGTGCTGCAAGCTGGTGTTGATAAACTACTGCTGTGGAAGGCAAAATGTCAGCACCTGGATTGGTGATGATTCACTTGCTGCAGTGTAATGATTTTTTTTATTTTATTTTTTTCCCCTCCCTTTGGAGGTCCTTCCATCCAAGTTCTTGATCCAGTCTGTCCATCCTTAGCTCTGCTGAGGTCATTGACAATAAAGCAGTCAATCAGGTGACAATTCCTCTGCCTTCAGTGTTATCTGTGGTTTGTCACTGATTGACCTGTGTGATTCTAATCAGGCTCTCCAAGGTGCTTTGATTTAATAAGGTAAGGCTGGCACTGGTGCCTCTTGTCTTCAGAAACAGTGTTGCAGCTGTAACTCTAAGCTACAGACCATCACTGCAGTGCCAGTTTAGGTCATAGGAGTGTTGTGCATCTTGAAACAGAGCTTCATGTCAGCTGTATCCTGTGGCAAAGCCCCCGTTTTCCGAAGCACATAGTGTTTCCTAAGCACAATACTGCTCTAACACAGACATGACAATAGAGGAAACAAATGCTTGGGTTCAAATGTTTCTCATGCTGTCAGGATTTTGAAAGGTTTTTGTCCCTTCCGTTAGCACCAGCGGGAGGCTTCCTCAACTGTGTTAGTGAGACCTCAACAGTCACAACTACATTAGATTTCAAACTTCTCATCTCAGAGTGAGAACTCATAGAACATACTGTAGTAGCCTTTTAAGCAGCGCGCTGTATGTGAATATTAATTCTTTTGCCTTTGTTATTTACATAAATTTAGTGCAAGGCAAGTCTTTTTACTCTCACTTTAGCTTTTTTGATACAAATGTAGATACAGCTGCACACACTTCCTTGAATTAGAGCAATACCTTTTATTTTTCTCTGCCTTTTTTCCCTGTTGGAACTGAAAATATGTTTTCTTTTCTTTTTGAATGTTAAATCTGGAACTATGTAGTTAGTAAAAGGATTGCATATGTATTAGATTTTCTGAAACTGTCTCAGCTTAAAGGCTTCTGAACTATGGGTTCTGAGCATGATTTGTTTATTATTTGTATATACCAAGGCAAAAGTACTGATTTCAAAAGTCTTGTACTGATCAGAAAATAGCATAAAGATGAGTTAGCCATGTGTATCCAATTTTTTATATGTACATCTATACATACGTGCAATGTAAATACTTGCATATTGATCCACAAAGTAATTTAGGCAGTCAGCTCATTCTTACATGTGTGCTTACCTAGCTGCATAAGGCTGCACTTAATTCTGAGAGGTGGTAAGAACATAGAGATGTGGGAAACATGAGCTATAAGGAAAGACTGAATGAATTGAGGTAGCTTGCTCTGACAGAGACCTTGAAGGACACTGGAGCGGCACAAGTTGTGTTGAGCTTTCAAATATATAAAAGGCTTCTTCAGAAAGAAACTCATAATAATTCGTTCTATTTGGTAACCAGCACAAGAAGTCGCAGATTTAAATTTCATCAAACAGAAATTTGGTTTAGAAATGAGGATTAAACTTCTACCTGTAAAGGGATGTTTCCTGGAGGAGCTGTGGCATGTCCAGCAGTGGAGAGCTTTGATAACCAGATAGGCACACACAGACAGAGCTGATCAAGCCTCAGGTTAGGTGCTTTAGATGCTTTGAAAATGGCTTTTTGAAGTTCCTTTCAGATGTTGGCTTTTCTCATTCTGTAAGAAGTTACTAGATCAGATCAGAGGTCTTTTCCAGCCAGTATCTTGACTCTTGTAACTGCAAGTAGATGTAGATGTGGATGGAAAGGGTTACAGGAAATAAAGTATTTAATGATCCTCTGATACATTCTCTTGGCTTCCAGCAATAAGACAGTTGCATCTGAACCTTTGTTTCTAATAACCAGGGGGAATGACAGAACCTGAAATTGAAAAATAGGAAATAGCTAGAGAAGCTAATATGGAGATTTATGATTATAATAAAGCTGATGTCAGGGCTTATTTCATAATGAACACACTATGATTCTGGGAAATGGTGATCATAGTGGAGAACGGAGTTAAACAAATGGATGTCCATACTAAATTCCTTTCACAGGGAGAGGTGTTAGAATGTTCTGGCAGTGCTTATTGGATAAATCTTTCTTCTCCTGCCCTCCCCCTTTCCTCAAATGCCTTAGTAAAATATGAATAATACTAATTGTTCAGTAGAATCTTTCTTTGTATGCATAGGAGTAGTTTTTGTCCTGCTGTCTGGTCCTTTTGCCTGAAAAACCCAACTATACCATGATGTGTCTTCCCATCTAAAATGACCAATTCTCTCCCCGTCTCTCATTTTCCCCTAGTCATCCTGCTGTTACTGAAATTGCAGTGCAGTATGAGCAAACTTAAAGGATATTTTAAAGCTTGCACCTTTACCATACTCACCCCTTTGTTTTCCCAGCTGGAATTAAAAAGAATTTCAGACATATTTCCACCACTAACTAGGAGATATTTCTTCACTCATAAGTGATCTTCAGTTGAAATATGCTTGGTAACCTACATGCAAAATGACAGTATAAAAATATTCAGTTGCAGCAAGTTGTTTACTGTTTTGATTCAGTCTAGAGACTGGAAAATGAATCTGGGAAAAAAAAAATTACTTTCTAATAATGCCAGTCAATACTGAAAAGTCTGTGAGAAACCTACAGCAAAATGACTACCCCTGTTCAACCTTGCCCTTTTTTGCAAAGGTTGCCAGTAGCGTTTTTTGTTTCTAAAGTATTAGACATCTCTTTAAATAATCTGAGATCTACAAATTCATTTCACACAGGGCACAGCACCAATGAAAATAGTATCTCCAGCCAAGCTTCCTTAGAATTGGTGACCAAGGTATAAAGAATTCCATGTATTACTGACATAAAGGAATGGCATTTGCCGCAAAGTTTTTTCCTTTGGGGAAAAGGCTTCACAATTAGTTTAAGGTAAGGACCTACAGTCTAGTGTGGGGAGAGACAGAGAATGTTGGCAAAAGCAGTATCAGAATCAGCTAGGCAAGTAGCGGATTTACTCTGTCTATCCACCCATGAGGCAAGTAATCTGTAGAGAGACTATACATACCCGTGTCTCTTTGGCTCTGCGTTCTATGGCTATTTATTCTCCATTTGTGTCTGGGGGGTTTTCTGTGTTCATGTTGTTAAAATATTTTTAATATCTTCATTGTCATTGGAAAAATGCGCTTTGCCTTTTCTCTCTTGAAACCATCTAGTATTCTGTGTACTCATTACTGAAGTAAGTATTTATAATAATTGAGTATCAGGAAATTGATTTACTGTGGCTGGCAAAGTAGTGTATTCCATTGCTGATGGAATGGAAAAAAAACCCCAAGCAACCAACCAAAAAACCTGAAACCATTACATAGAAAGTAACAGAAAGAGAATGTTAAGTTATTGCAGTGCCTCGGCTGACATTGTTTACTTTGTAATTGGAACTTTCAGGCATATGTTTTTTAATGGAAATACTCAATATTATGTGATTGCAAGACTAAACTTGAAGCCATGTCAATTAGAAGACATTGCTAATAAAAACTGATGAAAGCAACAGTAGAATGTCTAGGTTACAAATGAAATCCAGTGATGTAAACTGGGAGGGGAAAGACACAGATGACAATGGTCACAGACAGATGGATGGACTGTAGTTACTAGTTATACTTGTGAATGCCAGGTATGCTCTGTTTTGTCCTAACTTGCTGCCAACAACGGATGGGAAGTAAGTGGCTGTTTACGATGCTTTCTGTTTTAGTAAACGAGGGTGGAAGAGAATCTGGGCTTTTGTCCTGCAAGTTAAGTATCAAATCATGGAAAGCTCGTGTTACTGAATGCACCAATGTGGTAAGTGCTGCAATCACTGTACCCTTTAGCCAGCCAAAAGGCAGAAACAGGAGCAGCTTTGGTTTTGGATGTTGAACTTTTAATTCGGTCACCATCCACTCCTTTGTGTAGTGCTTTGAATAGAGATTAATAGGCAGTGGTATTGTGCTTTAAGATGTCCTGTGTCTGAGGTGAAGAAATGAATTATTTTTTTTCTGACAGTTCAAAATAATAGCACTCTGCTTTTACATTATGCATCTACTGTGAGGATGATGCTTTGTAATTACTTTGCATATATACTTCGTACATGTTAGGTACATTCTGTTGTTATTATAAGCCCCCTTTGCAGATGGAGAATCTGCAGCATAGAGGATTTACATGAAGCCAGGAGTCTTGACTGCCAGTCTATAGTAATAGTCAGAGCTCTCCATCTCTTAGAAATGTTCTTTCAACCTTTGGAACCCCTTAACCATTTGAATTCACCCACCCCTATTTCTGATGCTATTTACAGGCCTTAAATGCTGCCTGGTACTGCAGCTTGTTACCTGAAGTCTGACATTGCTGCACTCTGTATCAAATAAGAAACAAAGTTGTTTTCTGCAGAAAGCAGCGTAATTATCACTTTGGCTGCATCAAGTGTTTAATGAAAAAAATCATGTAATTACTTTCATTGCCATTCTGGACACACTTTGTAAACTTTTCCATTTACAGTATGTGTGTCTTTACAATAAATATCAAGAAAATGGGGCCATGGAACTAAATGTAATGCAGGTGGGTTTGTCTACTCATCCTAGTGCTACTGCATTGAAGGTAATTTGTTCATTAAGTGCTAGAAAAAGTATCAAGTATTTGAAGAAACAGCTTGTCTTAAAATGAATAGTTCTGCGTAGTCCTTCCAAGATTTTTACTGGTTTAATTGTTGCTAGGAAGTAAATCCAGCCACATAACAACCATTGATATAAATTAAAGTATCTGACCTTGTATTAAATGAACCAAGTATTTCTACAATGGCATGTCTCTTTTCCTGAAAGTCACAATTGCTTGTTTACCCCACAGTGCAAATTCTGTAAAGGCTTTCCTGCAGCGATAGGGAGAGTAATTGTGCATTTTTAGGGGAGGATGAAGCTGAATTTGCTCAGATTGAAAAGCTTTTATTATTGTGAAGGAGAGGGGAAAGGTAGAAGTTTCTAAATACTTCATTCTCTACTGTAGCAGTAAAACAAAAATCACTGCTTGCTGGTGGCTGGTTAACTAGTTAAATTTAGGCAAAAACTAATGCAAACAATCTTGGATTGTGCTTGCTTTTTGGTCTTTTGAAAGAGAACGTGTTTTGTTTTGGAAGGTATTGTATATTGGTCAGCTGTACGCTAGATCCTTTTGTCTAGGTCAGGCTGAGTCTATACTGCTTTGGGTCCATGCAGGGAGCCAAGGAAGAGGAAGAGCAAAGAAATGAGTAGCATGTACAAAAGCACACACGATTCCCTGTTGTCCATTCGTCACAAGACTATTGGCTCTTCTGAGTTGTTACTGTTAATGCCTTGTGTGGGGTTCTTGAAGGAAAAATGAAATAAGTTTATTAAGGAGTGGCAAAGCAGCTGTTGCTGGTGTTAGTGTGCAGCCAATCGATACAATGGGATGCTTTATAAAATAGGTTTTAGCCCTCACAGCGTGTCCAATTTTTCTTTTGTTCGCTTTAACATCTGCTAAAGGTCAAGAACTATATTTATCAGAACCAAATGGTGTTAGAAATAGGAGGCTATCTCTTTTCCAGCAACATTGTTTTCAAATGGGGACAAAATTTAGATACTTAGTTTTCTCAATTGCTTGAAAGAGAGGAGCTATAGAAGTTGAAAAATACTTTCCACTTCTCTGGTACCTTTTACTACAGTGCCTCAGTGTTTTACAGGCCCTGGTTGGTTCAGTCAAAAATGTGAGAATAGTAACTACTTTACAAAGGGTCCCAGCGCAGTCAAAACTCGCATTTTAAAAATAGAGTCTATGCTGTGGGTGCATCCTGTTTATGGATGTGAAACTGCAGGTATCCCAGCTGGGATTTTCAGAGAACTTAAGTACTTGTGACTTGTTGCAGAGTTAGTCAGACTGTTAAAAGCAAAACTGAGCCCTCTAATGTATCGCCTATAATCGGAACTTTTAAAAAGGGCTAAGAGGCTTAAATTTTGTAGTAATGGAAAGTAGATGCAACAGAAGAGCATTTCCCCTCTCTGGTTACCCTTTATGACAGTCTTTAACATAGTTACTGATCTGAAATCTGCTATGTAAAAATCATCTGTGCCTTGTGTTTTATGGCACATAAGTATGAGGAGCTGTGTAAGTGGTAAGTTCTGATTGTGTTTCGTACCACCAACTGGTTAGCAAAAGCTCATGCAGGTGACTGGGCTGAAACACCCTGTTAATTTGATTATTTTACATTCCTTTCCCTCATCCAACTGTTTTTGATCCACTTTGGTCTGTCTTACCTATTCTGATCATAAACTTTCTTGAGCTAGACTTCTCTCCAATTATGCTTATCTGGCTTGCAGCTTTTACCTTTTTTAATCCAGAAAAAAAAAAAGGCATACCTAGGAACTGTTAGAGTAATGAAGAAAACAGAAGTGTACTCCACACAGAATAGAAGTTGTGAGCAACTCTGCAACAATCAGGAACCCAGTCGGAAAGCTGATTTATATAGAGGTGAAACGGTATATACAGGAGGCAATCATTCCCCCCAATGCATCTGCAACCTTCATAAAAAGAATTTAAGCACTGAAGCTGTTTAGATTAACTACTCTGGTTTTCTTCTAAAATACATTTACCATCCTACCCCAGTGGGAGTAGAAGAAAATCATTATCAGTTATTGCACAGAGATTTAAATTAAGATTTTTTCATAAAACTGAACTTCTAAAACAAAATCCCAGAGAATTGGAATTAATTGCTGGATCTGCATTGAATCACCAAGAGACATGGCTTTATTTCTGTGTTGCAGCAGAAAGTGCTTCATCAGTAGGAATTCATGTGGAGGAAAACTAAGCATGTCCCACTTACTGAACACAAGTATGTTTGGGATGTTTAATTATTTTTTGATTAATTCATTTAACTTAAAAGAAGTCAAGGACTGCAGCATATTCAGCATGACACAGTTTGCTACCTGTATATACCTCCAGCTCTTCTTAGTTAAAGGCACCTTGTGGTTTTTACCTGCAGCTGTTGTAAACGAATTACAAATTCTTTTCTAAGCTACCTTCATTACCCTGAGGAAATGCACAGAAACGCACTGGAGCTAAGATGATTTGCAGCATCTGTGGTTAAGATTTAATATAATGTACTTTATGTTTTCAAGGATAAAACATTGGGGGGGGTGTCAGTTAAAACAAGTGTAAGGCATTAGATTAATTACTTGGAAACCTTTCAGCTAAGCAGTGTACTTAGTGTGAGAAATAACAGAACAGTATTTTTGTTGGTTTTTGTGCATTTTTGATGTAAATTTAATATAGATTAAAAAGTAGGAAATCAATACATAGTAGGCACTGAAATTCACAAGGTCACTAACAAGATGTGAGAATGTCTCCTGGTGATACGGTTTCTTGGTAGCAACAACTTTGTCATGTGGAGATACCTCAAGCAGGTGAAGTCCTTGCTGTGCCAGGTGATACACAGACTTTACACATGCACAGTCCAAGTATCACCCTTCCCCTCAGTCTTGTTTCTTCCTGAAGTGCTGCATCTCATTTTTAAATGTACGAGTGATTAAACAACTTAAGTTCAAAATGTCAGTGTTGAGTAACTCTTATTGTATGTTGTTACTGTAACATGGTGGTGGTGCTAAAATAATCTGTGTTAGATCAGTGACCAGTGGTCAGTGAATAAAAGCCCCTGACTTGAGGTTACCTGGAGTCTCAAGTAAGTAATACTTGCATGTTGCTAGAAGTCACCTATACAGTCAAGTAATTGAAGGACCTGGTGTAGGACAGGCTGGCTTTCTCCTTGCAAAAAGCTGTCTTGCAGTCTCGTTTTTACTAAAAGCCTTGCTGCTCTTCTCTCTAAAGAATTAATAGACAAGAAATGAAGAACGTGGAAATTGCTTTCTAAGGTACTCTCTTCCACTCTGGGATGAAATGAATTGAAAGGAGGCAATGAGAAACTCTTTTTGCCAACATTGCCTGGTTGTGATTTTTCTGGACTTTATTCTCCAGGTCTTTGAGCAAGCTAGTCCTGTAAGCATTAAGTTCTGGAGTCACAAAAGCAGATAGAAAAATCATCAACCTAATTAAATACACAAAGAGAGTAACTAAGTCAGCATCTTCTGATAACATAGACACAAACATTATCAAATGAAAATAAGCATTCTCTTCCAGGATAACTAGCAGGTGTGACTATGCCAAGGTAAGCCTGATGGGCCTTCAAGTGTCTGCATATTGCATTAACAGTGAAATACCGAAGTCGTATAAAGAGTCCATGCTACAAATAAGATACTGACTGTTCTGATTTTGTAATGTTTTACATCTTGTGACTTACTGCAAGTGTATCGGTGAGCTGTGCTGTCTTTTCAAATCTCATTTAAAACCAAATCATTCCATTCTGCAATCATTACTGATCATTAACTCTGTAAAAGCATGCAACAAGAAGCACAAAAGATGAGAAGTGCAAAGCTGGGAACTGAGTTTGAATCTCTAAAGCTGCTGAAGTAATATATCATTTATGCCTATGCCTGCATAACTTGTATCTGCACTTGTCATTTATTGCATGAGATACAGGTGAAAATGTAAAGTTCACTACTTAAGTGTCTTCTGCCTTGGAGAAAAGCACATTCTCAGATTTACGTTGTGTTTGGATCAGCAGCATTAACAAATGATCAGTTTTTATTAGTGAACAGATTTCCTGTTGAAGTGTAACATTGGTATTATCTATGAGTAGTGGATAACTTGTTATCAGATCGCGTTCCAGAAGCCCTGATCACCTGTCAATCAACTGACATTGCTGGATTGGTGGAGAAAGCTTTAGAATTGTTGGTGTCAGGAAATTTAATAAATATTCCTTTAATTCTGTTAATTAGATCAGATAATAAACTGCCAGGGAATGACAGCTTCAATAAACCTATATCAAAAATGTGTTAGGAGTCCTGGACAAACATCTGTTTGTCAGTGAGTGGAAGGTAGGGTTTCCTAATTATTTGACTGCTTTGGCTCTGTAGTTCTCTGATAGTGTAGTCTGTGGCAGGATGATGTACGTAGCACAAATAACTGCTCAGAAAGACTTGCTGACCATTGTGCTTAAACAAGATAGAAGAGGTTAAAAGCATCTCCAACAAAACAATGCAGTCTCTCCTCCTGATAACATCATGTATTTTGCAGAAAGTGAAATGAAAACTACAATACACTGTTGTAGAATAATCAGTACCTCTGGGATTAGTGTCCTAATCTCTATCAGTTTGTAGGTGCTTTTTTGCCTTGCAGCCTGAAGGTTTTACCTGTTGATTCTAATGAAAACTACAATACACTGTTGTAGAATAATCAGTACCTCTGGGATTAGTGTCCTAATCTCTATCAGTTTGTAGGTGCTTTTTTGCCTTGCAGCCTGAAGGTTTTACCTGTTGATTCTGAATCATAGACTCATAGAATAGTTTGGGTTGGAAGGGACCTCTAAAGGCCATCTAGTCCAACCCCCTTGCAGTGAGCAGGGACATCTTCAACTAGATCAGGTTGTTATAAAGGTGATGAGCTATTCTGTGAAATGAAAAATCCGAACATCTTGCTTTGAGTCGAAGGCAAACTGCATCGATGCACACAAATTAGTGAAAAACTACCCATTCTTAATTGTCCTTTTTAGCTAAGTATTAATGAGCATGCCCTTTCTAAAGGTGCTGTAAGCAATAAAACCTCAACAGCTAGTAATTTTCTCAAATTTTGTACAGTTAGTCATTTCGGATATATTGCCCAACTGAGATACGTTGGTAACCACTGACCTCTTAAATTCTGTGGTGTCATCTGAAGCACAGATAGAGCAAAGTTTTGGGGTTTTTTTTCTCTCCCCCACCCCCAAGCATGTCCAGAACTGAAGTTCAGATATGACTTAATCTCCAGAATAGATGTACTTTCTCTGAAGTACTGAACCAAACTCATATCATAATACAGTAGTTGAGTAGTTCTTAACTTTCAGGGTCATTAAAACTTTTTGGCAAATTTTGGCAAAGTTGTTATCTGTTCTAGTAGTAACAGACTACTCTCAGAGTTATCATTTAATGTGGAAATGATATTGAATGAATTTCCCTTCCTCCCCTCTGCCTTCACCAACCAAGTAAGGGGAGTCTTTTCCTATTTTCAGAGGAGACAAGTCTTTATGCCTTCAAACCAGCAGGGAGCACTGAATATCTACTTACCGTGCAAATGGGTCAATTTGCCTGATCTATAGAGGAGACAGATGAAATAGAAAAGCTGTTGAGAATATTTATATGACCATATTACTGTTGTGTTAACTTCATAGAAGTTACTCTTTCCTAATGTTAATTTTCTTGGTATTTTATTTCATTCATAAACATTGGTGGTGGTGAGAACTATTTGTGTGATCACTTACAGCATTCTAATACAAACATTCTGTTTAGTCCCCCTCATGGAGAAGCAAAGCCTGGTTCAAGCACTCTTCCACCTGTGAAATCAAAGACAAGCTTCATTGAAGCGGACAAATACTTCCTACCATTTGAATTGGCATGCCAGTCAAAGTGCCCCAGGATTGTCAGCACATCTCTAGATTGTTTACAGGTCTGTATGAAGAAGAGCTTTAACTGTCAACTATAAAATTCTGTTGGTTTGGAGGAGAAGTACAGTTGTATGTAACACATAATGTCATATTTCTATTATTTTACTTTATTGCACACACAACCACATTGAATATATTTCTTACAAAAGGTGAATGTATGTCTTATTATGTAGTGCATGTATGTGTTTATTTGTGTATATATGTATTACCACACTTACATGTTTGGATCGGTTTTATTATGTTAGTGTACAACTACCTATTTTCATGTGTATATCTATGTGTTGAACTAACACAGCAGGTATAGCATTATCAAATTCATTTTATGCTATTTATAGTTGCAGTAAAATATTTTCAATTTGAGATATCTAGTCTCTCAAAACTCATAGGCTCCTGTACTGTTTTCAGAACGAAGTTTACAGCATGGAATTTAGCCATTCGCTTCACCTGAGTGGCCCAACAGTGAACTAAATTAATATATTTACATTCACAACCACATGCGCTATGATGCCTATTTTTAAGTAGGTGGGCTGTGGAGATTTACAAATACTCTCACTCCTGAAACGTTCAGAAGAGGATTTTGTTAATTTTGTAATAAATTCCATTTCAAAGTATCGAACATCTAGAGACAGAAAGGGGTGGGGTAATAGAACACTTAAAGACAGAAGGCTAGCTAGTAGCTTAAATAGAAAGCATTTGCACTTGGTTTATCTGGTATTAAAAGCATTTGTGTGCTGACTACATATGAAGACTTGTGTGATGCAAGTTAGTTTTTAGAATCCTGTTTGTTTTAAAACATTGTTAACTGATGAACAAAAGCTTTAATGTTAAGCTTGCTGACAAACTTTGTATTGCAGTTGCTGAGTGAAAATTGAATAAATCTGGAGGACATTTAAAAAAAAAAATCCTTGATGTTTTATGAGACTTGGGGTAAAATGTACTGTTTTAATTATTCTGTGCAAGTTAGAGCTATCAAGTGAATTTATTTATTATAACAAAAAGCTGACTTATTTTTTTAAGCTCTTACTTATGTGGTTTTTTTCTCCTCTCCAGAAACTTATAGCATATGGGCACTTGACAGGGAATGCTCCAGACAGTACAGCTCCAGGCAAAAAATTAATTGATAGAATTATTGAGACAATATGTGGCTGTTTTCAAGGCCCTCAAACAGACGAAGGGGTTCAGCTACAAATAATAAAGGTAATATGGTTAATACTTCCGTATTTATAATGGTGACAGCAGGAAGATATTCATGGCCTCAGAGTTCAAAAGCAGAAGTGTTTCATTTGTAAATGTAATGGTAATTTTAAAATATTTTCTTGATCCTGTTTGTTTGAGATGAAAACTCCCTATCTTATGCTCCTTTCCCTACTCTCTTCCATTGCATTTTGGGTGAAATCATGGTTGTGACCTGAAGTCTTATGCACAGACGCCACTGGGTGAAATTTCATTCACAGCAGATCAGTGGAGCTCTCTGATTGTAAGGAATTACTGTCAAATAATGCTGCACTCCCAGTGGGGAAGATGGTAATTAAGCAGCAGATTTTTAAATCCATTTTGGAATTATTTTATGAAACGCAATTAGGCCAGGCAGTCAGGCATTACCATGGTAGCTTTGTGCTGCTGTGTCATAGACTTTTGCTTGAAGGAGGTCTAGGGTTTCTTTCCATAGCTTATGTAGACATTGCATATGGAGTTTGTACAAATAAGTGTTTCTGGGAAACCTTAGCGGTTTTCTGATTGCACCCATTAAGTATGGGTATTTATTACGGGAAATTATTGTGCCAAATAATAGAAGTTAGCCACCTAGTGGAAACACCATACCCTGCTCCTATAACAGTAGTCTTTGAATGGTTGTGATGATGAGCGGTAGTGAAGAATACAATTAAAGTTAGTTATGAGGAATGGAGTGTTTGTTAACTCATATTCTTGTGTATATGTGTCCCGAGGTGTTGACGTTTCTTGCAGGTTGTGTTTACTTGTTTTACTGCAAAGAAGGTAGTTTGTTCTCCTATTCCTTTTCATATCTCAAATTTTCCCATTTCTTCACACTGCTCCAGCAGATAGTTGTTACAAATGTTGGTTTATTCTGCTCTTGTCTAGATTTGTTGTGTTGTTTTGCCGAAGCATTTAAGACATTTTTCATCTTGCAAAGGGAAGTTTTTCTTGATTTTAAACTTTCAGTGGCTGAAACCATTATATGTCCCTCTCACTGTAATACCTTCTTTCCGAATGCTTTCTTATTCCCATCCTCTCAGCCTTTGGTCAGGATGTTAAAAAGTTAACCGTTATATGGGGGGCAGATCGGGCTGCATTACTCAGCTTCAGCGCTTCTCCTGGTGTGACAGGACTTTCCTTTTGGGCCTGCAGAGCGGTGAAGCGGTTCTGCAAGGGCACCTCAGGCTTCGGGGGAAGTCTCTTCCTCCTGCTGGTCCTTGCCATTGCAACCATCCATTCTTCTGCATTTCTGCCCACCCTTCCTTTTGTGTGTGCTGGTGGGGGAGTTTTTGGCTGTGAGTCCACTGCAGACTGCGCTTGGAACCAGCTATCTGACTCCTTCTCTGCCTCCCTGATGTTACGCAGCCTTCTCACTGCCTCCTGCAGCTCAGCCACCTGCTGCAGGAGGTCCTCCACCTGGGCACACCTGAATCTAATGTAATGCTGCATTTCTTACACACACAAATGTGTAGCCCTTCTTTGAATAATCTTAGCATGAACTTTGTGATGCCTTATGTCCTGAATTACACGTTGTTCTATGCATAAATGTTTATTAATAATCTCTAAATGTCTTTTAAAAACTGTCCCCCCTACGTGCAATTTGAGAATAAAAATGAATGAACAAGCTTTTATTTTGCCAAGTAACATGCCACTTCCTTTGTCTCCCTTGCTATGCTTTCTTTTTTTCCCCATCTTCTCTCTGAAATAACCAATTATAATTTTGTTAATGTTTTCTCACGCAGAAGTCTTTCAAGGACTCCTGTCACTTGCATGTTGCTTCAGTAGCTCAGCTAAAGATAGTTCATTGTGGTGTTACAGACAGGGTTTGCTTTAACAGCTATTTTATTTTCATTATCGGTTCGTACACTATCTGTTTCATCTGGAAGATGAACTGCCATACTGAATCAGACTGGATCAAAGCTCTGTGCTGTCTCGTATTCTAGCTTCAACTCTATGTAAAATGTACAACATATATGTATATATGTTCCTATGCTAGTATGCTCTTCTAGATTCCTCATGTCTCTGACTGATGGACTTCAAAGCTATTATATCAATAGGTATTGACGAATACCTATTAATACCACTGTGAATACAACTGTGCTCTGTTAATGAACCTCTGTATGCTTTTAGCCCCACAATAACCAGAAATGTTGAGTTCTATGGATTTTCTTGTGATGTTTGGAAAAAATACTTCAATGCTCTTCAGAAATGAAACAGGAACTGCAGTTTCTAAGTGTTATACACCTTGTAGTGAAGCTTATGATTTTGGGTCCTGATTCAGCGAAGTTTCAGGCATATCCTTTGGAATTCCTAAAGAGTGTGACTTTTTCTGAAGCAAACATTGAATATTTTGAAGCCAAATTTAACACTTCAGTGTTAGAACACTGCATCACTTGCTGTGCCACTATGATAAACAGAGCTTGCAGCTTCCAAGAGCTCACTTCCCCTAGTTAAATATCTGCCTAAGAAATTGAGCCTAGTTCTTTTCACACTAGCTCAAATTTACCTAAAGAGGGAAACACCATGGGCTACCTGGATGGTAACTATCGTAACTAGAACAGAGTCTTGCGCAGAGCTTTTTCTTCTTCTCTGTGCCTTCTAAATGCTGGCAAATGAGACCAATCACACAGACCTCTTTGCCGATTTCTCAGTAGTTTCTTTTTGGGGTAGGGGAGAAAAAGTAATTTAGAGTATGAAATACTGAATTCCACTACTGAATTACCCGTTATCCCCGTGACTATAGTGAAACATACTCTGCTTCTCTAATTTGGACCGACTCAATCATTAAGAACTTGTTTCTTTTAATTAGCCTCTCTCCTTTGTTTCTGCTAGATTAGAATTATTCTCAGCATGGTGGTTTGCATGTATATTCTGGTGTACATTGTGATCATTTAGGAGCTGTAAGGAACCCTCAGGTTTTACCTGCCAAAATTCCCCTCAGAAAGCTAGGTACAACTTAAGTCTGGACTTTTTTTTTTTTTTCTTCTAGTGCCACAGGAAGAGGATAGTAGGCAACTGACTTCATTAATGTTTAAGTCCTTGTAAACAGATATTTGTAGTCTTTATGAAAGGATATGATCTGTTATGAGCCCTTTTGTAACGGCTGCCAGATTGCTTCCCCACTGAAATGAAAGCTGTGCCTGGATATAGATAATTACTACAAAACGTTGCCAAGCTCGGGAATTCCTCTCTGTGGACCAGTTCTACAGGGTTTGAAATTTACATTTATAATAATTTACTTTCAATGGAACTGTCCTCATAGCCAAAACACAGACATGCAACTTTAGGGTTAAATTTGGCTTCAGCCAGAGATGTAATTGCCATGTCTGTAAAGGAAATGTGATGTTTCATATGCTTCTCTGCACTCAAAAACTGATTGAACCTTTTTCCCCCCCCTACTTCTGTGTAATTTTTTATGCCTGTTTATTCCTTACAAGGGAAGTATAAAATACTAATACTGTGATTTCTTTAATTTTTTTTTTCTTTTGTATCGCTTTAGTTGCATTTTGTACTTATGCCTGGCATTTGACAGGGGTTCAGAGCAGTGAAGAATCACTTCTGTTGAAATATTTTGTGGGGAAGCCTGGCTATACTAAGAAGCTGTTGCTCTTATTTCCTGCTCAGACCAGCAGAAAAATAGTCACAGCCATTTCCAGTACCGTTGACTTGAAGGAACATTAATCAGTATTTTCCAAGAGGGTTTCTTTTTTGTGTGTTTGCTTTCCTCTCAATTTTGATGTTGAGAATTCATGACATCAGAAGCAAAAAATACGGGGGAGAAGATACAGAAGCAGATACTTTCCTTAAAGTAGTGGGTCCCCTGACGTTTATAGCATACATAGACTTTAATGCGATTATGGTCATCTAATCTAAACTTTGAGAAACATAGGACAAATAATTTCTCCCAGCAATTTCCATATAGAACTCCAAGCATGCCTTTCTTGCATGCATGTATTCTTTTGCATACCTCACTATACATAGTGCTTTGTCACAGGGCACTTACTTTGCCATCTTGGTGGTTGTGTTTGGTCTTTCCACTGAGTCCCCCTGTTTTTTTGCAAGTTGACTTGCATTTTGGTTTAAAACTGGAGAGAATCGGCATCTGTTTTAGAAAGTATTTAAATCCGTGCTGCTGAGAACAGAGGTATAAAGTAAATATATATGTACTAGTATACTGTTTATTAAGCTTAAACTTACAAAAAATTATATAGAAGTCTTACACTAATCTGGGATTGAAATCCACTGTATAAAGATGTGGAAACCTTCTAGAAATCACGATGGGAACCTACTCTGACACACAACCTCTTGCATACAAAAAAAAGTTTACTTCCCTGTACTGTACATTTTTAAATTTACATTTTTAAATGTCCAGTACAGTTGCTTACTTATACCCTGCTTTATATTAAGAAAATAAAGACAAACATGTCCACTATGACCTAAACCAATAATAGCTCAGCTGATGGTGTTGGTGAGAAGATGCACTGTGGCTGATCATATCTCCAATTCTGCTTTCTGTTGCTTTGCTGGAGTTCACCTTGCTGCTGCTTGCTCCAATGTGAGAATCCGTTCAGAGATGTGACAAGGACAATATATTACTGACAAACCTTGAGAGAATGTTAGGAAACATCATTCCAGCTGTTAGAGTCAATGAGCAAAACTGTGAGTCTTGTCAAGTCCTTTTGCTATTTCACAGCATAAAACTGTCACCTCATTAATCAGAGGAGCATGTTACCACGATACTCCAGCGTGAATAGCATTCATTGCTGATCTTGTCAATTTCTTGGAATAAAACTACAGTTTGATAATTCCCACCTTATGCATTTGAATTTCACAGTGAAATTTCTGTTTACTGGTGATGTACTTGATTAATCAAACTGGTGAGGATTTCAATACATATATTAGAAAGCATAGTTAAAAAAGGCAGACAGCCAAGAAGCTTGTCAGATTGGACAGGTTACAGGGAAAAAAAACTCCATTTAATGCAGAACAGAGAATCTTGGCCGCAGCTATGAAGCACTGCTGGCTTAGTACATGGAAGCATGACTGGGATGTTTTAGAAATGTGATGGGACAGTGAAGGGGTGAGGTTTTGTTTCATTAGGTACATAACCCTGACAGAACTTCCCAAATAAGGATCTCTATTGTTTCTGTGTCTGTTTCCTATGATTATTTTGATAATGTTACTTTTTCTGTAAACACTTCACAACCTGTAGGTTGAAGTACAGTTGTTTTTCCAACGTTTCTCATTTTAATTCTAGACAGAACAGGCAGTATGGATAGATGCATACTCATTAACTTAAGAACCAAAGAGGAGATTTGCTTACCAGTTGCTTGAAGAATTACTGCCAGTCTAGGTGAAAAATATAGTGGTTGGGAGCATTTAAAAGAACTTTTTTTTTTTTAAATGCCAGATTTTGACTTAAGAGCAAACACTGAGGAAAGAATGAAAATGTAACATGAATATGATTTCTTGCTTTTGGATTAGTTTTTGGTCTTTGAACCCAAAATTCTTTGTCCATCCCTCAAGATAATACAAATCATATAAGTATTGTGTTGAATTTGGTTCTCATGCTCAAGCCTGGAGCAATTTAATCAAGGTTAATGAAGAATGTAAATAAGAGAGAAGGTCTGGTAGTAAAATGTAATATTCAACCAAATTCAGTTCAAGTGTTTTGGAGTAATCTAAATAAAGATGGAGTATATCCAAGATACCCACAAATATAAATAGCAATAGGGATCCAAACTTCATGGCTTAGCCTAAACCATGGGACTGATGCATCTCATTTCCCTTTAGCATTAGGGAAGTGTAAGTCCTCCTTGTAAGTTTGTGCATTCTCTGTAGACCAAGGAGAGGATCTAAATAAATAATAATAAAAGGAGTGAATGTGCAATCACAGAATATGTCTGTATGGCAATTCATGGAGTGACTTGTGCTTGCTCTTCCCTCAATCCAAACCACCGAAAGCTCTTGTGGTTGTTAGCACATCATGAATACACCATGGTCCTCATCAAAACAAGCCTGTAATTTCTCAGTATATGGGAGTGTAAGCTATTATCTGCCTAAAAAGCACTATAAAGACATAACATAATACAGTTGTTCCAAGCACGTATGCACACGCATAACATGTTCCAAGCACGTTATGCACTTATAAAAGTGTTAACCAGTGAAAGAGAGGTGACAATTAGCAATGCCTGATTTATGCTAGTCTCATAGACAAAGTTTGGAATGGCTCATGATATAAGCAATAGCTTTTGCAGTGCTGATAGATGATCTCTTCCTAGCTGTGGAGGCAGATCAAATCTCAGCTGGAGAGGACAGGGAAGCCCATTGTGCCAAAAAGTCAATGAAAAAGATATGTCTACTAGAGAGTAATCATTCAGATCTGCTCACTTCCAGCATAATTGCAAAGCACCTTCACATTATGAAAAGAGCTGCAAAGCATGTGTTGAGGGGGAGCAAGCAGAGTAAAATATACAGAAGGTAAGTATTCATCCATTCATTCTAATTATACAATAAAGCAAGCCAGAAGGTAAATTTTTAGTCTAGAAAGAAGACTTTTAGGTGACTGAAGTATATTCAGTCTGAAGTTGACAGAGAGGGAAATGAGAGATTACAGAGATGAAGTGAACTGCCTGTACCAAGTCAGCTGCAGCGCTAGTACTAGTAAGCAGTCCATAGGTGCCAGAGAGAAAAGATTGAGGAAAGGTGGATAACATCACCTCAGCTGCTCTTACCATATGTTTTACAAGAACAAGTAAAGATCATATGATATCTGTAACATCGCCCTTTCTTTGGAGTAGGCTGCTAACAATAATCAGGAGATCAATCTGCCTACAAAGCTATTAATTTTATTCTTCCTTGGAGACTTCTAGACTCTGGCTTTGTGTTCTTCCACAGCTTTTGATCATGTCATGCTAAAGTAATTCTTTGCCCAGTGCAACAGATGCCTTCATCATGATCCCATTAAAGAGGAAAGAAGAACTCAAAGTTACATGCATTTAAACATGTCACTTCTCGTAAGTGTCATCAGCTCTGTTGTGTTAAGCTATAGTGAAGCCAATAAGTTATTAATAATTTAGCATGCAGTTACAGAAGCAAACATACAGTTATGCTTTGATCAAAAACAGGTAAGAACACAGAAGCATGGAGTGTTCTGCTCTAAGTTAACAGACGAGTTAAACACTTGACACTATAACTGGACTGAAATTGCAGTACACTGGAAAGTTATTTTCGGAATTCAATGATAAAGCTCAAATACTTCCTGTATCAAATCCTTTACAGGGATTTGCGTGCTTGTTCATTAGGAAAGTGTCTTTAACTCAAGAGGCTGAAGTTAAGGATTACTAAATCCTAAAACTGTTTAATTTGAATTAAACACTATTAGTGCATGTGCCCACACATTCCTATCCCTTTCTGCAGTTGTATCCTGACTAATGTTTAGACATTCAACTTTGGGAGTGGAGAAGCAGTAGTTGCCTGGTTTTAATTTGTGTTTGTGTGCCACCAAGCATAATGGAATGTTGATTTGTGACTACGGATCGTATACAACTGAAACATAGTAAGGAAAATTTGCATTCTAACGCTTGCTGTGTAGGACATACCAACCCTTTAAACTTGGTTTATTAGTCTTTGGGAAATTGGTAATAATCTTGAACAGCTGCCGTGTAGTTCAGTGTTTGCAAAATGACTTGAGGTGTTCTGCTGAAAAGTGACATAAATGAAAAGTATTCTTTTCAATAGTAAAGAACTGAGTTTGAAGCACTCGATTTTGGAGATGGATTTGAAGCTGAAGCATGAAAGTAGTGCAGGAGGAGTTTACAAAATGCAGAGCAGAGCTAGTAGGAATAAAAACTGCAATGCAAGTGTAATTCTAGGATGCTTGCAAAGCAGGTAATGAGCAAAAAGTTATGGTACAGCTAGAACTCAGTTTATAATATAGTTCATAAAAAGGTTCCTAAATTGCAGTTTAATAAAGGCTCCTAACTAGAAATAGGCAAGAAAGTTCTTACTGCCAGTAACGTACAAGTAAAAAAGAGGCGTTACATGTTTAGTTGATAAACTTTCTGTAAAGTTGCCTTTATTGATTAAAATGAAAGCTGCTTTTCCTTCTGAAAACTCACTTTAATGTTTACATATTGATGTATAAAAAACAAATCAGATATCTTTGCCTAGGGTAAAACCACAAAGAATGACCAATTTTGCTATGGAGAACTGGCTGTGGAGAACTGTGTTCTGTGGCAGGAAGTCGCACTTCAATCTGGATTAATTTCAAGAACATCCAGAATAGTACATTTGCGATTCTGTTGCAGGTGTTGCAGTCTGCAACCAGCAGAAGTAAATCATATCAATAGCATCTGTGCAGCAACTTTCCAAGTAGTCATCATAATCTTACACCCCAGTGATCAGATGGAAGAAAATAAGCTTGACCAAAATAGGTATCGTTCTTCCATTTTGGGGGTAAATATGATTTAAAAACACTGTAGTGAGAATACTTTTAATTAAAATGTCCCTAAAAAGTCTCACCTTTAGTTTATTTCTCTTGCTACAAAACAATAACCTGCTGATACTAAGCTGCTGTTTGTGTATAATCTTGAATTACTTTGTAAAGTTCTTTTGTGTGGCAAAACTCAGCCATTCCTCAGTAGAGTTTCATTGCTTGGGTTTTTTTGTCCTGAGAAATCAATCAGAGTGAGCAGAAGTAGCTCTTAGAGTTAGTAAGCATCCCAGAGATGCGGGATTGAGTTATGCTCAGAAAATCAATGATCTAAACCTTTGCAATAAACAGTAATAAAAAGGAGCTGCAGGGGGAGACAGAGAGAAAAACACAAAACACCACCAAGCAGCCACAAGGGAAGAATGAAGGGCTAAGCAAAAATGACTTGAAGAATGGTTCTGGGTAGCGTGTTCTATGTTATATTGACTAGCTGCTGGATCAGAAGGAATCTTTTTGAGAATAGGATAAAATGAGCACACACAAAAAAAAGGAATACTCAAGCCACTAGGACTCTCCTACATTATAACAATGAATGTAATCTGATGAAATGCTCAGTTCTTGCCCAGCAGAACAAAAATTTTCTGTAAACATACATGGAAACCAGTACGAGCCTGAGCATAGAACTACAAAGATGTGGCGCAGTGGAAGCCTGTCCTCTAGCACAATGAAAAGTTTGTCAATAGGTCATAAACCCAGCTACATTTAAGTTTGCCTGCTTCCAAAGGTTCCTATACGTTATAATTTTTGTAATTGCATATATAGAATCTCCTTATTCTTTTGGATATGTGAAGAGTACATATGAATGTAAGGCAGTAGAGAATATTTTATTTAAATTGGGATTCCAAGGTCTTCCTAAGGGTTTAATTTCATTTTCATTTCTCTCCTTGTGGAAGCTGCTGAAGGAGAAGGCATGACCATACCCCGGAGCTGCCAGCTCTGAGCAGCAAAGTGTCTGCAGCTGATAGAGTGCAGTCCTGGGAGAGGAACATGTAACCATATGCGTGCACTTGAGGGGGAAATACGCAGAGTCTATAATAAAGCCTGGCTGCAGAATGGCTCTGGTTATTTGGTAGAAATGTCTTTCAGGACAGATATCTGGCACAGTCAGGAAATGCTACTTGATATCAGATGTATTAGCCTGTAGCTAAGACACGTAATATTAGCACACTCTATTTATGTTGTTCTGTTAACGAACAGTCTCTGATAGAGATAGTGTTTCTGTTTCTGGGCCTTCTGTAATATCAAAGGGTAGATTTCTAGCTATAATTACATATTCATTAGGCTTTCCTCCTTTCAGCAGATACTATTAAGTTGTTCTGATAGAGAGACAATACACAATATGAATAGACCAAAAATATAATTTTGATTACATTTTAATCCAGTGTTTTTAATTTTGTCAATATTTATAGGAGTGTCTGAGGCAATGGAGTAGGCTAATCGGTGGAGAAAAAGATAGGACAAAGCATTTTCAGGAAGCATCCTAACAGGAATATTCTCTTTCTACCAGAGAACGTTCCTAGTAAGAATGCATAAAGATCTCTGCCTGTTTTTAGCAAATCCCATGGTACATTTAAAGTCCTATATTAGGAAAGCATTTCCTACTGGTGGAAGATACACTCTAGACACTGTAAAGTTCCTTAGAGTTAAAAGAAGAAATATTTTATGCGACCAGACAGATTGATTGCTCAAAGACTGGTAATCTGCAGTACCTAATTAGTTAATCAAGTCAAACTGTACTTAGCAAGCATGACACAATTACATTACAATGGAAACACAAAGGGAATTCAGTTTTTATTACCATACAGAAGGTCAGTGGCTCAGGAGAAACACGATGGTTTCTTTGGAAAATAGGAGATGGGAGTTCTCAAATAGTTCTCTAGTATTGGCTGCATTAGTTAGCAAAAGGTTTGTTTTATGAATGTCTTTTCTTTCCATTCATAATTTCTTTAAATAGTGGAGTAACGCATAAGAGAGTATTTTATTACTGCTCTGTCTACCTAAAGTTGGATAGAACCACTGGCAACGAAGGAGAAGAGCAAACACCTTATAACTTGTGGCGGTTGTGTGTGCTGTTAGTCATCCAGAGTACAACCTGTGAGTCTCCTTTGTTGAAGATTGAGCAAAGACACCTGCTTCAGTCCCAGCGCCCTGCTTGAACTCCAATTTGCAAACAATTTCTGGCTTTGTAAATCCCCCCTGCATTTTTAGATGGACAGAGGTTTCTTCTTCCTACACTATTCTGCGTATGACCATGCCTTTCTGTGATACCTCACCCCAGCGCTTGCTGTCTTTCAAGTAGTTGATGTAGTGATGGCTTGCATGGTGTTATGCTTGCAATTAAAAAAGCTTCTCTAAGCTAGTACTCCACTGTTTCTCCCTCTATGTTTCCCAAAACAGTCTGAACACATGGAGAGGAGTGGGGAAGGCAGACGTAATTTCATAAATGCTTGAAACTTTTAGAGGTAAAATGATTTTTTAAAATCGGTATTAATTAATCTCTTGATCAGCTGTAATATAAAGTGTGGAAATCTCGTAAGCTAAAGTTGGTATAAACAGGTAAGATCCAGAGAGTTTTGCTTTACGTGTACACTGACACAGTAATATCTGTTGATTTTTTTGAACTTCCTCATGTAAAAATGTAGACACTTAGAGGGCAATGCAGTGACAATGTAGGGGTTTTTTATGTTACTGTTTCTTTACAAACATTGATACACAGGATCCATAATTAAACATGCATGCTTTTGAGGATGGAGAAATATATTTACTGGTATGTGAGGCAAAAATGTTAGAGGAAGAAGTCACTACATACATCACCTTCCTCTGTTGGAAGAGGATTTTAGTTTCCCATCTAAATATGGCAGCCTAGTAATAAAACTTAATTTATAAATCATAGATGGTCTTTTTTTTTTTTTTCTCCACCTCCCCCCCCCCCAAATGCTTAAGTATTTAAAATATTCACCATGCAGGTTTGGTACTCAGAAGAATTAATCAAACTGTCAGGCTGTAGACCAGATGCTGCAGAGAATACACAGTGGTGTGTCATGGTTACTTAGCAACTATAGCTGAAGAGGTTAAGGTAGAAAATACTGTCATTTTCCTATGTTTGAGATCTCCTCTTCCCCCCCTCCTTTGTATACATATTTTGCCCCAACAGATAAAGTCTTTTGTATGTTTTAATGATCTTATGTTATAGCTTTCAAAAGAACCTATTATTTCTGTAGACCAATTTGAATTAAATAATGAATTCTGAGGATCTGAGTGTAGCTCATAACAAGAACAGGAGGCGTTAACCTAGAATGTATGTAAAAAAATTCCCACTGTTGAATGGCAAGCTGTTTAATTTTACTGTAATTTCTTTTTCCTTAAAAATTGAGATTGGTAGGGGTAAGTGCAGTTTTGACTAAATCATCATTGAAACAATGTTCTACCATGGTGTCAATGGAAGTGGGAACTGTTTTGCACTTACATTATTGGTGGTAGTATTTATTGCCCTGATAAGGAAATTGAGTTTGCTTACTGGGAGGAAATAGATGACCTCTTATAGCTGCGTTCTGCTAGAAGATTTGCCTCTGGCAGTAGGTTAAAAATAATAGCAGTTCTGAAAATTTATGAAAGCTCCAGGGTAAGTGTTACTTTAACATCAGCAGCTATAACACAAACAAGCCTTAAATCCTGCAACTTATGAAATGATAATGAGAAAAGGATCCAGAATTTCTGTTGTGTTCATGAAGGGCGCATGTCTGAATACAGGAGTATGTATGTGCATGTGGAATATACACAATGGGAACCTTTGTGGAAGGAGTAGAAAGATTGCCAGGAGCTGAATGTAGGCATCAGGGCCATTCAATATTACTAATTTTGAGCTCTTCAGTTTTGTATTATACAAAATGTTTATTGGTCTAGGTCTTAGGAGCCAAAGAAAATTGGGATCCTCCTCTGCTACCTTCTCATTACAGGATGGGGCTGCATAGCCACTGTCACATGCTAGAAGAGCGTTTGTCATACTATGCAGCACTGATTGGGGGGCTGAAACAGAATTGTCTAGAACTACCATGCCTTTCTTTTGGCAACACAGCTGGCATTCTAGAGGTCTCTGAACGTGTTGCAAAATGAGCATCTTTTGTACAGATACAGGAAAAAGATATCTGATGTTGCTTTAATCCGAAGTCTCACAGCTGAGCTGGGAAAAAGTATCCAGGAAACCTGAACCTCCAGTTTGCTGTTCTCTGTGGAATGGACAACTATGGTCAGTTTGAGAATGGGAGGGTGGCTAGATCATAGTTTTGAGCTTTTTTCTTTTGTCTGCTGTTGTATCTTGTGAACATCGGTGATGAGAAAGGCATTAGTCATTTAATTGTGAATTCAGTGAGCTGGACCAGTAATGCTGTTGAAGCAGTTGTGCTAAGGAACCAGCCGTTACTGTGGCAGGCACAGAACAGATTGGTATCACTGCCCAGCATTGAAATTCTGGGTGGCATTTACTAAAATTCTGTTCACTTCTCTAAAATTCTGTTAATATGTTTTTCCAGGCCTCATTTTTGCTGTGATGACAATGCATGAGGAAAAGTGGCTGAATGCTTAGTGCCAGGCACTTTACATCCAGGTGTCACATGAGAAAGAGACAACACAGCATCTTCAGTGCATAGGCTGGAACGTTGTCAGTTATGCTGGGTTTTGAGAGAAGAGAGAGCAGAGAGTGTGAAACCACCCCACTAACCTTTAATATGAGTCGCATTCCATTTCTGTGCGTACACCAGTGCTCGCTGTTTCCTCATGATGAATGCACCCTCTCATCCAGATGACACGATGTGCATGTGCACCTCGTTGCCCATATTGAATTTTTACTACTATTTAGGATTTAGATTCTGAATATTAGCTTCTCAGAGGAGTATCATAAAATCTGTTCAAATGTCATGTAGGAAACTCATGGCTTCTATAGTAGCACTGAGAGGCAGACAAGAATGAATGTGTGTGGAAATAAGTTGTCCCACTGCAATCAATGCGACCACAGAGATGCTTAGAGACACAGTTAAGTAAACTTACAGGTGAATCAGTGAAGAGGAAATCGAGCCCCTTAAGGACATAGGGTCCAATTTTGGTTTCCAGAAACAGTATGAGTGAACAGTGTAATCAATGCATTCTATAAATATACATTAATTTGACTGCAGTTCTCTCTCCATTTATCTTGAAAAAGAAATGGGAACAAAAAAAAAGCAGAATTTAAAATAATAATTCTGAAATACTTGAGATGTTACAGTTGAAAGTGCATGCATGCATCTTTTGAGTGTGGTCTGATTTGATTGCCAGACATATCCAGTCCTCTCAAATACTGATCCTAATGGAAATGGTAGTTATGCTACAGTGGCCTTTCTGGGTAAAAGGAATAAGGTGTGTGTGCTACATTCAGAAACTCTAAGGTATATAAAGGAAATGGCTCTAAATTTTGGGCTATTTGGCATTTAAGGGGAAAATGGGAACATGTGAGATCTGAACAGCTACATTGTTCATAGGCTTTTATTTTTTGATAGTAATTTGCTAAGGTGCCGACAATGTGCCCAAGCTCTACTTTAGACGTAGATAGCAAGACAGTCCCTAAATATGGCTTTGCTTTATTTATTGTTTGCAGGATTTTTATATCCTAGAGTTACATCTTGTGGTTCCATTGATTTTTATGGCTTGTGTAATTTAACTGTGTATTGATTCATTGGCTTTCTAGAACTCTACATCTGTTTCTGTAATCACCCAGCTTTGGGGTGGGTGTGTGTGAGAGAGATGAGGAATAACTATGAAATCCATGTCTGTTCTTGCCAAGTTTATTCACCAATTGCTCTTCCACCCCCATCCTGGCTGGTTTATGCATTGCATTTAGTTCTTTTTAGTAACTAACGATGATCCTTGCTTTATTGTTTGCACTTTCACTGCACCAATCCGGATGAAACTGAACCAGAGTCAGTACGTTGTGGTAAGGAGCCATGATCATCAGGCTCATTGTGTTTGTCTTGTGCTAGCACTTTGAGGAAAATGTTCTTTTGTGCAGGTATTATATAACTGCTGGTAAGAATCCACATATTCCCAAAATTTGGGCAAGAAATCCTGAACAGCTGGCTACTGATGTCATTGTCCATACAGGCAGTAGTTTGATTACCGTATAGCCCATGGTGGTGGGTGGGTCTTGTGCCTGGTAGGAGCCTTGCCAATACATAGTTTTGTTGTCTGGTGCCTTAAACAGCTACTCTCCAGTGAGCCCATGCAGAACCCCTCCCGATTTCTCCACTGCACAGGAAGCAAATGAAGTAGCAGATGGACAGTGGGAAGAGGTCTCAGCCCAATCCTACAAGCTTCGTGGCACTTCAGGAATTGACAGTCTTGTGCAATTCATCCATCTCAGAGTATAAAATGCAAGTCAGTGAAGCTTTTGGGTCTCTGCCTGCCTAAATGTACAGTTACTGGGTTGTTTTTTTATAATTTCGTAGCACCTCTGAAATGCTTTTCCTTGTATAACATCCAATTAGACCACACATTGCCAGAGGCAAGAAGGAAGTTTATCTTCAAATTCCAAACAGAGAGACTGATGCTACTAAGCATGATACTACTTTGCAGTTGTAAAGAACTAGAACTGGTGAAAACTGTGTAGGCATATGCAAAGCAGCATACAGCTAATGTGCAGAATGGGGCAATGGGGATGCTTTTTATAAACAGGGCAGCGAGACAGGTGCAGCATCCTTCTAGAAGCCTGGGTAAAGCTGATGATTTTGCATGCTTCCTTGCTCATATGAAGAGTGTGCAGTGAAAGTTCTCCGATCCTCTTCATCATTGCTCAGCATTCACTCACTTCATAAGAACAGTTTCTAATGTATGAGGCTGTGTATGAACTATACAGCATATGACTCAAAGGATGTCATGTTTGTCTAGCCGTGATTGTTGTGCTGCTGATACCTCATTACAGTACAACACTTCAGAGTAACCTTGCTACGAAAGCAAAGTGTAAGATGGAGTTTTCTTATTTCTTACTAGTGCAATCTTTATTCGCAGGCTGAAAGAGGCTTACTGGGTTACAACTAAAATGTATCACTTTGTGGCATTAAACTCTTACCTGTTTAAAAACAAGTATAAAAAGATTTGGCTGCATTCAGGTCATTTCTAAGAGCAAAATTATTTCATTTTTCAGTGGTGTTCTAGCAATTCACTTTTGAACCAAAAAAATGTTAACTTTATGAAAATTATAAAAGAATTAGACTAAATTATGAACTTTTTTTAAAGGTGATTAAAGATTTGAGCACAAAAGAGAACATTCTGAAGTGTTTAGTGATAAAGCCTTGTCCATGTCTTTTGATTCACTGTTTACTATGTGTCACTGTGGCTGGACCACAGATCAATTCCCCATCACCCTTTCCTCCCCCCGCCCCCTGTCCCCCCTGCCCCGGGTCAGGTTTTACTCTTGCCTGTCATGGCTTATGGTTATGGGTGATACAGGAAAATGCTGTATATAAAAATGATAAACTGCTCTTGTGGAAAAAATATCCATGCTAACCAGTTACTTGTGAAAGATGAAAGTGAGGCATTCTAAAATCTTCCACTGTGCAGTGAAAATCAAGTCAGAAGGAAGGAGGAAAAAAACATTTGTAGAAGAACAAGTAATCCTTAAAATAATGGCATATTCAGCTGGCACAAGGAAACCAAGAAAATTGTTGTTATTTCAACACTTGTTGCATAATCATCAAACTGCTCGCTTTAACTTTATATTTGGGTAAACTTTGTTGAATTTCCTGAACTACTTTGGTCTGATTCTTCTCCCCTATTTTTTACATGTTAGCACAGTTCCACTCTTTTAAAGAGAATAGG
This sequence comes from Aptenodytes forsteri, assembly GCF_000699145.1. Taxonomy (NCBI): domain Eukaryota; kingdom Metazoa; phylum Chordata; class Aves; order Sphenisciformes; family Spheniscidae; genus Aptenodytes; species Aptenodytes forsteri. The sequence continues at coordinate 1,388,623 of NW_008796047.1, read as the reverse complement.
AGCCACATATGCTTTCTGAAATGTAACAGCATATGAAAGAGAAATTAAGTGTTCAAATGTTTTCCCAGGTGTAGTTTTTTGGTAGCATGTCTGTTGGGATGCCATCTCTTTTAGAAGAGGCAACATCAGATTAACAAACTGTCCCTTGTCGTCTTTTTGTAAGAGTATGAAAGTTAGCCCATTGTTTGAATAATTATTGACATTCCTTTAGCAATACTTAATCTAGTGGGCTAAGATCCGCCCCCCCACCTTTTATGGTGCAGATATATATACTAGAACAGCTATTGTATCCTGGGCAACATGTAATTACATTGCACCAGTTAGTAGCCAGCAAAATATGTAGGAGCTTGTAGTTCTCTTGGATACTATGTAACCTGTATGACAGAGGATTAATATGTTTTACAAAAGGAAGACTGACTTCAACGATTTTCAAAATATGCTTTTAACATTAAGCATATGTTTTAAATGCTTTCTCCACTTGAGATCTTCACAGTTTACCTAGGACAGGGAATGTCACAGTTATATGTTCATATAGCATTTAGCACAACGGTTTGCCCATCCCGTAATATAAATAATACATTAGAATCTCACTCAATTAGACAGTGCCATCATTTAGATAGTATCATCTACATACCAGCTTAGCATTACCTTGAAAAAATGAGTACCTCTCAAAAGTTTTGAAAAAAAACCTGCAATACAAATGAGATCTGTTGTCAGCAGCCATTGAGAGAGAATTTACTCTGGTGGAGTAATCAAGTGGTGTAAGGACATCATGTTCTAAGCCTGAAGAAGAAATTGCATCCCATTGTGGGCCTATTTTTTCTTATTTATTTATTGATTTTTTTTTTTATTTAAAAAAAAAAAGAGCATTGCTTGCACTCAATTTACAAAAGATTATCATGGAATGTTTATATCCTCTGAAGACTTTCTGACAAGAGAAGGGAAAGAAAATCATTGTTTAAGCATTTCCTGACTGTTAAATGGTTTGGAGGTGTTATTGTTGATGTGATTTTTATTGGAGCTATTTTCCCAAACAAGTTCTCAGTGGCAGTCCCCTAGAGTGCAGTTAATTCATTAGAACAGGAAGAACTTGAGTTAAATGCATTATAGATGAACTGTTCATACGTAATAAGGTCAACTCATACAGGGCAAATACTCTCCCGGTTATTAGCATTTGTTACAGGATCTTAGCACACATGCTTTTGTTTTACCTGTGTTTGAGACAATTTCTGCATAGCTATTTACTGACTTTGCTTAAAATCCCTTTACAGACCTGTTTAAATCTGCAGATGATGCTGTGCATATAATTCTCTGCTAAATGAAAGTGTGAGGTCAAGTGTTAGGTACACGTAGGGTTTATATTAAAAGATTGATACTATAAAGGCAGTGGTGTTGATGTAGATGAGCTTCTACCTTTACATCAAGTATTAAGCCTCAAGTTTCCATAGCCTTTATTTTTTTAAAAAACAGAACTGAAATGGAGATGGAAGAAGCATAATCCTAACATGGGCTGTGATCTCCAACTTCCTATATGACCTTTTTTTAGTTGCATTAGCTGGATTCTCAGTATCTCTATATTTGCTTCTCCAAGTTTCCTGGTAAAATATGAAGGGTGTTCAATACTTCATATAGTAATAGTCCTAATAATTTTGTACATACTTCCAAGGAATACCTTTGACACAATATAGCCATGACCTCAACTGGTGTAAATCGGTAAAGCTCCTTTTGCTTCAGTGAAGCAGTGCCGATTTAGATAGTCTGATCTGTTAGAACATACTGTACAGGATGCAATTAGGAGGAGAATTGGACATCCAGTGCTAGGAATAGTGCTTTTGTATTGTACTGGGGGGAACAATAGGTTTTAATTAGCTGTTTTGTAAAGGACTTGAAGAAGGTGAAGTGTTAGAGCAGTGTTAAAGGTCAGCCTGCTGTTTTCTACATCTAATCTCCCTTGGGAGAAGAACCAGAGGAATAGGAAGAGAGGAAATCTGAAAAGATAAACTGTGAATAGCAGAAATTATTGTGTTTGGGCTTCTCAGTGCACTGCTTGTATGTCTCTTGTTAAATCCGTAGCCATAGTGTCGAATGACAAGGATCACTCCTAAATCACATGAATATCTGGGTTTGGTTCCAAACCAAGCCTTACAGCTACTACCATTATGAGTGTCCTGCATCCTTTCATTCCATATTATTTGTATAATTCTATGGACTGCATAGTTCTAGCTAGTTCTGAGAATGCCAGTTTCCATGGGGAATATATGTAGAGGGTAGTTAGGTGGGTTTTGTCCAGATTTTTTTTCTGGGCAGTGTAGCAACCAGTTACTGTAATCGACTTACACTCTGGATGTGTAAAAAATATTTCTTTAGTGGCCTGGGAATGGACATATGGCACTATCAAGTCCGGTAGTACTTTAATAATCTCTCCAATAGTGGCTACCACTAACAATTATGTTGCAAAGTGATGTTGTGCACTTTTTAATTACGACCTGCTTGCAGGAAAAATCCTAATCCATTAGAGGTCGATTTATGCCTTGAAGCAAGGTCAATTTTTCTTTTCTTAAATCTGTGCAAAGGTAGAATTATCTCATTGTGCATATGTTAAGTAGCTTGGTTTTGCTTTTTCATTCTGTTTAGAATTTTGATATCTGATTATGTTTTCTCAGCAAATAGCATATGGCACAACAGAACATTTCCTAGATTTTATAAGTTTTCTTTGTTTCTGATCCACTGATCTGCCTTGCTCTTGAATAATGACAGCTGGGAACGGAAGCGTCTAATTTACCATTTTCTTACATATTTTAACCCAGAGTCTCTTATACATATATTTATACACATAAATATATATGAAATATATATAGACAGGTCCCAGTGTCTACAGCTCTTTTCATTGGTGATCCTAATGTAGTCATCAATTTGCTGATAAGGAGAAATCTCATGTAGTTTAATAAAAAAGTTGTAAACCTGTAGTCACCCCTGAACTTGCAAAAATAACTGAACACCATAGTTGACACTTACAACAAGTTAGCTCTGTGTCTTTAATTGCTTAAACCATACTGTGATGAAGAAAACAGAATGCCTTTCTCTTGCTGTGTTTTCCAGTAAAATGTTTTTGGAATTCCTCAGCAGTGCTTTCTGGCCCTTAGAGATGTCCAGTCATGTATAATGTGCTATAGCGGAGCTAGCTGCTAAACTAAACCCTGATAATCCAGGCCCTTAGAGACTGCTACTATGCTAGTGAGGCATGGATTAATTCCCTATCAGACTTTGCTTCCACAAATGCTGCCAAGGTAAAAATCACATCCAATTATCAGAACTGTATGAGTACAAAAGCCGAAGAGCGAAAAAATATTTTTAAAGATGGAGCCTTGATAGACTGAAGAAAATTCTGGATATATATAAACCTAGCCTAAATTTACTATAGCCCACTTATGATACTACATTACTTAGAGCTGGTTGGCCAATTTCTCACTATAAAGCCTTTTGTTTTCATGTTGATTTAACAGTAGAAGCTTGTGATTTTTGTCGCTCCAGGCTCTCATTTGACAGGGCATTTGCATGAGTGTGGCAGATCCTTCTATAATAAAATGGGATTTTACACAGATGGGATTTCCTCAAAGTGGAATAACATGAAATAGGGTGACCTGATACTAGCAGTGTGTGCTTGGGGAAAACACACTTTCAGTTGTGAGACTCAAAATGAAAGTAGTTTTTCAAGTAGTTTCCACTTGCAAGGTTTTGTGCCCTGAGAACATGGGTCCAAACAGTCGAGACTTAACTGGAACAACACACAGTTTTGCGGGCCAGGTATGCTAGAACGAAGAGTGGCTGCCCAGCACCCATTTATACACTGGTCATACCAATATTCTGTGTGTTTTACAACTGTGAAATACTGCAAGATCCTGACAAGAAGTTGATGCAAAATGGACAAATTACTGTCAGTGATCACAGTGCATACAGGATTAATGCATTGGACTGAGATTCTGATTTTCTGAGTCTGGATTGAGATGCAGATTTTCCTGCAAAGGTCTGAAGTATAGGCATTGCACAGCTAAGCTGTGTGCTGTAGCAGTTGTTTGGTTGACTGAGTTGAAGGCCAGCAGAGATTATAATATCACCTAGTCTGAATTCCAGTATGTATGCAAACCATATAAATTTATGCAGTTACCTGTCGTAAGCCCAGTAAATTCGAAGGGCCAATGCTAAAAATGATGGGCACAGAAAACAGTAGAAAATGGAAAAAAAAGTTAAAATATTTCCTAAAGGATAGGATCCTTTGAATTGGGCTAATTTCAGCCCTAAGAGAGTAATATGGGTGTAGAAAGCTGAGCTGGAATTTATGATTTAAAGTGCCTGTTGAAGAGGAGAGCAAAATTTGTTCAACCTCTGAACTCTCTGACTTTGAGTAAGCATCTATTTGTCTGACAGACTGGAAAATACCCATCTCTGAAGAGTTAACATTGTATATCCTTCAGGGAGTGCAGTCACAGCTAGTGGGGGGCTTTGCTGAAATAAAAAGCCTCTGGCAACTTCCTGCTCTGCATGCTGCAATGTTCTTCAGAGCAGGGCAGGCTTGAAAAAAATGTATGAAAAAGTAGCAGTTGGTTTGCAAAGACAGATAAAGTTGTTGTTCAGAAAGGGAGCTGCTATTTTCTGTCCAGTTTTTCCAATGCTAGTTTATCATTCATATTCACTACTTCTCACATAACAATATTGTATTCTCTGAAGGTTTTGATTTTTTTCTGCTTTAGCTCTCCAAAGTTCAAGTTGCTCTTCTGGAACTTGCATTTAACCTTTAAGAAAGAAGCTGAAGTCTCTCTCTGTGACCTTGAAGGATGGGGGCAGAGAGGGTAAGAAATATCACTGTGTCTCGCTAAAGACACCTTTAGAAATATCTAACAAGGCATTTAATCTAAAATGGGAGGACACTTAATGTAAGTGACGGGATCTGTAGAGGGGCAAAAAAATATCTTGCCACAGTGACTAAAAGTCACATCTAGGACAACGGATGACAGACACATGAGCTGGAAAAGTAGTGTCTCTTTTGTCATGTGAGTCCGTTCCTGCAAAAGATGCCAGAGGAATGAAGATATGAGCAATGCAGGTATGGAAGAGAATAGAACCCAGTTCAAATGGCAAGATGATTTTTCATAATAGATGTAAAGGTTATCAGTCCTCAGATTTCACGTGATAAGGCTAAGAGGAAATGCCAATTTTCTTCTCGTTTCTTTTTTCCTGCCTTTCGTTTTCTGTTGATCATTCAGTGCTGTGGCACAAGTAGGGAACATTGCATCTGCTTTTTAAACATCTACATCACTACTGGAGGCAGAATACTGATTGTAATGCAAACCGTTTGTCTGCTCTAATGCAGGAAAGTAATTAGGTCTTTGTGAGACTTTTGAGCCTTCTCTAGTGCCCAGCCTCTGCAGCTGAATAGTAACTCCTATAGTACTTGGTGGGAGAGAGAACTGGCCATAAATCATCAATCTTTAGCATCATTAATCTGATAGTAACCTTAAAACAGACCTTATCCATTCTGAGTTGGAGCAGCTGATAATAATTTTTGGCTCTTTAAGTTGTTTAGAAATCAGGAAGTTCAGTCCTGATTTTACAGATGGGGGACTGAGGTACAGAGACTGTGATTTTTTGCAGTGTCAGAGGGAAAATCTGTAGTAGAGCAGAACGCTGTCTTTAGAGTCAAAGTAGTTGAGCTCTACCTGTTAAGGTCATGCTGTTCAGCCTCCTGTGAAAGCTGTGTTCCCCAGTAGCTGGAGGCGCTATGAATTCCCTCATCCTGTCAAAAGCTACAGTTCTCTCACCAAAATCTTTTTCCTCTCCACCTGTCACATTGCCATTCTGCTTAGCTCAGGATGGAGCCAATGAAATCAGCTTTGTTAAGTCAGTTAGTTTGGCACAAATCTGTGGATGATGCTCCCATGTTGTATCATTCCTCAAGAGACTACAGAGTGGGTGGAATCATAGGATAATTTAAGTTGGTAGGGACCTTGGGGGTCAGATGTGATTAAGCAAAAATCCATTGCACCCGTCGTGTACCTTCTGACAGTGACTGCACAATGTTTTTATTTTTGTGATTCCTGCTCTCTACTTCAGTTTCAGCAAAAGAGTTACCTGCTTCTCTGTCATAAATACACTGCACCTCTTTGTAAATCTATAATTGCGTTAGGAAGGTTACCATAGCAACCACTGTGATTAATTAAAGTACTTGGGCATGGTAAGTTTATAGATGCAGAAAACATTTTCATGTATAAATAGTGCAATCTGTTTATGCTCGAAGGATTTGCCCCTTCCCTCTTTTTCTCTTCCAATCTCAGCTGACAAATTGGGCTTTTTTCTCTTTTGGGGATTGATGAATCATTGTGTTATTCCCCATAAACTGTGTAAATAAGTCTTTGCAGTTAATGTCCACTGAAGACCTAATGAATGCTAAGTGAGAAGCATAGCATTGTACTCTTCACGGGAGTGAGCATTTTCAGGGCTGTGAGGACAGCAAACTGGGCCACTGTCCATGTATATCTTCTCTTACCCTATGGTAACATAACATAGGCATACTGCTTATTCTTCTGTCTTAGCAGGTCTGCAGTTCCACTCTAACAAAATAAGCCACTAGGTAGCCTCTTGTCAGCCTGTTCCCTGCTCTGCCACAAGCTAAATGTGAGCCCTTGGACAAGGCAATTGTAATCCTACTGCGATCCTAGCTAGCTGCGCTTCCTGTCAGTGTGAAACGAGTGACAACAGAGCCATGAGTCCATCAGTAACAGACTGATTACCTCTAAAGACAAGAAGCTGGTGGTGTATAAGTTCTGCATCTTTTATGGGCTGTTGTCAACAACGGGAAGTTTCATTCTTTAAGATTTGGAAGAAAAAGAAAAAGAGAGGGGCATTCTAATGAACAAGGCCTGCTAGTGAGTCATCTCTTCTGATCTTTGTTTTTTGGAGGGAGGGTACTTTTCCTGCTGTTTACTTTTCTGCTGGAAGTGGTTACTTTTTGTCAGCTATAAGCATTAGACAGAATGCAATGAGTACGCAGTGTGGTGAGTGAGTACAGCAGGAAGTGTGGACAAGGTGAAGGTGATGCTTCCAAGGACAGTCACCCGTCAGACGTGGAGAGCTGCAGGTTTCATGTGCGATAAGGAAAGGGAAGTGAAAGACCAGAAAATACAAGGCTTTTTTTCTGGAGCTTGTTAAATTGCTTGTTCTTGTACAAGGCTTTTTCTGTATTCTTGCTCCCGGGTCTATCAACAGGAGAGCTGATGATTGGCTTGCTCTGTAGGATGATATTGTTAATAACTATTAATCCCCCTCCCCCCCCCCCAATTTACATATCAACACTCTCTGTATGGAAGCACCACTTCTATTTAATGCAGGATCAGATTCTTTACTGCCCAACAACTTATGCTGTTGTAGACAGCTGGACAGTTTTAGATGTAAGTCACTGCCTAATGAGAAGAGGCTTGAGACTTTTTTATTTTCAACCTGCATTACTGTCAAAGTTTAAAAGGTATTAGAGAATTAATTCTCTGCTGCTGTGTTTTCTATGTAAAGGGGCATCTGAAATCTGAAGGCAGTAGCACCGATAATGGAAGTAACATAGCACATGACCTTGTCTGGGCAGATACCCTGCTTTTAGATATTTATTATGTAGCCCATTTTACAAAGGAGAAAAATTATATACAGCAAGACAAGGCATTTCCCCTGTAACTTGCACTTAGACCTGAAAATGATATGTGTGTCTTAGTAGTATCCCTCTCAAACCACTGAAATCAGACTTCATTTATTTCCCTTTCAATGGCAATATTGCTCCTCCTGTTTTTTACTCTGAAAGACAATCATTGGCTCTGTCGGACTGAGGAGAAACTTTCCTGTGCATGTTATTTGTGGTCTGATATGTGTATTCCTTTGCACTAGCAGCTGAGAGATTTTTTGAGAACTTGCTTATACCTTCTTTCTTTGAAGTATTTGGAACCAGTCAACATGAGAGACAAGATGGAGAGCAAACAAGATATAGCAAGGAATTGGTCTGTATTTCAGTTACTAAGATGAATCTGTACCATCTGACTGGGATAGAGGAACCCTATAGGTGAAGGATGGCAAAACTGGGAGCCCCATAGAACATTTTAATAACAGTATTTTAATCAAATCTGCCTGGTCAATAGAATTGCCTTTGTCAACTGTTTGCAAAATCAAAGTAACAAAGGCAGAATTGCTACTGAAAGGTTGAGCTTTGTGTAGTCAGCATTGAAATTATGTTCAAACACCATCAACTTCCATTTTCTCTCTCTGCTCCTGGAAGTTTGTTCATCAGTCATTATCAAAGCACTGAGCATAAATAAGCTCCTTAGTAAAATGCTTTCAGAATCTAATATAACAAATTGTTCAGTATCACATAAACAGATGCTCATTTGCAGACTGAAAGCTTCCCCAATGAGGATGAGAGGTGGTGGCAGCTGCAAATGTAGATGGAAGGGTGTTAGGAATCCCAGGCAAAGTAGCAGTCACTGGACAGTTGGGTTGGCCCCACCCAACTGGTACATAAAAATTGTGCAGGGTGTGCACTCTCAAAACCAGACCCTACAGCAACAGTTAAATGAAAACTATCACTGTCTACAGCTGTAGCCAGTAACAAGCTATCAGCATTCAGTACTTCATGTAAAAGGTCGAAACACATACGAACGTGCAATGCAGCAGCTGTTTCCATTGCTTTTCTGCTCAGGGATCTATTGTTGTATTGCAAAAAACTGTGTGCAGAACCTAGATGACATAATGATAGAATGATAGATCTCTTTTAAATACTGGGGCATTTTGTTGTTTTATGATGTAGTAAAACCCTCTCTAGGCATGACAAGCACAGACTGACAAGGGACAGTTTTATCTGTATCTCATTAAAGGGTAAGTGCCATGTTGGACAAGCATAATAGAAGGAAAAATAATCTCCAAGAAGACAGAAGAGCTCCAGAAGCAAGAGGAGAATAAAAGATAGACATTAGTTAATGGCAGAGGAATAGATTCAGGTTGGTCAAATATCTAATGGGAGGGATGATTTTTGAGTGTGTTTTGTGTTTCTTCAAATTATTTGTCACTTATTTCATGCTGGAATCTTTAGGTATGACTTGGATGAAGCTGTTAGGGCTGTCCCTAATAGTGGCAATTTCTAGTTGTCCTATTAGAAATTCCTGAATTAAAGCTTCTGCCATATATGTGACATGTTCTTAGTGTAATCTTTTGCATGCCTGTCTCCCTGCGTTTTCATATAGTGGAAAAGTGCAGATTTCACTTTCTAAGCACTATTCCATTTCTTCCTATTATTTAGTAATTTTATCATCATGTAGTCAAATGCACTGGGGATTTCTAAATGGTGTGTAAAATGAACATCTGTCCATTGGCAGAATTGGAACATCTGGATCCATTAATTTTTCATTATTTCCCAGTGTTGGAGGTCAGATGTTCACAATGTGGTAATGTACAAGAGTTTCCACTGGTGGATTTAATGTCTCTGAAGCAGATAATTCTACTTACAAAAGTATTTAAAAAAACCCAAACAAACTGTAAGAGCTTGCTATAAAGGTTTATTTTTCTAATTATTTTTTTAAATCAAGAATCCTGCAGAACTTATCCAAATAGTGACCTATTTATGATTTATAAAAGTTTTGGAGACTGGATTCTTTTTAATTATTACCTCTACTGTTTCGTAGGTGGGTATACTGAGGTTTGCTGTACCAGTCTTCTCTGCTTGTGTATTTCACCTCCTTTCTGTTTTAAGCAGGGGCAATCACTTGCTTGTTAGCATTAAGACTAGTTTGGAAGTAGAATAGTAAGGTATAGGTTAAGTATATAAAATATGCAAAGCTAGTAGCCTATAGGGTTAAGTCTTGCTTGGAAGTAGAATAGTAAGGTATAGGTTAAGTATATAAAATATGCAAAGCTAGTAGCCTATAGGGTTAAGTCTTGCTTGGAAGTAGAATAGTAAGGTATAGGTTAAGTATATAAAATATGCAAAGCTAGTAGCCTATAGGGTTAAGTCTTGCTTTCTCTTTTTGTCAACTGTGCTAAACAGTTGTTACCTTTATTTGGTAACAACTGGTAGATGCCCTGATGCCATAAATACAGGGACTTTGTGGAGTTCTCTCAGGATAGAATTATGCTCGTGTACTAACGAATGATCAATAAACCTTGTAGTTATGCACCTCACTTCTCAGTTTCAGTGCTTTGATTTAAGGAGCCTTCCAATATCACAAGAATTAGCACTCATCACAGCAGTCTTTATCATTCGCTGCCATGGCGCTATATTATGGAGCTGTTAAAGGGTGGATTGGTCTCTCCTGGTGCACGTATGCAAAGAAAATGTCACACAAAGGTCACCCAGCATCAGAGTGCTTCACTAAAACATATGTTGAATTTCAATGGGGTACCTTTTTTTTTTGGGGGGGGGGGATTAAGGAAGAAAGAAGAAAATAGTTGATGTTAATTTTCTTGGCATTTGCTGCATGCTCAGGAGCATTGCCTCAGGCTGGCCTCAGTGTCTGGACTATGAATAGGAAGATAGACTCTGCAAAGTTGAACATGTTCCTAGATTGTTTATTCATTTCACCTGGAAGAAAATACGACGACAGGGAAGGAACAAAGATAGCAGGGACCCATCTGACTCTCTGTAGGACAGTGGGCTCAATTTTTACCTGAATTTAATGGGGGTGAGGGGTAGGATCTCTAAAATACAGGTGAAATCGTTTATGTGTTCGCTTCCAGGTGCTACCTCCTTTAGCCTTTTAGTTAGCTCAATCAACTGTGAATTTTCTTTTCTGATTTTCTTTTCCCAATTTAAGGCCAAAAAGATTGATCCAGGACTGACTGGGGGCAGGCTTTAGATTTGGGCACTTCATACCCAAATGAGGAATGCCTGATTTGGCATCTAAAGCCAGGTCTTACTCACTGTCATATGTTAGGTACTGGTGACATACTGCATTATTTTGGCTCATACTTGTCAAAATGCGAACTGGTATTTCCAACTCTGTTATGCATAGTTGCTTTGGGTAACAGCAATGTATGATTATCTGCAAGTCCACTGTCAGTCCAACTCCATACTGAAACCAGAGCAAAAATACTTTGCCATTTAGAGGCAGTGTTTCTGGGGGAGGATTTTTACCATATATTGCTAAGAGCCCAGAGGTTGAAACAGAGATTTGGTCCCCTACAGCTGTTAATCTAGCACTTGACATTTAATGACAAGCTTGGTCCTGTGTCAGAGAAATGAATTTATTATGTCTTCTTGGCAACTTCTTACTCGGCTCTTCTCCATTTCCCCTTTATCCCAACCTCTCTGCCAGATGTCAGCCTAATGCAGCAATAACAATCCCTGCTGGTGAGACTTGAAGTGATGAATGTTTCTAAGAGCAGAAATGGTGCTTTCCTGTATTTGTGTATAAATAGGAGCACTGTTTCTTGTTCTGGGTCCCAGAGATTTTCTTTGTTCTTTGGCATTTGAAATAGAAATAGCTTTCCTGCTTTCTGCCCCAACCTCAGTCCAACTTTCGGTTGCAAGTCTAACAAAATGGGTATTCTTAGGGTATTTCTTAGTAGCTGTAAGGGGCAGAATTTAGGAAATGAGAGAGCAAGTGCACGGGCATTAAGCTTTTGATCTCTGCAGAGGCATGGAAGCAACAGCCATTTGGAAAAATTAGGAGGCTGTGCATTGCTGACTGTGTTCAGGTTTCAGTTTGTGAACAGCAGGAGGAAGTTTGCTTATCACAAATGTTCAGTTCACACCAGACTTGTGTTATTTCTGCTGGGAAATCTAAGAGGTGAACTGAGTCAGTGTTTCCACGGTGTAGCAACGTGATGAGACTAAATGGCAGAACACTTGCTCTGTTGAATATTTAAATGGGTGTCAACTACTTGTTACTTTGGGAAAAGGAAAAAAAAAATCCCTCAACATGTTTTATGTTACTTTTCTGCATGACTGTGAAACAAGCTAATCGGTGGGCAACATACAGGAACCCAGAGCAGAAAGACGATTTGGTCAGGGGCAATTTGTAGGATTATTTTGCCTGTGAGTCGCTAGCTAAGCTCTCGTCCAATTGCTGATGTATATAACCTGTCATAGGTGATTGGTGGCTTGTGGTAAATTAATTTCTGGAAAATGGGTCTCGATGCATTTTTCTTTGAACAGATCTATCCATTTCATTGATAGTCACTGCAACAAGGCTCTCATGCGTTCATGAGTTTATTGCCTTTTCTTTAACTTGACCCAAGTCCATCTCCCCTGGGATCAGGAGTTTAGCACAAGCCACTTAAGTTATTCCAAATTTCTCTGCCATTCCTACTCCTTGGCTGTCCTTTCTGGGTTCTATCAACATGTAACCTTCTCAATGACAGATTAAAAGTGTGTTATAGTGGTGGTGTTCTTTTCTGTTTAAGATGTAGCCTATGGACTCAAGCTGAAAGTCATGTCTTTTGAGTAAAGCCACTTTCCTACTTGGTAGGAGGGGCAGTGATTTTAATAACCACTGAATGAATTTGTTAAAAAGTTTAAATAAACTTTACACATTTTCAATTTTACACATTTAAAGTCACAAAGGAAAATACAGCAAACTTTGAGACTATGAAATCTGCTCAACAGTTGCTAGTTGTCTTCATAGTTGGCTTGAGGGAATCCTATTTGATTTGTCATGGCATCCACAATATGTTTTACAGTGCCAAAGGTCCTTCCAAGTACAGACTCAAAGTGTACCTGGATGTGCTCAAATGTACTTGCAGGGAGAAGAGAATTCAGGTTTAAACAGTAATCTGCAGCCACCTTAAAGACAACAGCAGAAATAAGCAGATGCAATTTGTTACTCTTGCACTGCTGACAAGATAACCGTGGAATGCTGTGGGCAAAGACAGCAGTGAGCTCACTTCTGTCAGCTGTTCTGTGTCTTAAGGGAATCTGTTGATTCACTGAGTTGACTCAGCTTAAGCCATTTTGCAGTATATATGATTCTTTCCTCAGATCCAGGCACTGAATGACCACATTGGGTGTTATGTTCTTGGTGTTGTGCTCATTCTGTAGCATTGTAGCACTTTCCTATGCAGGGAAATAACTCTGAATCTTCACCCACAGCAATACCTTGGGTTTGTTCTGTGTGTTCAGCCACCATACAATTTAGAAACTAAGACAATGGAAGAGCTCTGAGCAGCAGTGGCATTTGGAGAATGCCGGCAGGCAAATGGGAGATGCTGGAACATGAGAACACTGAGAAATCATGATTGAAAGAACTTTTTTAACTCATGGATAGTTGACGTTTATAGAAGAAGGGACGGGGCTTGATGTCTCAGGTTCTAGGTGCTGTGTCAGTCACAGAGTAATATGTATAGTATATTCACCTAGATATCAAGATCAACCAACCAGAAGAAAGGTAATCTGTAACCTCTGCTGTCTACTTCAGGGTCCTTTATATTAGTACTCTTTTCCTGTCTTTCCTCTGTGATCTGTCTACTGCTAGTCCTAGTAGCTCAGCCTGAGTGTGATACTCCTTTTTGAAATTGCTCCAAGTCAGAGAAAAAAGATCTACTCATATATGGATACCATTGTGAGGGCTATGTTGTTAGCTAAACTTAGCTTTCCTAGTTATAAAGTCCTGTAGTTCTTAGAGGTTGAGCTCTAACAATAGAGATGATTGGCTACCTATAGTCTTACAGCAGTGAAGGTACTTAATGCCAAGTACTCTGTTTAAAAAAGGTGTACGGGAGAGGGTGTGGCTGCGCACAGCACTATATTACCACTAGGTAATATAGTTTGCACGTGCAATAGAGAAGTTGTCTTCAAATGATACATCTCAAGTTTTCGTCATTTCTGTTAAAAATACCCTCTTTAACTTGAGTAGACTGTTTTCTAAAGCTCTGCTTCTTTTTTCACCTCCTCCAAAAGCAGGTAGACTAGTATGCAGTTTAGAAGAATTATTTTATATATGTCTGGAGGGGAAGCATACAGGTAGGCATCTGACTTTGAATCACTGATATTTTTCAGGATTGTACTGATCGTAGATTGAAAGACTTCTCTTTGTGTGTAGCGTACTATTAAATAATATGCACGCTAATTATAGTAAATATGATGGTGCGAACACACTGACATTGTTAAAGTTAATGACCCAAGTCATTACCATTTAACATACCTTTTGAAGTTCACTCAGCTGAATTAATTGCAATATTGGAAAATGCTGAGTGCATTGGTTCCAGAGGTCTTGCAGCAGAGTTTTGACTGGGACTGAAATGATGAAACTGCTGAGAACCCTGGAATTTGCCAGGGGTTTATCTGATTTTTTTTCTATATCTTTTGTAGTTTGTAACTACACTATGTAATTAAGAGACACTTCTAAAAATGGTGGAAAGTAAGATACTGTGTATGTTTTTGTCATAAATTTACTGGTTTTTTGGTTTGTGGATTTTTTCTTTTTTTCTAGAGAAGCATACATACTTCCCCCCCGAATTGTGTGCTTTTTTATTTATTTTTGCTAAGGGATGGGACTCAGGAGAAGGGGGTTCTGTTGCTAGTTTTAACAGGTACTTCCTTCCTATGTGACCTTTGGCAAATTATTTTAATATCTTCCTGTTTGAGATCATTGTCTGTAAAGACATATGTAGTAATTAGCTGTCCAAAATATTTAAATGACCCTTGATATGATCTACTCTGAGCAACTCTGAATGCCTTGTATCATTTAAAGTATTTACCTTGGAAGCTCACCTGTGATGCTTCTATTTTGCAGAGCTAATGAAAGGCCATGTAACTTGCTTAGGAGTTAATAAAAGACAAGAGGGAGCAAGGATATGAAAATAGATTATCCAGGTCTCAAATTAGCACTTTAACTGTTGGATCATTCATCTGGTGGCCCTACTTTCCAGGTTAGCAAAGTTCAGTTAACTAACATTTGTGATGTGCTTATGATAGGGTGTAATAGAAGTTCAGAGATAGGAAGTGTACTTAATATGCCAGCAGACAGTGAACTACGTGCAGCCGTGTGCTAATAAATTGTGCCCAGAATTCACAAGAAGCCCCCATAGTAATTTAATTGTGTTCCATGGATAGTGCACCAAAGAGACAAAGGGTTCTTTACGTCTTTCTTAATCTAAGAAGGAAATGGTAAGAAAAGGCCCTAGTGCAACTAACAATGCTAACATATTGTAAGCCTCTCCCTCCCCCCCTCCCCCCCCTTTTATTTTTAAATACTCGTCCTAAATTTCTTGCTGTGGTGCTCAGTGTTCGGGTTCAGTAATCAGAGGACCAGCTTCCTCTACAGGAAGACTCAAGACTTGGAGTGCAACTCAGGTTGATCTTTGTGGTGCAGTCTTTTCCCCTGAGATGAGCTATATAATAAATAATGCTGGGCTGTGCAATTTATTTATATTCTCTCAGTGAAATCAGAACTTCACCATGATCAGGACTTTCAAGTGTCAATTTGCTTCTCATCATGAAAGCTCAGGGCTTTACAGTTCCTCTGGAAAGGAAATTTTATGCATGAGTAATTGAGAGCTGGAAAGTGCCCCTGTTTGTTTATTCACCTGAAAGGAAACTTCTGGTCCAGGTTGAAAAGTTACAATGTATGATTTAAAACAGAAAGGAAAAAAAAAAATAGTTTTGCATTCATCTAGATTTCAGAAAGTCAAAGCTGACAGGTTCAGTACAATATGTAGCTTAACCCTCTCCCCAAAGCTGAAGGTTTTTATTGATTAAAATAGTACGTGCTAATCAATATGTTGGAGATAGCTTTATTTCTTGCACAAAGTTAAACATGAGTATTGCAAGTAAATTTGGAGTATTATACGGTCTATGTTTCATCAACATCCTTGGTTAATTGCTGAGAGTGTTTGGTGTGGGGATTTTTGTGGTTTTTTTTTTTCTTTTCTTTTTTAACCATGTTAAATGAAACATTGGAATTATACCTGTAGGAATATGACACACTTTAGGTTTTGAATGTTAATGGTGTTTTGTCCGCAGGGAAAATCTGAGTATGAGCAGAAGATAGTATTGTCTTGAGGTGAAGATCACCTATGCTCCTAGGAACTGCAGAGAGCTCAGGAGTTGCTAAAAGCAGCCAATGAAAAATAGACCCTTTTTCCTGTCCCTAATAAGTGACGTGTTGCATGTCCTTAGTGTGCAAAGCTTTTCCAACGAATGTTGCTCTCACTATGTCCCATACCTCAGGGAGAAGCAGGTAAGAGGAGGAAAACAGACAAGAACTAGGACTTAGGAGACCATCATTTTGGTCCTCTGTTACGAATTTATTTGTGTGCTCTTAGCAAGTCCACATCATATCTCTGATTCATGTCTCCCTCCATTTAAATGGGTACAAGAAAGCTTGTTTTCTCTCCTTTCTGGGTTCAGTGTTGTTTTGGACGCTGAGATTAAATGCGGAGGGTGGCAATTTACATTGAGACTGAGCATCCTTCCCACTCACAACACAGGGAGGCAGTGCTGTTTGTGTAGAGCTTGTTGCAGAATTGGGCCTTTGCTTTCAAGCTCTTTGGAAGAGAATGGTATGTTGTTATGTACAGAAGCCATCTCACTGTGACCTTTAGGGGCCTATAGTAATGTAAACATTGTTCTTTGAAAGGGCCAGTTATGCAATCTTAAACGAGAAACAACTGCTCTTTAATAGGAAAGAAAAAAAAAAAAGTGGAACACCAGCTGGGGAGACATAAGGTTAAAAAGGCAACTATAAATACAGTGTGAAGAGATTCTGATTTTTCTGCCATAGGGTAGATTGGAATTAGAGCAGAAGCAAAATTTTGCCCACCATTCTTCATTTGATTTATGAATTTTTCTACTTGCTGACAAGGAAGAACCTGTGGTCTGGGTGCAAAGCACCTGGAGGCTTTTTCCTCTAGTTCTTTGGCATCCTGTCTTGAATTGAGTGGTTGACACTCAGCTCTTTTTAAAGGTGAAAGTGGGCAGAAAATTCTCACCCCTGCCATCTTTAGTTCCTGCAGGTGAGCACGCTGGCATACAAAGCTTCCCAAATGGCTGTCAAGCCATCTGGCATATCTAGAAGACCATGTACAAGGACAGGGCTGTATTCTTGACAGAACTGCATTAAAGTATGACTTCAAGTAAATAAAAGACATTTAAACTGGTAATGATGTCCCTGTCTTTCTCTAACCCCACTTAACAATGAAGGATCACAAGTAATTGGTCATTTGGATTTAGGGTCTTGATAGCATTTTTATGTAAATTAGCAATTGCCCCTACAATGATGAAATATGATGTCTAGGAACAGAGTAATATCAGATTAATTTGTAGTTTATGTATCCTCCTTGGATGTGGCACACAAATTATAAACACAACACTAAATGCCCTTAGTGAAGCTCCTAGTTGTGTTTACTGATATGAAAGAAAAAGAGATCAGTTGATGATCATAAATATGTCCCAATAGATCAGAAATATACCCAAAAGAAGACATTTAAGTAAATATGTTGCTGAGGCTTGTCCGGGAGGTATGTGCATATTCTTAGGATGATAGCAGAGGTTTTCTTGGAAAAGGAAAATGTCTTGGAGAAATGGAGCCAAGATGTTATCAAGATGTTATTAGTGTGAAGAAAAGAGGCAGACCTTTGCTGTCGTAGTGCTTTTGATCAGCTAAATGATTTGTTATTTATGTAGCATCACCTGTATGCATAGTGCAATTTGGAAGACAGAACCCTGGGTCTGAGATGCTTGCAGACTTGAGAGAGCCTCCTGGTTTTTCTTTCTTCCTTTTCCTTTTTTTATATTTTCTCTCTGCAGTAAATTTACCTCTGGAAATAATTTCACCCATGCTCCCTTGGTCAAGTTTCAACTACTTAAAATGCTGAAATACATGAGGCACCAGATAAGAACAGAAACAGCTGTTAAAGTCAGATCTTAAAGAGGATCTACCTGCACTGCATCCAGTTTGTAATCTTGTGCCTCTAGCTGATTCAAAGGCAGAGATGCAGTTTTCTAACGGTGTGGTTAACTGAGGACAACACAGCAGGCAGCACTGATGACTCAGCCAAGTCTCCTGGGTGCCTAAACATCTAACTGGTTGCTGTTCATTTTGCCAAACCAAATTTTGACAAGAGGCCTCCAAAGCACTCAACCTGCCTGATTTAATTTAAAGTCCATTAAAGACCTCAGTTTGGTTCTGAATGTGAAAATTAATGTATTTAAACTCTGTTGATTGCCTTTAATTTCTACAGTGATGTATCACTTTAAACCAGCAGTGTATCTCTTTTCCTTGAGGACTCTATGTTTCAGTAGCCTGTATTATTAACAATTAATGCTCAGATTTCTAGGATGGGTATACTCTAATTTTAGTAAAAGGCCTCGAAGGAAGGGTCAGTGAACTGTAAGAAATCAATCTTTCATAAGCAGTCTTTGGTTCTTATTGAAATATTTATGAATTGTAAAGCTATCTTGACGAGGCAAAGTTCAGCACAGAGGCCACTTGTGAGAACATGACAAGGTTTCATAACAGACAATGTGTATAATTAAAGCAAGAACGTAGAATGAAAGCAGAAGGAGATGTGTCCGTTTCATTACATAAGTCTTCAAGGAGTAGTAATCTGATGTGACTGCGTATTGCAAGAGGCTGTTCTTGAGTTAAGTCTAATAAAGGCTTCCCAGAGAACATAACTATGAGCAAGTGAATAAAAACTATTCATTTAAACTTTTCTCTACTATTGATGGATGCGCATAAAAGTTCTGAAGTAATAAATGCTAATTTAAGCTTTGCATGAAAGGAGGGATGTATAGTTATTCTTTTATATATAAATGACATGAGGTAAAATAACTGACTAGGCTTGTTAAACTTTTGTGATGTAGGAGAATGTTCCCGCTTTTAGAAGAAAGTTGCTCAAGTCACTCACATGTTCTGTAGCTGAACTGGGATTAGCAATAATGTATTTTGAGTCCCAGTTCCTGTGAATTTTCTTCACGTGGCTTTTACAGATTTGTCCAGCTGTGTAAATGAGCATAATGGGATAGGGCAACAATTCTTCCCATTCCAGCCCACAATCACTTAGGCTGTGAAGCATGACATTAAATGTATTTTGTCTTGTAAAAAGAAAGAAAAATATGGTTAATAGCTTTAAAATCTTCTCTCAATTTAAAAATGTTTTTTCATCTACTGAGTTCCACAGACTAAATACAAACTGTGTAAGGTTTTCAGCTTAAACATTTGAAAATGTTTGCAAGGCAAGTTAAATACGTAAAGGTCAACTACACTTAACCACTTACTGGGAAAACCAGTATGATTCTGTAGTTTGATTACTGTACTTTGAGCTTCCTGAAAATCTCTTTTCTTATTTGACATTTTACACAGGGTTCTCTTCCTTTTCTTGTGAAATTCTGTTTAATTTAATCTGAGATGTTAGACTGTCAGAGTAGTCATCTCTCAGCTCTAGAATTTTCCCTGCTTGCACTCGCAGCAGGAATTAATAGGTCTGGCTGACATCAGGGTGCCACTCTTGGAGGTCAGGGAAAGAAGGAAAGTTTGAGAAAGACCTACTGTATATGTATATATCTAGAGTTGCCTCAGTTGTGATCTTAAGAGTTGTTACTAGTAGATAGATAGAATCATAGAATAGTTTGGGTTGGAAGGGAACTCTAAAGGTCATCTAGTCCAACCCCCCTGCCGTGGGCAGGGACATCTTCAACTAGATCAGGTTGCTCAGAGCCCCGTCTGACCTGACCTTGAATGTTTCCAGGGATGGGGCATCTACCACATCTCTGGGCAACCTGTGCCAGTGCTTCACCACCCTCGGTGTAAAAAATTTCTTCCTTATATCTAGTCTCAATCTACGCCCCTTTAGTTTAAAGCCATTCCCCCTTGTCCTCTCTCAACAGGCCCTGCCAAAAAGTCTGCTGCCGTCTTTCTTATCAGCCCCCTTTAAGTACTGAAAGGCTGCAATAAGGTCTCCCCGAAGCCTTCTCCTCTCCAGGCTGAACAACCCCAACTCTCTCAGCCTTTCTTCATAGGAGAGGTGTTCCATCCCCCTGATCATTTTCGTGGCCCTCTTCTGGACCCGCTCCAACAGGTCCATGTCTTTCTTATGCTGAGGGCTCCAGGGCTGGACGCAGTGCTCCAGGTGGGGTCTCACCAGAGTGGAGTAGAGGGGCAGAATCCCCTCCCTCAACCTCCTGGCCACGCTGCTTTTGATGCAGCCCGGGATACGATTGGCCTTCTGGGCTGCGAGCACACATTGCTGGCTCATGTCCAGCTTTTCATCCACCAGTGCCCCCAAGTCCTTCTCGGCAGGGCTGCTCTCAATCCCTTCATCCCCCAGCCTGTATTGATACTGGGGGTACTGATACTACCTGACCCAGGTGCAAGACCTTGCACTTGGCCGTGTTGAACCTCATGAGGTTCACACAGGCCCGCTTCTCGAGCTTGTCCAGGTCCCTCTGGATGGCACCCCATCCCTCTGGCATGTCGACGGCACCACTCAGCTTGGTGTCACCTGCAAACTTGCTGAGGGTGCACTTGATCCCACTATGTCATTGATGAAGATATTAAAACAGTACTGGTCCCAGTACAGCCCCCAATGGGGTGATGGCCAGAGTGTTTGCATTGCCTACTGCAACTATTTTGGTGCATTAACTTTCATTTGTGATGGGATTTTACATCTGATTTAACATCTAATTTATGGGTAAAATTCCTGGGAAAGTGCTTGTCATTGAAAAAAAAAAGCAGCTCTCATGCCTTTGTCGACTCATCCAGTAGGTCGTATGTCTTGAAGTAGGAGGCTGTTTTTTCCTCTTTATTGGGCAATCGTGTGAAACGGTACTATGAGTATACTTTACTGTTTAGTGTTTAGATACTACTATTTTTGTTATAAGGAAGGACGTCAACAGTGTACCTCAGATATTTAAGGGTATTTGTCAGGGAAGACAGAGATAACTGGCAAGATTGGGTAATATATAAAGGCAAGTTCCAACCCTTTGTTTTGTCTTTAGGTTCACATCTCTTCCACAAGGCAGGGCACTGCTTTATTTTTTAACTTCTTTAAGGTGTTGCTACAGTTTTTTGCTTTCTATTTTCCTAGTTCAATCCTGTCCTTTAACCATGAGGGAGCCCCTCCTCTACTTCCTCTGCTCCCTTCCCCTACCATCTACACATTTTCACCTGCTCAGACGTTCCTTGCAGCTCTGTTGCTCTCCCTGTTTTTGCCCATTCAGCGCTGCACCCAGCCAAATTGATTGTACCTCTCTTACAAGCATTGTGGGAAGTATGGCTTTGATCCAGGTATATAGTATTATTGATTGGAGCAATTGTCTTCGCAACTAAAGAACTTCACGTAAGTGAACTTGCTTATTGTGTAGTGTTTTTATTCCAGCATTTCCAAGATTCATCTGTTCATCATGAGTTAATAAG
The DNA here is from genome assembly GCF_000699145.1 of Aptenodytes forsteri. Taxonomy (NCBI): domain Eukaryota; kingdom Metazoa; phylum Chordata; class Aves; order Sphenisciformes; family Spheniscidae; genus Aptenodytes; species Aptenodytes forsteri. The sequence continues at coordinate 1,367,246 of NW_008796047.1, read as the reverse complement.
ATACATGTTATTTTTACTTTTTTTATTTTACCACTGAGTTTATATAAAACTAGCATTTCCAGAGCAGCTTTTACATTACAAAAGTGATGTGTGATTAAGCTTTGAATTTTTTAAGAGTTTCCCACTACCTTTTATCCTTCCTTCTCTCCCTCTTAATAATATGCTCTCAGGGCCAGAAGCTACCACCTAATCTTGCTTTCAGGAAGGACTGTTGCAAGCCATTAAGTTGCAATGGCTTCACAAGTTACCACTTGCAAGCTGACTGACAATAACGAAGCACAGTCATGTGTTCCATGAATTAGAAATGTAAGGTGAAAACGCATTTGTATAAAGCACCACAAAAGTGGGACTGAGCCGTTCGTTTTGAATGGAGTCACTTGGTGCTTTGAGGGTCACTGCTCAGTAAGACTTGTGTTGAGAAGTTCGTTGGTTGGTATAATTTATATTTTCTGGAGCTAGAAGACAAAAGCTGTTTTTGCACTCCCTGCCACTGTAAATTTCAGTTCATGTTAGTAAGATTTTAAAATCCTTATTAGTAGATGGACTTTCCTGGGTTTCTTCTGTGTCTAAAACACCAGCCAGCCAGTGTTTGCAGCTGCTTTGCATTGGTGCAAAACTGAAAAGGTGTTAGGTCTACAGAACGGAACCCCATATATTTAAGCTTTGGCTTTCTGGTTGCTAAATGAGAGGTGAAGACAAAATGATAAATGTTTGTCAGTAGGGAGAAGTGCATATCTTCAATTGCAAGATCTTACTGTTTATTACTTACTTCAATGGCATTATCTACAAAGGCTGTTAAAATCACTGTATAAAGGAGGGAAGGAGAAAGCTAGCTAATTGCATTATAAAACACAGTCTACATCACAACAGGAATACATTAATTTAGAGTAAAATTAGCAACCTTCTGCTAACAGAATAATGGATATTTGTAAAGGTTTATCATATTAAAAAAAGAATAAAGAAAGGAGAAGCCCTAATTGTGTTTGTTAATTCACAACTTCACCACTATTGTAAGAAAAACTAAATGTGAACAAAGCAATAATCTGCCTTGTATTCTTGGAAACCAACACAAATGCTGGTTATCCATTGCCATTATTTCAGCAGATCCCATCTTAATTACAATGAGAAACACAGAGAATAAAAGAGCCATTCCAGATTAGACAAAACTGTTGCTTCCCTAAGCTTCTTAACATTAGTTCTTTCTGGGGCTGCTTTTGTTCTTTTCTGTCCTCACCTTCATGTGAGGGTGAATATACTGTCAGGGATGTCAGTACACAGTGATACCTTACATCTGACCTAGCTTCACAGGTTTATAATGTAGCAAGAAGGTTTCTCCACATCTAAGTATTATTTTAGTCTAACTCACATTATTACTTGCTTCATCTTTTTTTGATGGTAGTATGTAGTTGTAGTGCAGAGTTTATCTATATTTATCTAATTTTTTTTAAAAAGACAATTGTTTCCATTTTCTGATAAGTTCTAGTCAGCACGTGTCTCCAAATGTGTCTAGTATTCTGTCCTTACTGTAATATTTAACCTGAAGAATGACCAAATGCTACGAATCCTGGCAAAAATAACTATTTTCTTTGTCTTTTGATGATAGCAAAATGGTAATTTAAGGTAAATTAGGGATCACAGCCGCTGATCTAGCCTGTTGCAGATAGTGTCATGTGGTAATGCTGTACCAATGACAAAATAAGCTTCTGTAAGTTCTCTGTCCATTTTCAGAACAGTGTGCCTGTCTAATGCACTTGCCATTACCATGTCCCAAGGCATAATGAAGAGGGCCAGGGTCCGAATGCTGCCTGCTTCTGCCAACTGCTACAATAAGACAGTATCTCTCAACACTAAGCAAGAAAGAAACATTCCAGAACATTCCTGACACACCATCTTACGACTTAGAAATGAATCAGTTGGGGGGTTCTGCCTTTCATTCTGCCCATCTGAAGGAACTGTGTTCCTTATTTATCCAGATAGACACTGCCATAATCCTCATACCACTGGGCTGCATGCCAGTACATTTTTAAAGTGTATTGCTCCTGACTTGTGTGTTCATCTTACTCGTAACATGATTGATTTCAGTCATTGGGCCAGAAATGCCCTTCCAAATTGTCACTGCTTAAGGGCACTGCTCAGGGAAAATACAGACACAAATCATCCCCCAAAATAAAAAGGTCAACTAGTATTGAATTAGTTCATTTACAGAACTCTGTGGAATTAGCAATGTACTCTTAAATTGCTTCTTAATTGAGGACTTTTGCCTCATTAATCCTAAACAACTTATGAACACCGTTAAAGTCTAATAGAATAATGAGTGAGACTTCAGAGACCATGCACACATACTGTACTACAGAAGGCAACAGGTTACTTTGTAATACTGAAATACACAAACAATGCAGAGCGTCTGTAAAGCAGCAAGCCCTTTGCTATCTATAATGAGAATGTGTCCCCTACTTTTGCCATAATAAAGATTCAGAGGCTCAAGTTGATAAATTATATCCACAGCCCAGATTTTTGCTAGTATAATCCAGAGAGTTCTAAGAGACAGTTGTAGTAGAAATAGGGTGTGTTAGTGCAGACATGGCCATGCACAACTTTGGAACCAATGCAAGACAAGGTCGATATGCCCACAGATTTCTGCCAAAAGAAAATAGGATGCAATATACCTGCTCTCAGTGACTCCCTCCTCCTGTCACTCATGCAGTAGTTTCTCATCTGGTTTTCTCCTGGCTTCTTGCGTTTGCTCCAGTGGATGGATCTTTAGCTATATCACAGTCTTTTGACATTCACTATGAGTTATTTTAGTCTTCTCTTTGTTTCTCATTCCCTTCCCTTTCCCCTCCCCCTTCCTCTTCCCCCTCCCCCTTCCCCTGTTTTAGTTTTTCTCTTAAGATTTTTGCTAGTATAATCCAGAGAGTTCTAAGAGACAGTTGTAGTAGAAATAGGGTGTGTTAGTGCAGACATGGCCATGCACAACTTTGGAACCAATGCAAGACAAGGTCGATATGCCCACAGATTTCTGCCAAAAGAAAATAGGATGCAATATACCTGCTCTCAGTGACTCCCTCCTCCTGTCACTCATGCAGTAGTTTCTCATCTGGTTTTCTCCTGGCTTCTTGCGTTTGCTCCAGTGGATGGATCTTTAGCTATATCACAGTCTTTTGACATTCACTATGAGTTATTTTAGTCTTCTCTTTGTTTCTCATTCCCTTCCCTTTCCCCTCCCCCTTCCTCTTCCCCCTCCCCCTTCCCCTGTTTTAGTTTTGCTCTTATTTATCAGAAGTCTGTCCTTGCTGATATCTGTGTACTGTATCATTCGAGCTCTCTCACTGGACAAAGGACTCTAGGTAAACCTACAGATTTTGCAAGTGTTGGCCAGTTTAGAATTGCTGCCAGCTTAATATTGCAGTATTATTTGATTTCTCCATGTTGTTTATTAATATATTCCTCCTCTCCCTTCCCCTCCACTCCCCTTACCTTCCTCATCTCTTTCAAAGAAGAGAGGTCTGTCTTGGGTATCTAGATATCACCAGTTCAGCCAAACATTGCACCTAGCTTTGCACGTAGAAAGACTGAATTAACTGTGTGATGTTATTACTCTAATCTTTGTCTTTCCTCACCCGTCTTCGTAGATGCTGTTTGTGCCTCTGACCTAGAGCTGCATGTGTAAATTAGACTGCAAACTCTTCAGCTCTGGGAGCAGGGCTTTTTTTCAAACTGCTCTGTAAAATACCTCAGAAAATTTCTGGTGCCGTTATGAATAATAATGAGGATAATGAGGCAATTTCCCTTGTTAGTGTTTAAAAAAAAATCCTGAAAGTGTTGGGAAGGATGGAGGGAGTTATTAGCGTCCTCTTGCAACTTATCCACAGTCAGCAGGAGCATTCACTTGGCTTGTCAAGTAGTCAAGGAAGGGCACTGTCTTACTCCATTTGTTTCCCACCTCCCACATTTCTGTGGCATCAACACAGCTGAGTGGATTGCTTCTCTATACGTCTTCACAGGTAACACCCCCTCCCTTTTTTTTATTAATGTCAAAAGACATTTTCAGCCCTGCAGGGGACAGACAGCATTACTGTCTGGTCTCATGTTGAGTTATTAATTTAACCAAAAATTTCAATTTCAGATAGCCCGAGGTTAGTCTTCTGCATTGGCAGCCCCTCATCATTCCAGTAGTGTCCCTAGGAATAACCTTTGCCTGCCTCATTACCTTTTTGCATGCATAATAGCACCATGTACTGTGGGATTAAAATAAGCATGGATAAAAATGGTGCATGGTTGTCTAGGACATTTTATAATGGTTTCTTCACCTGTTCAGAAAAATGACAGTCTGTTCAGCATATAACTTATTGTTCAAGGAATGTCAGGGGGGAAAATTCACTTTTTAAAGACCAACATCCTTTGTTTTTTGTACACATCTGTAATCTCTGTAAACTGTATTTCAGGGTTCTAATGAGGCTGCTATTTGCAAACATGTTTCTCCAAGTGTATTAGATGGCAGAGAGTATTAACAAGAAAAAGGAATTAGTGAAGGACAAAATGCAAGGAAAAAAATCACAGCACCTTTTCCTAAGTCAAATTTTAATTGAATTTGTATGCAGCAAAACTGTTCTTTTTCCCCATAAATGTTAAGTACAGAGGTTTCGCCACTCTGTTACAGCCCCATAAATTAGTTTGATCATAACACATCCTTTAAAGAACAACTGTTGCTTCCTCAAAAAGTTTGTAAATCAAGCCTAAGCTTAATGTACTTTTTCTTCCCTTGAATTTTAATGTTATTGGTGTTTTCATAAAAGCAGTATCTCTGTTGCTTGTTTCCTACTCAGTCCCAGTTCCCTGAATCTGACACTTTTGTAGATGGCTGTGATAAGCAGATCATCGTGATAATGAGTAGTAAATAATTGCTAGACACGGGCAAGCTTCTAAGAAGCAAACCCGAATGTTTCCAGGTAATGAGAGGGAAAATGTATATATATGAAATGGGGATAAAGAAATTGAGGGTCTTGCTTTTAAAATTCTTCATCACCCACAAATGGTATGACATTTCTCAAAAGACCTCAGCTTCTAATTAGCACCTTTAAAAAGTCAGGTTTTTTCAAAAGACGTGTGTGTCCCAGCAACTCCCATTACTCACAAGAGTGATAATAATTGTTCATATATTTTTCAGTTATGTGTGTCTCATGGAGGAAGACTTGGGTGCTGTGCTTTTGGAAGGGATGTAGTATGTACCTCGTGGGGTGTTAGTGAAAGCTGTATTTTCATACGGGGGAAAAGTGAGTGTGGTTTTAAGGTATGTTTGTATCTTTCTAATTGTGAGTTGCTTCAGGAGCTGCACATAGCTTTGACGACGCGATAGGATAAAATAAAGGGAGTTACAGCAGTTTAGTTGTGACTGCTTTGACAAGAGAAATGTTTGTGTGGGGAAGGGAATACTGGGGGACAAGTGTAAAATATTTTTTGTTTTTACTTTGTTTTAAGGGAGTGTGACCACTCTGGATGCATCAACAGTAAATAAAAAAGACTGAGCATTTGCAGTTCTTGAAGGAAGTTTGCTTTGGGGGAAAAGGTAAAAGCAGAGCAGAGCTGGTCACAAAAGATGATGCCTGACTGGTCAAGGGACTAGAGATAACAGGAGGAGGGAAGTAATGGTATGATTGTGAGAATGAAAATGCCATGTTTCATGTGGGCTTCTCTTTCTAGGATATCTCTCTCTGCATTAGGGAAGTATTATAGTCATATATATAAAAGATAAGGAAAGACAGTGCAAGGAAGCTGACTATGCCAAGTATTGTAGATTTGAGAATTGATTTGATCTTCATATTCCCAGGTCTGTAACTTCAGTATAAAACGGTCCTTCTCCTCCCTCTATGGGAGTTACATAGTTTATGTAATGTTTATCTATCTTTATGTGCTGTTACACAGAATCATGATTTTTCCATTCATATTTTATTTCAATGATCATTTTCTTTTTATATTTTTACTTCATTACAAGACACAATACAAAATGACATTTTCATTTTTACTTCTCCTTTCAGTAATGGGTGTCCTCACTTTTCTAGCAACAGACCCCAATCTTTATGCAAATATTATTCAGAAATAGTAAAAACAATAGTGAAGACAGAAGAAGCAACAGCCCTGAAGTATGCACAAAGGAGAAATGTGTCTAAGAATGGTGTCTTATTTGATAATAGATTTTCAAATGTTATCTTCAACTCATTCACGTATCAGAGAAGCTGAAGTGGTTTTCTTAGTTTTAAAGGTTAGTTCTTCAGTATCAGTGGACTGTCAGAGCTGAGCAGCATAGGGTATCTTCTACCTATCTATAGCAAAAGTATTGAGGAGTTTGAACTGCTTTTGCCAATAATGTGTTGGATCTCCTCCTTTTCAGTTTGAGGAGAAGAGCAACTGCTTTGGTCCTTCTTGCAGAGTATGACAAATAAGAGAGAATCAGGTATCTGCTCAGTCATTTCATATGGCTTAATCTTTAGAAAGTCATATGGCTGGAGTCAAAAGCAAAGGAAAATGTGAGGACAAGGTACTGGAGCACAGGGGTGATCCTTGACTCATTCTGCCTTAACTTTTCTAAGTGGTGGAGTTTGTGTTTTGGGGTTTTTTTTGGAGTGTGGATGCAAGCATCGTGCCTATGTACAATGTAAATGCCAGCTGCTGAAATAGAATATATTGCTCCAGAATCAGGGGAAAAGGGAGCTGAGCAACATCACACAGAACAAACACACAGAGGACTTTGGATAAACATGACAAGTGTGGTCAGCAGAGGAATCTGAACAGCTGGCAGGAAAGGTAGTAATGAACTATAATAGATTTAGGTGTCTCTGCTTAGGAATTTCTGTGCATCTGTCTTCAGTCCTTCAGCTTCTTTTTCACTCTGGCTAAGAATTTTTAACTCCAGTCTTGCAACCTCCAGCACTGGTACATGGAAGTCTTTGAGGGGACTGTATTATTGAGTTGGAAATGGGTGAAAGGAAAAATCCACTTAAGTACCTTTATTTTACTTTTAAAATTATTTTTATTTTACCCTAGTGTTGGAACTTGCCATAACCCGACAATCAATAGTCAGTACTCAGCACTTTAAAGCGGATGCACATCATGTTTTATAGAAATACTTGGTTTCACTACATTCATTACATTCAAAACTAAACTAGTTGCAAAGACTCAGTTTTCTTACTACTTTAGAGTATGATTCTAGTTCTTGAAATCACCAGAGGCAGCTTGGTGGCATAGGGAATAATGGTTTTAACGCTACCAAAGATAGTTACTTTTGCTGTTGTGATGGTAGAGGTGCTCCCAGCCCTGCTGCTTTCACTGGTTTGCTGGAAAGTGATGAATAATCAAATGGGTCATTTCTGCTCAATTGCTGTAATTTATTGTCCCACTGAATCCAGATTTTCTGAATGTTAATGAAAAAAATACCTATCACATCAGCTCATGCCATTCTATTTTATGACCTTATTAAATCTTACGCTTTCTTATCATGCAGTGACAATTACTAGAGTATAGGACAGAACTCCTTCTCTGCATCAGCTGTGGCATGTACACTTTCTCTTGTCACCAGTACAGGCTGAATGATTTAGACCAAATGAGCAGTCCTGAGAGATATTTTTACACTCTCGACAGGATTATATAACAAGAGGAAGGCCATTAACAAATAAAAAGGAATAAGCAGGAGGGAGAAGGCAGGTGAAGAATGGGGAAGTAAATCTTTAGATCTGTCACTTCATAATAAAATAACCTTCATGTTAAGATTTAATGAGCTGGCTATCCCACTAAAGAGGGAGGAAAATAACTGTCATCCTGCATATCCCAGGGATTTTTGGCACAAGACTTATCTGCTTACCAAGGCAAGACTGGAGGGGTGGGGGGTGTGTGTGCGTACACATATATACCCAGTGTAGTCTCTATCCTTATTAGTGTGATGTTTCTGCCTCTAAAATCAACCCAGTACAGAAATGTCTGTGTCTGCAGGCAGAACAAAACTTACGCGCTCTCTACAGTGGTACAGTGAGACTAAAAGACTTCAGTATATGACAATGTTTTATTTTTATATACTCCCAGAAAGCCAGTGTTACTTTTTTCCATCATGAGAATTTCTTAGCTCTTGCATTGATTTCAGTAGTTACTCTTCAGCTACCCTTCTCATTAATTCTGTAGAAAAATTATCCTTGTAGCAGGCATGATTAAGAACTAAGAGCCCTCATTCACAGCAAAGTCTGCTTTACTACTAGATGATTCAAAACAAAACACTTTTAATATTTCTGATATAAGGAACTGAACTTTTTAAAGGGCCTGCTTTAAAGCTTATTTTGAATTCTGGATTCATTGGAAGGCATTTTTAAGAGCTAATGATTTTTTTATTATTATTATTATTATCATTATCATTATTATTATTATCATTATCATTATTATTAAAAATAGCCACACTAATAATGTGTTTTACCTATTATAATACATAACTCACTGCCACACTATACAGGCAGTTGTCATGTGGCCCTATCTTACAAATGCAATCACAAAACACTGTCTTAGCCATACTGGTTTTTTCAGCCGCCTTAGCCCTCTAAGAAAAATAGCGCATCGTTTTTACAGTGTGCCTGGCATAGCAGTGTTGGTAAATAACAACCTAATCATTATATTACAGTTACAGAGGTACTAGCCACTGTATAAGAAAGATTGTCTGTGCTCTGAAGAGTTAAAATACTAAGAGATAATAGGGTTTTTTTGTCTTTTGGAAGGTAGAGGAGTTGGAAGTATTGCTGTACTCAGTTTAGAGAGAGAAATCTGAGGACCCCAAAATCAGATAGCTGGTGTCACACACAAAATGTAGCAAAGAACTACACCCAGCTGTCCTGAGTTCCGGTTGAGTGTGTTAGTGTTGTTTTTCTCATATTCTCTCTTTTCCAGTAGGTTTTACTACTGTAAGCAAGGTCATTCTACTTTTCTAGGCTAGCAGGATAATACTGTTCCACCGGGGAATTAAACATTGGAGTTTGGCACTCTGCAGCCACCAGTGAAATACTGTATTCAGTAAAGACATCTTTCAGCAATTCTCCACTAAAGAAAACAGCAGAGAATGCAGCAATTCAAAGCGCTCGAGATGTGCCATCTGATCGGCCCTCTAGGTTCCTCCTCTTTGATCTGTAAGATATTACATGGTGTGCTTTGAAGCGAGGTGCGGAGACTGTAGAGAAGGAGTGCTGTTTTCTTTATATTATCAATCACAAATTTTGAAATCAAGGATAGGAGTCAAACAACTCATTGTAGCAGAGTTCATGCTTCACCATGTAGTACTTTCTCCTTTGAGAGGACAGAGTATCTTGATCAAAAGCTAACCAATATGCTGAACATTTTCAGCACGGCTTTTGGTGTCAGAGTAGGACTTGCCAATGTGATAGTGGTGGGGCTGCATCTTTTATAAACCCTGTCTGATTTTCTAACGCCTGTGAGAGGTTCTCCCACGCTGGACAAACAAAACGAAGTTACTTCAGGGCAGATAGTTTTGATGCCACAGTAAGTCTGAAGTTGATAGTAACAATTCCTAGCCAGCAGATCTTTTCTTTAGAGGTGATGCACAGTGACAGGACTCTACAGCCCTCTGAACAGCTCTCCTGGGTTTCTGGGAGGGTAGTGCTTCCAAGTGCATTATGAAAGTTTTAATTAAAATGGGTAAAAGTCTATAGTAATATTTTCTTTCCTTCCTGTTCAGGGAAGAAACATAGCATTACAGATGCTTCAACCATGCGAAATGCTAGGATGTCAAATTGCTGGGTAATTGCAAACATCGGTCATCTCTGCAAAATGTAGCAACACATCAGTGATTGGGCTTGCTCAGGGTTGTTTGTTGGTTGTTTTTTTTTTTACTAACAAAGCTTTCTGTAGGACTTTAGGCATTGACCGCTACTTGAGGCAGCTAGTGGCTGCTGTTATTTAGTAAATAAAGCTGACAGGGAAAAAAAGAGCAAATGAGCAAAAACAAAAAAAGGGAAAATAGCCTTGAAGCTGTGGGAAATATTGGAATACTAACTACATAAAATCAAACCAATATCGCACAAGTAGAAGAGGAAAAAAAACCCGCAAAAAATCACAAACCTCCTTAGCAGAGGACAGATTGGGATTTATTCAATTTAGTTTAAATTAGTCTGTGGTGTTTGTAACCAGGAGTAGTTCTCTCCAGTGTTGCCTCCTGTCACAACAGAAGGGTTCGAGGATTTGAGTAAGCAACCAAATGGCCTTAAAACAAAACAAAAAATAAACACATGCAGGGAGAGAATCCATTTCTCTCCTTATCTTTTCTCTATCTACCAACCAAAGCCATCCTTCCTACCACATATTCTGTATTAGCTGCATTAACAGCTGCTGGGAACATTCTGTAACAAAATCTTCTGGTCTATACAACAGGGCCCTGGGGAAATCTGATGTCACTGAGCAAGTCTGTGACCTGCTCAAGTGAAGCCATGACTCTGTGGCTGGGGGGCCCCCCCAGCCATGACTGTGGCTGTGAAGGCAGCTCATTGCTTCATTATTCCTCACAGATTCTGTAATTACTCCCTCTAAATTCTGTGAAGATAGAACAGGACTGAAAATGAGACAGTGGTATGCATTGTACGTTGTGCTGAAGCATGTTAGCACTCTTTAGATGGGCTATCGTACATTAAATGACAAGATGCTTATTTTACTAGATATTTGCTTCACAAAAAGCCTTTAGTCTGTAGGAGGATGTTAAAAGTTACAGGAAATGATGTAATTTTGCAATTACATTAAACTTCATAATGCTACAATAATTCAGTTACAGGTGAATTTTTGGGACTGAACAGCTGCTTTCTTTTTTGACTTTCAAGGTCTCGTTTAAGTGGTGTCAGTTAATTATTGCTGGTATATTTAGGCTTGAAGTAGAAGAAAAGGCTTTTGAAGTGATACTTTGTTAAATGCAATCTTTCAGAATAGTTTGAAAATTGAATCCATTTTACATAATAATCTCTGATATGCTTAACAATAGGTGAGTTTTGGTCCTTCCTTTGTGTTGAAAATATTCCCTTAGTTTTTTGCATTTTCAGAATGGCTCGCCTTCCTGTAACGTCTTTCACACTTTTGTCAGTAGCAGAAACGTGGGCGTTAGGCTGGTAAAACAACATTGACTCCCCCCCCTCGTGACTGGCTCTCTCTGCAGAAGGAAGTAGCATTTCTTTTTTATGCTTTTCTTAGTAAATGAATGCAGTGAACGGAGGACAGTAGAGTTAAGCAGTAGTTCTTAATGGAGTGTGGCAGCCTGCTTTGTGGACTTGGAGAAGCAGTTCTTAGAAGACCAGGTTTTAGACCAATCCAGTAGTTTTGGCTAGATACTGTGATCTTGAATTCTTTAGGTGGACGTTCTGTCTAAATCTCATCTGTTAAGTAGTTTCAGAATAAGGAAAGTTTTGTATGTACAGTGGCTATATAAATTCCTGTCTTCTTGGTCTTCCCCATTTGAACTTGAGAGCTACATATTTTTGACCGAATGTCCTCAAAGCACATCTCTCTGCAGTGCATTATAAAACTCATTCTAAGCCAGACTATTTGATTTCTGAGACCAAAATTACTTTACTAATCAGAAGAGACCCTCACTGTATTAAATAACATTTATTAGTTGTTTGCATTACAGTGTAGATCTCCACCTTCTCTCAGTTTTAGGTTTTTTCTTCTTCCAGCAGCGTCACCCAGCTTTCACTATCTTCAAAGACAGATCAATGCTTTATTATACTTGAGCTTGTGAGCTGACATTCTACCTGTGTTCAAAACAGGTATCTATGAACAGCACATGTTTTAATAAGCTTTAATTCTTCAAAGTATGTACAGGATGAGGGGAATGAGAGTAATTATAATTTTAATTGCATCAGTAAAGATTACCTCCTGACTCTGGCAGGGGGAAGATAACTGATTCTAATAGTGGGTTAAGGTAGCTGACTGTTTGAAAGAAAATGAATTAGGCTCAATATGGTAACAGTAATATCGAAGTTCTTTGCTAATCTCGGAGTTTGTCAAGAAGCTATGGCAAGGGAGGAAAGAGGTTGGAGGGGCAGGGGAGTACTTGCAGTTGCACAATGTCCTAAGTAGTCATTTGCGCTAATGCAAAGGTGTTTTTTTTTAAAGATTAAGGGCTCTGCCAGGCTCAGTGCTCCCTTGTGCTTTGTACTGTAGCCCTATACAGACAAGATGGATAAAACAGAGGAGGAGAAGGTGGGCAGAGGGAAGCTTGTCCAGTCACTGTGCCGCTGAGTACAGAGTTGGGAAGAGAAGCTGTGGTGGAACACCAATAGACTCCAGTCACTTTAGTAATGGCTGTGTTTTAGGCATGCTTAAAATAAATAAAGGGTGAAATAAATGGGGGTGTGTGTGTTTGATTTTCAGGACTAAGGAAGGGGGTAGTTGTTTAATCTTAGCCACACCTTTTTCTGAATTATCCAGTGGTCATGTTTCATGACTTCATTGACAAGTTACAGTACAGGGCTGTATACTTGGAAGCAATGTGGATTAAAAATGGTGAAGCCTGCATTCCAGTTGTTAGGGTTTTGGTATTTGTGTATGTCAGAAGACACATAGTGAGGAGGTTTTTATTGAAGTGTACTACTGATGCCAGTTTGGCTAGAAAGAGGTGGACTAATATATGGTCAGATGACTCTGTAATACCAGAAGAGGATGATAGGTTACAAAGTGATAATCTGGTTCTCAAATAATCAAACTTTGTGAAGGAAGGAAAGCAATGTAGTTTGTCCACCAAGAGCAAAGGAGCCGTATCTTATTATAGCAATTTTATAATCAGAGTAAAAAAGCAAATTCATTTTATTAATGCAAAATGCCCTGGTATTTTTGGGTACTGCCTCCATTTCTGATGTACCTGAGTGCAGCAGGGCATTAGATGTGGACTGGGGAGCTATGCATGTGTGAAGGAATGCGGCATGTAAATAATGAGAATGCCACCCTGCTTCTGTGTTCAATGGAGACCCTCATTCTGGTTCGAAATAATCTGACAGCAGACTCTACTTGCAGCATAATTTCTAAGTGGCTGTTCATTAAATCACAATGCAATGAACTTCTTACAGTTATTTCTCTGCAAACATAATTAATAATGAATAATTTTACAATACTTGTCAAAGGCAGTTAACATGATAGTCCTATTTATTATAGAGGGTGGCCGTTACATTATATAGTGTATGATATCTTGGATGATAACAACTTAAATGTATGTAATAAAATGTTTGAAGGATATCTTGATTTATAATGGCTTGTCCTAGCATCCCCTACTATGTATGTATTAATAATACATTTTATAACATCTCACTTAAGGTGAGTGCCATACCCAGATTCTCATTTTGTCAGGCTAACATATTTGTAGTTGATGCTTAATTGTATGTGTTAATGTGACACAGTGGTAGCTGGAGTGTAGATCAAATCCATCCAGAAAAGGGCTATGTACTATGTTGAGCAGAAAGCTGAAGGTTTTGTCTCACCTTTTAGTCTTTGTTTATGTGTAGACACCATCTGGCTAGGATGGCTATGGTAAGGACTTTAAGGGGGTATGTATCACTATTCCCAAGACAGTGAAGTAAGGCTGACTAGCTAAATTATTAAAAACAGAAAACAAACCCAAAACCCGTGGTGTTGCGCTGGCTTAATCCAAGGGGCCCATCATTTCCAGTGTCTTCTCCCCACACTGGTGATAGGCAGATGTCTGTGCAATATGAAGAAGGTAAGCACAGATGATTCTTGTATTCACTTGCCACCTTCCTTGTCAAGTTGCAATGTATTGGTGATAGCTACTTAGTAATCAGAGGCTTTCTGATTGCAGGACTGAGTGCTCTATTTGCTGACAGGGTAGTTCTGTTCTTTTAAGTGGGATCTAAGGTTATGAGCTCATCTGTATGGGGAGGATTAATCAAGACAATGAATTCTTATCTGGTGCGTCTCAGTAAAGGGTATTACAAATCAAAATTCACATGGTAAATGGAACAGAACTCATGGCTTTGTTTCCAGTGATACAGGATTCAAGGTACAACCACTTGTTTAATGTAGCAATGGAGCTGTCTGCATTTTAGAGAGAATTGCCAGTGTATATACATACACAGAGAGGTTTTGCATCTTCCATTTTGCAAAAAAGCAGAATAATAGATGTTGGTTTTGCAGTGCAAAGGACAAAGATGTCCTAGTCCTGGAGTAGGGCTTTTACATATGTTCAGACAAATAAATAAGGCATTTTAGTGAAGTACCTTAAATCACATTTTAGGTAGAATGTAATTGGCATTCTTTGGGTTGTAGTTCAGACTAGTATGAAAGCAGGATGATACTCTTGAATTGTTTCGATGCTGCCAGTAAAAGGTAAACTTCAGTTCTGATCCTATTCCTGTAGATTTTGGAGGTTTTCTGGAAAAAAGTGTCCAGTACACAGTTTTCCAGCATAAACTCCCATACAAGGCTCACTATAAAACCAGTGAAGCATCCCAAAGCACTCATACCAGAACATCTTGTTTTATCACGGAAATTAATGTGCCACTCGTACAGTAATCTAAGATGTCAGTAAAAGACTCTTTATTCATAAATAACTGATATGCAGTAATTTACGTCTGTACATTTATCTTCAAAAGGCTATAGCCAAACAATTTTTGCAAACTCTACATAAAACATCCAAACTGTCCATTATTACTTTTTCAGTACAATATAACACAGCTGTTTGGCATTACCAAATATATATATGTATATATATTTATATATGTACACGTGCTGAAAAAAGAAGCCAGTGCAGCCTTTTCCAAGGAGTCTTTCCCAAGTATTTTACTGTACAACATTCAGAATTTACATTGATAGAACAAGGCACAGAAAGTGTGGTATGAAGCCAAGGCCATGCTTTTTATTTAATGTTCTTCTGTCTCTCTTCCCTACTCCTTCAGCTTCATACTAAAGAAAGCATTCAAACCTCTGCTCTTTTTTCAGTTCTAAACACACTGAAAGCGTGGGGAGAAGCAGGGGGAAGGAAGAATGCTCAGTCAAATGAGCAAGAACCAACATTTTCAGAACCTATTCATTGCAAAAATAAAGGAGCAGGAGAGAAAACAGGTCTCTCTAGGGGAATAGTTGTGGGGTTGGTTTTTTTCTTTTTAAAAATTATTATTTTATATTTGATTATGTTGAAGTTCCCCCTCCCCTTTTCACCAAAAGGCTGGTCAAAAGTTTTGAAAGTTGAAAATGCAATGGAAATTTTCAGTTAGCTTTAGTCATGCATAACACTGTTTTAAGTCTCACCAGACTGACCAGCATCACATTTTATCTCATCCAAATTAACAAAAGATGTACACTTAACGTTTTTGTACCCATGTATAAACTGAGATCAGCAGAGTCACAGTGGGCATGAATTTGATTAAGAGGTGGGAGGAGGCACTACATCTCCCAAGTCACAAATTACATGATGTCAGTTTGCTGTTCCCAAATATATACCAGAGTATTTATATGCCACATCCCCAATGAGGCGCATATCCCCAATGAGGCGCATATGTGTGTGTGTGTGTGTGTGTGTGTGTGTGTGTGTGTGTGTGTGTGTGTGTGTGTGTGTGTGTGTGTGTGTGTGTGTGTGTGTGTGTGTGTGTGTGTGTGTGTGTGTGTGTGTGTGTGTGTGTGTGTGTGTGTGTGTGTGTGTGTGTGTGTGTGTGTGTGTGTGTGTGTGTGTGTGTGTGTGTGTGTGTGTGTGTGTGTGTGTGTGTGTGTGTGTGTGTGTGTGTGTGTGTGTGTGTGTGTGTGTGTGTGTGTGTGTGTGTGTGTGTGTGTGTGTGTGTGTGTGTGTGTGTGTGTGTGTGTGTGTGTGTGTGTGTGTGTGTGTACTGCTTACTGATGCATCAGGGAACTTTGTGAGGTTCAGTAATGGTATCTGGTCTTTAGATTGAAAGTGGAAAGAATGCAAAAGTCTACAGCTTCATGTAAAAATATTCCTCCGTCCCCCTCCAACTTCAGTGCACAAATGGGGGAGAACTGAAGGAATTGCTTGAAAAGATATCATCACCATAAGGTTAGTATTCCAAATTCCAGTATGGGCAATACCAGGTCTTACACTTTTTTAAACTGCAAATACAAAGCTTCAGTCAGTTCTAAGTGAGGATTTGTTAGGAAACGTTCTTGTTCTCTGTAGCAAATACACTTGCTGTTAGATCCATGTCTTCCCCCTCCTGCTGTATCAGAAAAAACTTTAACCAGGCTTGGTGCAGAACACCTTTAACTTCATTTTGTGCTACACATTTCCTTTTGGGATTAGACAATAAGATTTATATACAGAGACCAGATAACACAGGGGTTTGACATCTTAAATCTGCAGAAGTACATTCTCAACCAAGGTTATCACACCAGGGGCAGACAAACTAAGTAGCTGCTGACAACACCACGGTCTACAGTAGGTGAGTGTCTAATCTCATCAGATTACAGTACACTACACTACAGATCAGGGATGGGTCATCTAATCTCCCTATCCCTTAGCTAAATTTTCACAAGTGACTTCAGCTCTAGTTACCCTGTGACAGCAAGGCAAGGCGGCTACCCATTGAATCCTGGCTCACCTGGATTCCCTTGTCAAGCACAAACCAGTATTCAATACAACTTTTGCAATAGCTTGAAAATTACAATACACCCCTACCCACCCAAGCCCCAGACAAGAAACACTAGTAGAATCTGTACTATTCACCTCTAATACAAAAAATATAGTGGCAAATTCCTAGACATTTATTTTATTTTTGGACAGAACAGCGAACATGGATACTGACAGATTTTTCTTTTACTTGCAGCAATGAGTAGAACATCAGTTTTGTTTTCTGCATTGCAGACACTTACTATCAAATGATTCTCTAAGTGATTCTTTAATCTTAGAGTGATTTATTTATTTTTATCCATGTTGGAAAGGAGATTTTTGCTACCATTTATGCTAGTATTGGCAATGAGAGAAAAGAGCTAGACTGTGCGTTGCTAGAAAATGACTCATGATCTTTGCCGGCATATTGAGTTTTATTTGTTGCTCCAGGTATTGTGTGTTATATACCTAGTATTTTAGTTACTGTACTTGCTCAGGAATCCTTTAAGTTTCAAGTAATTTTAACTAGACAGTTTTAATGAGACAATCATTATATATCCAAGAAGGGATATGTGCCATTTTTTATATGCTGCTGCGGAAAAACCGCCAGCCTCTTCAAAAACCCCGCCAGCCTCTTCTGAAGCAAGAATAGTGTCAAGGGAGTAATTTTACGAAAGCATATACCACAAATGAACAGCCCATAGAAAACACTCTTCAGCAGGTTTAACATGAAGAAGGTTCTCAGTGAATGATGTTAACCATTTACACTGCTGTGTAAAAAGTGGGAGAACTTCCTAGGTATAATTCAAATTAGTAAAAGAAAGGCTAGAAAGACAAATCTTCAGATCATTCATAGTTGTTAAAGACTTAGAAATAATTTCCTGTTTTCCACTCAGTTAATTACCATCCAAGAAATAATGCAGCCCTTTGCTTAAATCTGTGTTTTATAGGCAGAAATAGACTGGGGGGAAAAAAAAAAATCCAAATCATGAACAGAACTCTACAACAGTTCCTCACTTGTTTTAGCTTCACTGGATGCATAAACTATATTTTTTGTAGTGGAAAATATTATCTGGAATTGATCAGTTACTGAATGTTTTAAAACTCTCATTTAGCACTATCTTTCAAGTGAAAAAAAAGAATGGACCTGTAGGATGATGTTAATACCATGTAGTCCTACATGATCCCTGTTTTAGTGATTTATGCTGAATAAGCTTCTCTCTCAACCTGCTGAAAGCAAGCTGTGCACAGGCCCATAGAGGAGGAGACCAGCTGTTGCCAGAGATAAAAATAACAACAAAAATAGTTCCCTGTATTTTAAGAGACTTGTGTCGATATCTTTTCATCTACATCTTACAAAAAGCCCAATAAAATTTTTGTGGGAGTACATCTTGGTTTTATGGGACTTGCACTGGTAAATGAAGTTTGAATTTAAATCTGCAGAGCGCAGGGTTCCTTTCCTTGTGGCTTAAAGGATTTTAATGTAAACTAGTAAGACTGCAAAAGCAGTGTGGTAGAAACTGTAAATTAGCTTTACGATGCTGCAGTCTGGCGGAGCTGTGACGTGCACCATTTTGGTGACAAAATTGTAAGTCATTTTTAAAATGCAACTATTAGTCCTATATGATTCACAGCACAGAAATATCTGGGAAAAGTGCTTAGGAAGATGAAAATATACTAGAGCAGATTCTTTGGTGATGTAAAATCAAAATGGCTATTTCACCATCTCACACTCAGGGCAGTTAGATGGAATCTTAAGTGTGTAACATTACATTTCTCTTTCTTTTACTTTCTAGTTTGTGAAGAGATTTTTAGAATTATTTTTCAAAAGTCATAATTTATAAAATAGAGGAAAGGAATAAATTTTCAGTTTCTGGCCTCTAATCCTGCTTCAGATGCTCCTTTACATCTGTGTTTTGGATCAAATCATATATATATATGTATACAGATTTCCAAAAAATCTTTTTAACACAGGATGTTAAAAATGTGATTCTGGAGTTTTAAGATTGCTAATAATGTTCAACATATCTATTTATATAGCATTTGCATACAAATTCTAAATTACCGTTCTGAGAGAATACTGTATTGCAAAGCATACTTACATCAGGCTTGTGGGGGAGCTGGCAAAAGTCAGCTGCTTTCTACTGTGGAAAATAGGAAGCAAACATTTAACATCTTTACTTGTATTGTTTAGCTGTTTATTAATGGAAACAAAATCCATGTTGCTGCCTCATTTATATGGTAGCAGAAGCATTTACCTAAAAACCGTTCTAATTTCTCCTTCTCTAAAACTGGGACTGTGCATAAAAAAGGGAGGAGAACTGGCATAAGCCTCTATAAGTAAAAGTGCTAAGTGCTATTAATATCATCCCATGATGCCAACACAAAACAACAGAAAGAGAGCATCTGAAAACAGGCATGTCAGGTAATCAACAGATGCAGCAGGGGGAAAAGGGAATAGAGAAAAAATGTAGCGTATTTTTCCATTCAAAAGTCTAACTTAACTTCTTATTGTCTAGTTACTGCCTACCACTATTCATCATTATCATGGAGAACAAATAATTTCCTTTTTATGATTTTTTTTTTTTAAATGATTTTGAAGACATCTTTGTCACCTCAGTCTTTCTTTTCAGCTACACAGTTTTTCCTCACGGTTTGATTTTCTGGATGTTCAGGATGTATTAGCTTGAGTAATCTGCATAGTAAAGTCAGTTACTGTATTCTCAGGCATCCTGCACGCTCTCGCAGGCGTTTCTTGTGGCTTTATGCTAATAGCAAGATCTTAATCCTCTGTGATTGATACTGAATGTGGGAACAGCAAGAAATTGAGGAAATGGAGGAACTGTGATTCAGCCTGCATTCCTGTTGAACAGCAGGTTATTGGCCACTCCATCTCCAAAAAGATACAGAACTAGAGATGATACAGAGAATAACAGCAAGGATGTTCAAAGAAGTAGAATAAACCAGGGTTTTTCAGTCTAGACAACAGAAATGAAATGCGAGAGAAGCCTGTAAAAGAATGCATAATATGGACAAGGTGATTTGGTAATAGTTACTCGGTATTCCTTACTACATAGAAATAGGGGAGCCCTGTGCAATTGTTAGGCAGCACGTGTTGAACAAAAGGAAAGCTTGGAAAGGAAGGGCTGTTTAAAAAAATGCAAAAGAAGATTGTGGCATTTGTTCCTCCTGGATGTTGATCATGAAGGCCAAGTGTTTCAGTGGGTTCAAAAGGGGTCAATTTGTGGAAGGACAGTATCAGTGATTCTTAGACACAGTGGTCCAGCTGCAACCCCCTGCTGAGGAAGTCCTTTAGTACAGGGAATGTTTCTTATGTTGTTTCCCTAAACTTTCAATCCTGGTCACTATTAGGGATACCATACAAGACTAAATGGATTTTCACCGGACATAGTATGGCAGTTCTAAGACTTGGGTGTACAGCTAGATAAGCTCGCATTAGAAATGTAGGCTAGCGGTTTGGTTACTGTTTCAAACCCCATTCCAATGGGAGAATAGTAAATAAGCAGTATTGTGCCATTTCTAGTCCACTTAAACAATACGAGAGCATCCAAACAATAATAGGTTAGAGAAAGTCAGAGATCTTGATTCAGATTCACTACAGTAAGATCAGTAACAAAGCAGCTGCTTTAGCAAGGTTAACCAAAGTAAGGTTAACAACAATACTCTATTGAGCAATGTAAAATTAAAATCTTACCTTAGGCCTCAAACTGAACGGTTTCTTTTCTGGCATTGTAAGAAACTTTGACATTTATTCCTTTTCAGTACATTAATTCAGACACTAGACTTCATTGGATTTTGCATCTAACTTGGATTTTGATGTACAACCCAGATCCCTTCAGTCTGAAGGCCCTTTTAGATGTGTTTTGGAGGAAGTCAGTCTAGACACCTTCTGGTTTCTCTCTCTAGGTTTTTCCGAGCATTCAGTAGGCAGAGTTGGGTGTTGCTGTACATAGAGGTTTTTCAAAGCTACCCAAGTCTTGAAAGTAAACACTGTGCATTTCCTGAGAAAAAGCTTTAAGGTCTGAGCTCTTTTTGACCCTGTATGCTGTGTGTAGCTCGCATATATTTGGAAAACAAGAGGAGAAAATACATACAGCTCTTTGGAATGACATGAATATGGTACAGCACCTGCAGGGCAGTACTTAGGTCTTTGTTGTGGTAGCTAACCTAAGCTATTTTGAAAATTAAAACTGCATCTGAGGAGAAGCTGAGAACAAATTAACTGCTGGAGAGTGACTGTAGCTGGTTTCCCAGACAACAGCAGCTCACTAAAACTCCACTGCTTTTCTGTGGATGCCATTCCCTATTTTTTTAAATTCATGACATTTTGTCCAATGAAGAACAGGTTTCTGAGGAGGAGGACTGGAAGTCACTAGAAATACAATTCAAACACAGATAGAACCATGTGCTGCTGAAAACAGTGACAGCTTGCTGCCAAATAGGCTGGTATTTTTGTCTCAGTCTTAAATATGCTTGCAGCCATTATGAATTCCCATTGCAAACAGGAACTCTCATGTCAGGCTGCATGAAGTACTAAAGTGCAGAAAATGTTTGGGGAAGTCTAAGCATTTATAAGTCTAACACTGTTCCAGCCTGCTGAGCTGGGAAAGCAATGAAATTTGCAATTTCAGATCAGCAAGATCAAGCAAAGTCTTACATCAAGAGTTGTTCATCGTACTTTTCAGAACTGGAATCCTGGGTAAAGAAATAGTTTCAGATTATGATAGATTTGCGCACTAAGTACCTACCCTGTGGCCTATCATGCTGCTCTCGGCCAAATACAGGGGTAAAAAAAAAAACCCAGAATGCTTGTTTTCAATTTCTTGCATTTCCATAAAGCTCCTAAAGACTTGTGTTCCTATCACCAAAACTGATAGCCTTGGACCAGAGCTAACGAGCACCTTGGCTAATTTTAAAGAATATATGAGTAAAAATAATGGTTAAGTTTGGCTCAGTACCAGTTCCACTAAGGACACTCACTCACAGTGACAGCTCTCTTTTTGGTTCATTTGAAGTAATAAATTATTTTTGTATTAAATGGATAAACAATGAGGAGAATTCTCTAGTTAGATTCTGGGTTTGGTGGTAAATGCAGTATGTTTGTAACTAAACCAAGTGTAACACAGCCAGCTTTATATCCCCTAAAATTTCCAAATTGTACAATGAAATCAAGCCAATTTTTGGCAGTACCATGTGGGGTTTATTGTTTCAACCTGAAACTAAACCAAAATTAAGCTGTGCTGGTTGACTTCACCTTTACTTTTTAGTTTAGCCCCAGAACATGAAGTAATAAAAAAATGTGTAAACTTGCTAAAATAGGGCTGGCAATTTCCTGCATTTTATTTGGTTATTTAAATCCACCCCCAAAGAAACATTCTTTGACTAACTGAAAGTTTGCAGACTGAGAACTTTAGAAAATTTTTCTCACACACACTGATTTCACAGAGAAGGGTTTTGTTCTGTTATTTTGTTAACAGAATAGGCAGGAAAGCTCTGCAGCAAATGTACATTCATTAAGTGATTGAATTTTTAAAATAAATTGTTTGGAATATACATGATACTAATTAAATAGTTATGAGATCTTCTAATTCCTCAAACATCTGAACAGGATAAGGCCGGATTTTCAGTTTTTCTGTAGCAGATACCAAGTGACAACATGATGCTATCAAATGACGTTTTAAACCCACTCTTTAAGTGTGGTAAGTTAGAGATGCAGGACAAAGGGGAGTCCTTGACAACAGGACTTTGTCAAGGCCCCAAGACAACAAACCTTTAAACTAGGAGTAACCTCTAGTGGCTCTAAATAGTCAATATCATGTTTGCTGATTTTCACTAGGCATTATATTAGCATTACTGTTTCCTAAATACATTATGTCATAATATTTACCTTTTATGGCTCTGTATCTCACTCCTTCCTGCCCCAGGAATGATAGATGTGTAGTTTTGTTTTTGACATTAAAACATGAATTTTAAACGAGAGAGGACAGGGAGAAGCTTGTGTTTTCCTTATTACTGAGATGATTTTTAATAGGGCTTCTTCTGCTCCTCCAACTGAAAACTGCATTATGGAAATGAGTGTCTGTTTCCATACACACAGTGCGCAGGAACCCTTATTTCCTCCCTGCCAAAGAGATTCTCTAGTGTAATAGTCAAAGCTGGCCATCAGTTCTTGAATGGAAAAAAGTGACTAAAGTCCATTTTGTCTGCTGTAGTTGAAGTCAGGCTCTTCAATCTCAGTTTCTGTTATGTCTGAGATTTTGGAGTGTGTCCTTCCTATTTCTTCCAGGGCACAGGCTAGGGAGTCAAGGTCACCATCGTGCTGATGTCGGGCTTCCCAGAGGTCCAGAATGACAGCAGATGGACTGCTTTGTGTAGCAAAATAGGAGAGATTCCTAAAAGGAGGGGAGAAAAAGGTGAAACAAAAAGGATGAGGAACAGTATATACTGTAGCTGCCATTAATGTGAAAGTGCCCTCTGTTGTGCCTAGCACTATGGATGTGTTTAAGAAACAAAAAACCTTCAGCAAGACCTAGATGAGATAGTGGAGGCAACCCTCAAGAGGACACACACTGGTGTATTTATTCTTCAAATGTCACTTGCTCAGTTTAGCAGAGGTAGAATGAACAAGGGACTTTTATATTCTGAGGTACATAAATGCTGGCCAGCAGTACCATCCTATATCATTTCGAAAATAAGTCAGTTCTGGAAAGCATCATTAGTAAACTTAGCAAGTATTCATCAGGGACAGGAATTATATAACTTAAATTGATGCTTGTGATGATGTGAAGATATGACATCTTTTAATTTGTAAATTTATATTTTATTAATATGTAGGTTTTAGGACTTTGCAGAGGAGATATTTGCAAAGAATTTGGTAAAACCAAGTGTTTATCTTAAACACGTTACCCTATAACCCCTTCTATTTATGGGCTTTGGACATAATCATCTGAATAAATACATTAACTTCACAGTCACAAGCATAAATGTTATTTATAGCATTTGTATTACATATAGATACATATCTATAAATACAGGAAGAAACAGATAAACCTGTAGCATAGAAAAGGAAATTTGGACTTGAATGCTATTGCTTGGCTTTTTAAACCAACTCCATGATAATTAAATATTTGCTACTGACCATTTTTGGACTGTTACCCATCAGTAAAAAACTGGCAGATACCATTTTTTTTTTCCTCAAGCTTCGCTAATTACCTTTCCTCAGTACATTCATCTCTATTGGTGATCGGAAGTTAACATACAGTGAACAGTTTGTGCACACGTGTGTGTGTACATGTAGTACAATTCCAGCTTTAAAGACATTCCTTGTAGCAACAATATGAATAGTTTCAGTGCATTGAAAGAACAGATTACTGTCCCAACTGAGGAGCTAAAGCCAGGCTGTTACTCTTGTCAAGTAATACCTTGACTTCAACAGAACTGCTAGGATGGCAGTGGCCTGTATTTTGAAATAGATGGGGGAAATACTATGATGTCACTAGTGGATTATGATGTACAGCAGATACGTGGAAATCTATGAAGTCAAGTATTTATGCTCTACCATCTGGTTTTATAACTACATTTTGGTTTGTTTAAACTGCTCAAAACCTTCCTTTTTCTATCTACGAATTTGATTTTATAAAAATAGATATTGCAAAGACCCTACCAGGTATCTCCAACACAGAATCAAAAGTTAAAGGGCTATCATAAATTTAGTCTTACGCAAGTCAGTGTAATCTCCTTAGTACACTGTCTCTGTTTCCTGAGAAAGAAGACATCTCCTCCAGCTTCCTCTACACATGAAGAACAGAACCCAGGGGAGATTAAAGTGCCTGACAATAGGCAGCAAACACTGATAAGTAAAGCAGAATTTTCTGACTCTCTCACTATAGATTACTTTTTTCTTTGGTTCAGATGTGGTTTATTGAGATTGCCATGCAAAGCAAGAAGTCAATGAAAATTTATTTTGCTTGATTTAAGTATTCCTCTACCCTCTTGGGAATGTATTTATGGTGTTTGTGACAATCAGAAAATATTTCTGTGAGTGAACTGTCTCTACCAATTTAATTTAGCCAAGAGGAAAAAGCAAAATAAGTAGTAAATTAGTTTTTACTGCATCTTTCAGTTTTAATAATCATAATATTATTACTCCTAACAGTAGATCATGACTTTCTTTTTTAAATTCCTCTACCCTCTTGGGAATGTATTTATGGTGTTTGTGACAATCAGAAAATATTTCTGTGAGTGAACTGTCTCTACCAATTTAATTTAGCCAAGAGGAAAAAGCAAAATAAGTAGTAAATTAGTTTTTACTGCATCTTTCAGTTTTAATAATCATAATATTATTACTCCTAACAGTAGATCATGACTTTCTTTTTTAATGCCTTTTCCTTAAAAAAAAAAAAAAATTTGCAAAGTGTATAATTCATTTTGGAAAAAAAATACGAATAAATTAGTTTTTACTGCATCTTTCAGTTTTAATAATCATAATATTATTACTCCTAACAGTAGATCATGACTTTC
This sequence comes from Aptenodytes forsteri, assembly GCF_000699145.1. NCBI lineage: Eukaryota > Metazoa > Chordata > Aves > Sphenisciformes > Spheniscidae > Aptenodytes > Aptenodytes forsteri. The sequence goes on along the minus strand of NW_008796047.1, from coordinate 1,342,114 downwards.
TTTTTTAAATATGCCTTTTCCTTAAAAAAAAAAAAAATCTGCAAAGTGTATAATTCATTTTGGAATACAAAATACGTAGATAGAAGCCAAGGCAACAGGCCATCCAATTTTTTTTTGAGAGAACACGCAACCTCCTAAGTCCTTTAAACCATGGCTTTTGTAGTACACAACAGTGCCAAAATCCTTCCACGGTGTTACATACTTTACCAAGACCCCACTCTTGTGGGTGTACAAAGAACAGGTCAAGTCCAGAACAAAGAAACTGACCTTAGAAGCAACCATCAGGTAGGACAGGGCACACGGGTTTATTCAGAGGAGAGAGCGCTTCCTGTTTTCAGCAGCTACTCGTATATAAAAGAATGTACAAACGACAGCTTATCCTTGAGAGTAAGTATGTTAATTGCTATGCACACATCTTTAACACCAGCAAACAAACAAATAAACCCATAAGAGCAGCAAGTTATTGCCATTGCATATGTAAATGTTCACCTTTCAAAATTGCCTTCCATTACCTGTTAATGCAGGTTTTTTGTGCTAACATCTCCCAGTCTTTGCCTTTGGCATTGGGTGTGTCAAATGTTGCACAGATGCGTTGTCTAATAGAGTAGGGGATTTTGAATGCTTTTGGACCCATCTGTGCAGGGAAGTTGCTGTCATCATGTGCAAAGAAAGCGATGGTTTCTCTTTCATTCTACACAGAATATAAAAGCAAAGCATTTAGTTAGGGCATCAGGCTTTCTGTCTGCCTGGGCTCTGGAAGTGGCTCTCTTTAGCATAGTAACAGAGTAACACCAAGAGTCCTATCATAACACTCCACTCTGTTTAGAAATGGGGAACTGAGACAGGATTTCTGCATAGCCTCTTCAGAATGAGAATAGCTGTAAGTGCAGACAGTTCTGTACACTTTTTGCTGCCTTGTTATGCAGGGATCTGCCTGCAGTGAGCCTGCCTACGTATACCTATTGATGTATCAAGTCTGCTTTTGGAGGAAGAAAGAATCAAACCTGAGCCTGAGTAGTTTGTAGAATTGACAACAGAAAATTAAATAGCTAAGAGGTATTTTTCTGATTTGTGAAGGAACTTCTAGAACATCACAAGTACCTATGTATAAAAACATTTAAAATAGTGTCATTTTCCTTCTACAAGGTTCCTCTTCTTGTTTATTTTTGTGTTACAGATGAAGTCCAATAGAGCAGTGATTGGTAGATGGAATGCCACAAAAGCATATGGGTTTCTAAATCTTTAATTGCTTAAGCCTAAAATATGGACACATAAATCCCTCGTTTGTGATTTTTTTTTAAAAACACCTGAATTCTGTAAGTACCTCAGTTCTTCCATGTTAAAAATCTCTTTGGAATCCAGGTCCTTTTGTGGATCTGGCCCATTCTTTTCCTATGAAATTATACCAGTCATGTGTAATAAGAGTCACATTTCCATGCATTATTCATTTCAGTGCAATGCATCATAAATATTAAATAACAATGATGCTATAGTCTCTTCATATAACATTTATGACACATCCCAAAAGTCATCCATGCAAAGTAATAGCAGTGCTGTAGATATATCGCATGGTCTGACTGTTTCAATTAAATACGCAGAACAATAGTAGATTTTCATACCCTGCACATGTGAGATAAGCTACTGCTACTCCATGCAAAGAATAGCAGTGCTGTAGGTATATCGCATGGTCTGACTGTTTCAATTAAATATGCAGAACAATAGTAGATTTTCATACCCTGCACATGTGAGATAAGCTACTGCTACCTGGTTAGTTCAGGGAATTGTAAAGCAATGAGCAATTCAAGTATTCAGTTGGTTTTTATATATTTATTTTACAGTTAAATTATCCTCACTCTTCAATCACTTTTTGAGATAGGCATGAGAAAGCCCTTCCATACTAGCAAATCCATTTGAAGACAGAATTGTAACATGCTCTAGGGACTTGCGGACAGATAGGTCCCTTTGAAAAAAGAGACCAAAAAAAAGGCAGCAGCAACATTGTATTGAGGTATATAGAGAATGACAGACCTTTTTTATGAAATAACAACAAAGAACTGGAAAAACGCTTGGCCGGATTCTGAGGATGTTTTTATACAGAATGTTGTTTGTGGTTTTCTTACTTAGTTGTTGCATTCTCTGCATAGTGTATTTAGCAAAGGGCATATATCGTTAATCCAGAAGTATTAATCTGGATTAATCAACAAAGATGCGCAATAATCTAAAAAAAGCAGCCAATGTTTTCATTGCTGAAGGACACATCACCAGGTTGCTTGACTACCTGTTTGATTTCTTTCACCTGTGAGCAAAGTTACAATCCTTGCAAGACATTCTGTGTACACAAAAATGCTCTAATAAGCGAATAGCCAGTGGCCTAACAGCATACAGCAATCCATCTATTTTCAACTCTCGGTGCTCTGCAAGCTATTCAAAAACTTTTTGCAAGAAAACTATTGCCACCAACTCAAATATAAATTATTTTTAGTGTTGTAGAATCTCTGTACTTTGATTTCTGCTGGAAAAGGAATCTGTAAGGCTTTATATACTTGTTACGGTTTTGAACAGGGCATAAGAAACTACACAGAGTTAGAAAGGACAAAAATGGGGAGGGATCATGTCTCATACTACACAGCAACCTAACAAAGCAAAAAGGAGGGAGAACACTTCACCTCTAGAATGGATGTCTGGATCTGTAGGATTTGCTCATGACCCTTGACTTGTCGGACACAGATCTTGCAGGACAGCTGTGTAGTCGCAGGAGTGTAGCGCTCCAGTGAAAAGGCACAGTGCAGTGGCTTCTGGCTGCTGCACCACACGCGAGAGAATGGGACTTCCTATGAGAGAAACGTTTCCCACAAGAACGGGGAGGCAGGCGTGAGGAAGAGAGAGAGAAGTTGTGACAGTCACAAAATAGGGGAAAAAAAATCCATTATTTTTCTCTGCAACTGCTTTCTTACTAATGTCCCTGCAAACTCAGACTAGGACAAAACTACTAAATGACGATTCAATTGATAAATACTAAGATTTTACATTTAGTGAAAGCTTAGATTTCATTCAGTGACACAAATGATGAGAGACTCCCATCTGAAATGAAACTTAGGAAAGATGCACTTCACTTACTCCTCCTAGGCAGGGATCAGAACTCTTACTCTAATCTGTGTCTCCTTGCCATCACCTTGTACTACAGAATCCAAAAAAAGGAACTTCCCATCAAGAACTGTACTTCCTCTGTAAGTTAATGCAGCATAGAGCATGACAGCATATTTTCTATATTTATGGTCCATCCAAATTTAAAAACACCCACCTGCCTGGGTAGTCACGTGCAGCCCACTGCACATCATTGGTCAGTCTCAGTTTTACTTCTTAGTTTCATCCTGTTATATTCTGTGACTACTTTCAGTGACTCCTCTACTTCAGCCAGGGACAGTTTATGGGATGAATGCCCTCATCAAATGCTATATAGACAACTGCAGCAATTAAATCATCAGAGATTTCTGGCATCTCTGGTTGCTTTGAGTTCCTAAAAACGTATGGAAATAGACAGGAGAAGTACATAGGGGGCAGCTAACTTCTGTTTTATGATTACTTTCTAAATACCAAAGTTCTGTTACTGGTCTCCTCTCTTTATGCTTTCAGAACATGTTTGGGGTTTTTTTTCCCCATTTTCAAACTAACATCAGCTATAAACCCACTATGGTGTTCTACATTGTAGCCGTGAAGGCATGTAAATACTAAAAACAATTAAACCAAATATGTTCTTTATTAATTTCAAAATATTGGAAAATACTGTAGAATCGGCAACCTGGAGAATAATGTAAAAGGGAAGAAAAGACTGATATTAATATTTTGTTCTATTGTATCTTAGCATTCATCCATATAATTATAGGACAGCATTAAACAGCTTCAATGAGCAATTATTCCAACACGAGAAAACTAGTTTAAAGATTTTTACATTAGTTTTTCTAGAGGAGAATTATGAATTTTCAGATTATTCTGTCCCTTTTTCAGGTACTATTTTTAAATTTTAGAATTGACTTGAATGGCATGTGAAGCTGATCCTTCAAAGAAAATACAGTAATTACTATATGCAAATTTAATCTGGGCATGCATTCTGCTTGCATTTTTCAGAGCTTTATAAAGGGTTAATAAGTGACACCGACAAGGACATAAAATGTGCTGCCTATAGGCAGCTATAATTCCTTCAGTATTTACTACTGATAGTTATAACTGGGTGACGTACCAACTAGTCGCTTGTCATAATTAGCTGTTTAAATCAAGTAAACCATGCATTTAACTCTTATGATCAGTTTATATATGGAAGCTCACCTGAAAGATTACAGCTCAGAAAACACGCATTTCTTCATTCTTGCCTTCCTATAAGCAATTTTTATTGGACTTAGGTTGCGATCTTTTCTATGTCCCTGAAGAAATTAGCTATGCGCTGGTAATCTGAGAATGTACAGCTTCAAAGATCAGCCTCACCCTATACTTTGAAGTACAGTCAAGACTAAAACTAAGGAGAACATCGTTGTACTCATAGCTGATACGCAGTTTACTGCTTCTTAAGAGTGTCTCAGGCTATCTGTAATGATGCACTAAGTGATAATGACAAGCTCTGCATTTAGGTCCTGAGTTGGTAGCAGTAGCAAGATACCAACAGCGATAAAGAAAACATTAGCAAAATATTAGAAGTGGAGCAACTGTAATTAGATTTTTCCAGAGTAATCATCTCTGCTTTCATTCAGAGTGGAAGAATCACTCAGCTGAAAAGAATTATGTGAAACATAATGGGGGGGGGCAAAGCATGGTGGAACGATAAGTGTTTAAAGCATTCCAGAAATGCTTTCAGTTTTATTCTCCCTTTATAATTAAGTTCCTAGCAGACAGAGGGAATGTAAATCATCTCATAGCTACAGACAGACACTGGATCCTGCAAGAGACACAAGATGCTAGGAAGACAGCTGCTCTTAAGCCCCAAAGGTGCCTGTCTGACTTCTTAACATGCTTGTCACAGCCTCTTCCTGCTCTAACACCCAAGCAGTTTTTTGAGGGTTCCCCCTAGTTACTTGTGAACATGGTGAACAAGCACTCAGCATCTCTCCTGCAGGGTGGCCAGGACAAACAAATGCACTTAGCATAGTCTAGAGAAACTCTACCACCTGCCATTAACTGCTTTTATGCCACAGTTTTACATGATGATTTATTCATCTGTTCAAGCCTTGAAGCAGGATCTTTACTTATCTATCTGAGAAATCATTAACATAAATCTTTCCTCATCATACTATCTGATAATGGTTTCGTTTGGTGGACCAAACAGACAATTATGGAACAGGCTCTTTTCAGTTGATCTTGACAACCACAACAGCCAGCTTGTTTTTAAAGTGAGGTACGTAGGAGAGAAAACAAGTAAACACTGGAAGAAACTCCACTTGAAGAAACAGATTCTTTCATATATAAAGAAAGAGGCTGGAACCAAATCAGAGCTGTCAACAGAGTTGGGACATTTCACAAAACATTTCACTGAGGGGGAAATACAAAGCCAATATAAGTTGTTCTGCAGTTTCTGTTAGAAACAATTATTGTATTTCTCAGCTGTCCAAGTCACCCAAACTATACTCAATTATAAAATGTAAATATTTATTTGGCTTCAGTATCAGCAGTGTGTCAGACCATTCTGTCAGCAGAGGTTTTTTGCACATGCTTCTTTCTAACTGAGTGGCTGCTGAGAGAATGGGTAATGCGCCTGCTATGATCAAAATCTTCAGCAGGTCTGCCATTAAAGCAAGCACAGCACTTAAGCATTCTTCTGTGGGTTATGACTCCCTCATCCGACTTTTTATTTTTTGTTTTTATCTTGCAGCAATAAATTTAATAGCTATTTTGGACTGTGTGACTTGCATTAGATTCAGCAAAGTGAGGTCCTTGCAACGCGTGAAGATTAGTATAGAGAAATTTGCATTGGCTATCATGTCTTGTTTTAACAGCACCCTGCAGTTCAGTTTTGACTGGAAACTCTAGGCTATTACTTGCCAACAGAGAACAAAAATACCTGAGTTTAATATACCATAAGCAATATATTTATTCATAGAAGTTGTACACAGCATTAAGAAAAGTGCTGAACCGCACACAAAGTATTTTGAGGCCTCTGAGTCACTCTCAGAACTTTGCATGCACCAGAGACTCACAACCAGCAAAGGAAGTAATGCCCCAAAGAAATAACAACTTTACAGAAATTATCAGGCAGAAATAATCCTCCCTGAATTCTTAACTACAAAGAAACATGGAGGCTAGAGTAGTAAAACCTCTTACTCTGGTCATCAGCAAAGTTGTTTGCAGACAGCACAGTAAGTGGTGTTTTCTGCAGGCCATTTTTCTAATTTATCATACCACAGTGTTATTTGGGTTCTTAGGGTCTGTTCCTCCTTCTGTAGTTGCAATGCCTTTCTGCAACAGTCTTAGCAAACAATATGAACAGTAATTTCTACTGTGTCCAATATAAGGGAGTGAAAGTGTTCATCTCTGAACAGTTTTATATTCTATTACTAGAGCTATTTAAAGAAGTTGCTTTGCTGCAAGAAAAGTCTAGGACATTTTTCACCACGGTAAGGTGGTGTTTTTAAGCGGTCACCATGGCAAGACAAGTTCAGTTAAAACTTTCCTGATTTTTTTTCTCCTGTACACTGGACATTTAACTAATACACATTCTGCATGATGGGCCTGTGGAAGGTGTTTTGTCTGCCTTCTAAAGCAGTCAGAAGAGATCAACATAAGATAATGCTACATATATTTAGTTCAGATCTATCGAACAGTTATTAGAAAGCAGTTTTCAGAAAACAGACTCTTTCTAAATGGCGCTTTGAGGTTGAATTTTAGTCTGTCATGCAGATTTAGTCTCCAGGATTGGACAAGGGATCAAGAGACAATAAATTAATCAAAGTACAGAGCTGTGTTTATAGTATGGTGTGAGGCAAAACTCAATTTGTTGTATTAAGAGAAAACTCCCATGATTTTTTTACTGCTCAGGAAGGTACTAGTTTTGATAGGTATTTGATATAGTAGTGGGGGCATCCTAATACTGATTGGTTTGTCTTTTAAAATGCAATTAAGTGAGTAGATTAAACAAAACACTTAAAAGCAAGCAGTTCTTCATATGAAGCTGAAAATGATGCGGTTTCTTTCAGTTCTTAAGTTGTAGCATAAATTATCCTTGTATTCTTAATGATGTAAGAATTTATCTGGATGTAGATCAGCCCATCAGCAATGGGCTCTAAGTTTCAGAGAAGTTTGGAGAACATGGCAATACATTTAGAACAATTTTTTTGCCAAAATACTGAATGATAGATAACTCTCTCTCTATATGCTTCTGGGAAAAGGGAGATTATATAGTCTAAGTAAGTTCTGTATTTTAAAAGACCAGTCCACTGTATGTGCCAGCACATTGCTTATAATTTCCAGTAACCAATATACTTAGAAATTCTTTTGTTTTGATTTTTACTTTCCTGTCTTCAACAGCGTCTTTAATTAATATAGTACAGAAATATAATTTGCTCTTCCTCAGTTCTCATTCTTAGTATATATGTGCTGTAATTTGAACTCATGACATTTAAATGTCATTTTCAGCCATATATTCATAGTTATATCGAAATTGGAATGACAAAGATACAAGAAACATCTTCACGAGTGATAAATTTTAACAAGAATATAGGCCTTCCGTTGGAGGTAATTGAAATGAGGAAAAGTACAAGCTTGCATTTTTGTAAAATGAAAAATGTAAAGCATTCTGTTACATATGAAATCTGTGTTTGTCAAAATCATAAGGCAATGCATTTTTGTTGCATGCTCAAGAGATTAAAACCACACCTTCCAAAAATAAAAGGGACCATTGTCTTATTTGGGTTATGCCTGTACCAGTGAAAATTCTTACTTCCTCTGAATGCAAATGTAAACAAATAAAATTGACAGGTACCTGACATGCAGTAAATGGTTTAATTCTCCAAAGGAAAGGAGGGATATCAAGGACAGATATCTGAAGGCTGAAGGTATTCCCTTTGAAATGCAAAAGTTTTGGTTCCTCCAGTAATTGTCCTCCTTGGAGTCTTTCATCCGAAACCACTTCCTGCAACGGTAGAGTATTAGGAACGAACACCAAATCTAATGAACATTCATCTTTATGAAAGGTGCCTAGTTCACCTACAGCATTACCAGGGTACAGCAGTGGAGTATTTCTCTCAGGGCCAGATGATGGGCATTGACATTTATATTTCACCACTGGAGTTAAAAGGATGGTTAGGCATTGTCAGCTCTATTTCCATGTACGTAATGATGGTACTTGTGACACTGAATTTTCTTGTTGGCTACCTCAGTATCAATACCCACATACCTTCAGACTAGGAGCGCAGTACTTGAGAAGGAATCTTTAAGGGTATTGCAACACAGTAGTGGCTGTCTTCACATTTTGGGGTTTCAAGTCAAAGCCAGCCAGTTTTCTTTTTTACTGAAAGTTACTCATGTTTGACTGTTACTATTTTATTGCATCCCACAAGATCACTATTACAAAGGAGAAGTTTACCAGCAGTTCATTACCCAGAGCACTCCCTAACATCAGCATGAAGAGGGAAGCAAGACTATGTCAGCCCATTTCCAGGTAAAGCTATTTCCCTCCAAAGAGGAAAATGGAAACTGTTTAAACTGTGACATCATTGTAGGTTAGTCCCTCTTGTGTTCTGGAATAACACAACTACCCTTGGTATTTTAATTAAGCTTTTGAATAAAAAGCTCCTACAGGTTGTGTCTAGTATTCCTTAAAGACTCGACATACAAAGCTGAGCGAGATATTTACTTAACAGACTAAAAGGACAATAGACAACATAAGGCATGCTTGGTGAATAGTCTACTCAGTTACAGATTAAGTCAATAGCAGTTTTGGTGAGGAAGTAACTCTGGGGACTTTAAAGAGCACTGAAAGAAACACAGCAAGCGTACACATTAGACAAAACGCTTCAGTTTCATTTCTCCTCTCTTGGACATTTCCAGAATTACTGGGCCAAGACCCTGAGCAATCTTGGAAGGGCTGACTTTGAGCAGGAGTTTGCACTACAGCCCTCTAGAGGTCTGTTCCAACCTAAATTTTTATATAATCCTGTGAATTTAAAACATAATAGTAAAAAAAATCACCCCTGCCTGTACTTACGCAATGTTTATTCCTGTACTGTCACAGTAAAAATACTAGTGAGGAGGGAAAGCTTGCAGGAGTGTTTAAAAATCAGCTAGCAAGAAGTCTTTCAAAATTACCTTTTTTATCCTCATAAATTATATAAAATCTGTGTACAATGAAGAGGTTTAGTGCTTGTCAGTAGTAAAGTTATTGTTGGAAGAGCTACTGGAATCATTGTGACCTTCTGAAAATATAATGACTGCTAGAGCTTTCTGAAACTATAATAATGGATTTCTATTCTAAACCAATTTACAGGCATTCAGTTTGTTTTAACTCCTGATGGCTGGGTTTATATGAAAGAAGGAATAAGAAGGGAAACTTTAGGTTTTGATTTTCAACAGCAAAGGGACTAGCTTATTTCAGAACTATTTTCAAAATTCCCTGAATGTGTTGCGTTTTTTTAAAATGTACTGTAGTTGTAGAAATACTGCTCTACCTTTAATAATGCATAATGGCCCTTAATTCCACAAGCGTCAGCAGGATTATGGCAAAATACAGAATACAAAGGACTTGGTTCTTTTATCTTTTGAGAGCCAAGAGTTTCCCAACACAATAGGAATTGCATGAAGGGCAAAGTCACCTGTTAGAAAATTAAGGTAAGTTTTCACACCGGGACAAAATCAAGGAACTTTGTATTCCATATAGGACTGCACTGTAAAGGATTAACAGTGTCAAACAAAACTTGGTAAGCCTGACTCCAATACTTTATCAAAAAAAAAAAAAATCTGTATTTCCCATGTTCACCACTTAATATTTACAACACTAGCATGAAGCTGATGCAGCATACTTTTAAGGGAAGTATAATTTCATAAATATACAGTCGTCTCATTATGTACAAACACCCTGTTCTAATTTCTGTGAATGTGGAAAACTGGTAATTATTCTTCTAACACTTTTCTACAGAAAAGCAGCAAGTAACTTTAAAATCTTACTTATTTTAATGTGCATTAAGAAAAAAGTAAGTCAGTCTCCTTCATCGTTTTGCTGAATGTGACAGTAATTTGAAAAACAAGATGGTACAGTCAAATCAGGCTGCTATGGGTGGGGGCTTTTGTGGGTTTTTTTAGTTTAATATACTGAAGGTAAAATTCAGCATGAATGAATCACTGAAAGAGACTGCACCATGCTGTAATGAAGGAGTGTGAAAAAAATAAACAGTTGCTCTGAATAAGATTAATCTCATTTCCCTCTTGTGGGCCTCTTTCGTAGTTGTGTTGCACAATTTTGTGGGAGTTTGTTTCTCTATCTTTAAAAGTTCCGAAGATTTTTGTACATTTTTATAAACGTGCTGCACAATACTAAATGCATACAGGCAGGGCATAACTGATGCAGAGTCGCTAAAGGCATCAGACAACACATGTTTATATTAACTGAATGTAGGACTCAAAGCTACTTCTATGTGTTCACAAATGCCTAAGAAGGAATTCGGGCCTCTGAATTTCAGCAGACTCATCCAGGAAAATACTGGTAACCCACAAATTGTGTAAGTGTTATAAAGGGTATAATTACAAAGCTTTTGTAAGTCTTTCTACAATCCTTTCAGTGGCTTTGCTTTTATTAGAAGCACATAGACATTAGTGCGTGCTTCATTAAGATTCATGTTTCTATTCTGTACGACAGGAAAAGGAAGCAAAAATTCATCTGTCACAACTGTCTTCATTTCAGTTCCCAAAAGAAAACCATTTTGTTAAAGCTTCTGAGTTTACTAAGGCTGCAAAAGCCAGTGAATTTCATTGTTTTGTCTTGGAATTCCATGTAGAAAAATCATGCTAATTTTAATCAGTACCTGGGGATTGTTTTGTGATTTTTTTTTTTTTTAAAGGGGAAATGCACAATTATAATTTAATTTTTGTTTAAAAAGATGGTGGGGCAATCTCTTTCTTCTTGCTCAAATTGTAAAAAGGAGAGGAAATCCTGAACTGACTAATGACAGTGTAAGGGTAATGAGCGTGATAAATACTATACATCAAACGATAACGACTTACATTTTCTGCTTGTAGTGGAGTAGCACTCAGCTCCAGATGCAAGCAAGCGCTGCCTGTGCCCATGTCGTAGCCAAGGCACTGAGCCCAACCTAACACTCTTTGCTTATCAGCTGTAGCTTTGTGCTGTGTTAACCATGGCTGTGAGATTTTTGGTTACTCTAGAATGTGGGCAGAGTGGGTTTCCATCTGCCTGGCAAAAAATGAAAAGAGTTTGGCTGTCCTAAAGCTCTTGCAGTGTAAATCCACAAGTGAAACAACAGTGCAGAGAAATTAAGGGACTTGGAATAAGTCATGCAGCTGTGGCATAAAAAAAATACAGTATTCTCATTTGTTTGAGTTGTGGACTATTGCTGTTGCACAGGGACTATCCCCAGGAATAAAGGAAAGTTAGTATTCTATGGAAAAATAACTAAAACCAAATTAACAAAGTGAAACCATTTACCTGAAATGCACAAGGTGTGTTATCCATACAATATACTCTCAGATTGTAATCCAGAGAATTGCAAGACAGGCAGCCAAAAACCGCTACTTTCAGCTGTCGAACGGCACAGTCAGAGATCGGTTCTCCAATAAGAGCATAAGTTCCAAAGCTGTTTAAGAGAATGTGACAGGCATAAGGATCCAACAGGCAGTAGCAAGAAGTAGTTTCCTCTTCCACAGACATCACTTCCTGCAAAATGAAATTCAGGACAATAGGAGTTATGACATTATTTGTTTATTTTTATTCAACTGGAATGTAAAGTACTTCTGAGAGCCAGTCTGTGCACTCTTTACTCATGCTGACCTCAGGGAAGGGGAGAAGATACCTATATGAGTAAATACTCCCAGTTTAGCCCTGAGTCAGCAGTAGGATTTATGGCAATATATTGTGCAGAATTCAATGTGTACAGCATATAATAATAATGATGATGTGTAAGCAATTTTAGCATCTTTTTTCAAGTGCTCTTGACTTTCTAGCTAATTTTTTTTCCCAATATCAAGTTAAGAAATTACTTTGAAGATTAAAGTCAATAAGCAAACCTTGAACAATAGTTGGTATTTGACTTCCTTTCAGAACATCCATTACAGTTATGTTTACCTTCATCAGAAAACTACCTATCCCACTCTTTTGCCTTTCATGCTTAGTTCTGCATTACAGCATTAGATGAGGTATCTGAGCAGTCTACAGTCTGGTGTTACGCTCCTCATTAATTCCAGGGTGTTTGTAACCAACACTGATGGAGCTGACTGAGTATTAAGTGCATCTGAAGTAGGAAAACTAAGCTGAGCTTGAAATGCTTTAAACGAGAGCAACAAACTACATAGTGGTTTAGAGGAGGAAAAGGATAGTGAGTTATGGTATCCATGAATGTTTTAACTACTGGTTTTTTCCCTCACTATGCAATGAACCAAATAGTTCCAGCAGCAGCAGTGCAATAAAACCTGATTGACTATGGATTTGCGTCTAGTTACCGAGTTCTGCAGTTCTAATAACATGTACAACAAACACTTTAATAGTTGGGAAATTCAGAACCTTTCCATCCTGTGTGGATTTCTGTAATGTTGAACAACAGTTCGGTTCATGTTTTAGCCATCCCTTCAGGAGTATTATTAGTAGGCTGTCTCCCCAGATGATGCAGAAAGTTTACTATGTTTGAGACTGCTGCCTACCAAGCAGTTTCAGTTGAAGATGGCCAGTGGGCTTAAAAGTGCAGGTGGACAGACACAAATGATTAAATGCCCATGTCACAAATGCACAAAGCTTAATTTCCCCAGTAAATCAGGATTAGAAAATGCACTTGCAGCTAAAAAAGCAAAATATTTCATTTAATGTACACTAATTGTTCAGAAGTTACGAGCACAGGGTGATCACTGAATGCCCATTAAAATGACATGTACAAAGAGACAAGATTTTTAAATCAGGAGGATCCGTCTATGTTAAAAAAAACTGAAGTGTATATTTTTAACCAGTTCCATAACTTTCTTTATGTCATGATAAATTCTTGCGTGGATGTAACAACTGTTCTGACATGAGTCTCTTTGGTAGCTATGATCTAGCAAAACAATGTTTTTAAAAATAAATGGCTACTGGCTCCATTATTAAGTGATCTGAGAAAATGAATATTTTCTCATGTCACATGGGCTAGATCATAAAATTGACCCTTTCTTGCACATCTTGGTAAAATAGTTGAGAATAGTTTAGCTGCTTCTTAACAAAAAGCAAAATTTTTTTTTTTTTAAATTGTTTCTTTACGATGACTGTTTCTATCACTTATGTAATCTTTGACCTGCGCCTGCATGAATAAGAGTAATCATGTTTCCATCGTTAGTACAGCCTTTTAAGTGGGAGCGGAAGTCTAAACTTACCTCCCATTTTCCTTGCTGTGTCCTTTTTTTCAAGTGAATATTCCAGTGCTCTGAATTTACTTCTGCGCAGTGTGGTATTGTCAAGGCAAACGGAGTACTGACAGACAAATCTGAGGGCCCACAAGTTACTTCTGGTCCTAGAAGAACATCTGTGCCTTCTGGCTGTAGGCTTTGTGTGGGGGGAAAAGACAATAACGTCTGTCAGGCTCTTTTTAATAAGGAGTAAAAATCTACTTTAACTGCAAATTTTAAAATATTTTAGTTAAAATCTAAGTACATTCATCTGTTACAGAAAACAATAAGCAAGCCAATTACTGTGCTAATTTTCATGTAGAAGCAGTAGCTGGAGATGAAACAAAACTATTAGGCCACATCTACTCAAATCGTTGGCTGGTTAGTTTAGGATTCTGGTCTTTAAAATACATTTCAATTTGCTTAAACCAAATACAACACTAAAATTACTCTATGCAAGTAAGCCTTGCTTTATGCACCAGCTGGTAGTATTACCATCTAATTCTGCCTTCAAAGACTGTCATCAACCCTATTTTCACAGTAGTGAAGGTAAAACAAATTATGGTTTAAAAACAGTGTCTCATAAATTTTTCCAGATTGAGTGTGATCTCCCTGGTTTGAAAACACATTTATATTCTGCAGAATGAACAAGCTAGGTATCTTATAGCAGACATCAGGGACAGAACTTCTTTGCTTAAATTTAGAACTCTCCAAGGTTGATATGTGCATGTGGGCTCCATTACAGTCAAGGGAGATCCCATCAGCACAACTGAAGTCTAGGGATTCATCTAATCTGAATGTAATCACCTATGTTTGGTTAGATTAACTGCTTGCTAAGTTACAAAGATGAAGTATCTGACAAGAATCTTCTCTTTCATTCAAACCTAAATTTAATCCTGTCCCACATAAATGTGCTTTCCTTACCTCTTACAATAAACACCTTTGCAGAGCCAGTGACAAAGTGGATGAGACTTACTTCTTAGACATTAAAGCTAGCAATTGAAATGTCCTGTTGGGTTTTTTGGTTTGTTTTTTTTGTTTGTTTGTTTGTTTTTTGGGTTTTTTTTACACTGTAATACTTCATCTGGGTTGTATGATCCCAATTTTTGGCTTCTGAATTACTGGACATGTAGTTCACGCTTAAAATTAATCAAATGGTGTTTCCAAGATAAAAATAAGGGGAAGAACCTCAACCAAGATATAAATAAGATGATATAATAATACGAAGATATAAATAAGAGGAAAATCCCTGCTTGAAAATTAGGATACAGTTCTACTGCCATGTCACAAGCTAACAACAACATTGCCCTTAGAGCTTTGCAATAGCAGCATGGCAACAACCAAACCATCCCATACTGCCTATGCTGCGCCCAATGCTTCATGGCTATACTGTTGAATTCTAAGTTACCCAAGCCAGCTTGGATAATATATTAAGTGAATGCAGCTGTCATGTAGGCACACTTATGTGTAGCCCTGCACTTAAATCAATCAGGTTCCAATCCTGCAAATTGACTTTGCACATCCATCTAACATCACCTGTGGGTAGCATTCTTGGTATAACTGTAATAGCAGGTACTCTGAAAATGCAGTTAAAAATACCATTCTTGCTAAAGACTTGAAAAGTTCCAACAACTTCAGTGGCATCCCTTACTAAGGACTACACGTACAAGTATCTGTGAGATGAAGACTGGAGTGAGAAAAAAGAAGACACAACATGCTAACAAAAAAGGCCAATTTTGCTGTTTCAAGTGTCACAATAAATGCTCCCTAAGCCTCAGTGCTTCTAAGTGTTTGTAGGATTCTTAGGCTAAAAAAAAATCAAAGCACGAACACAGCCTCTACTGTAGCTGCCATGTTCTTCTTGAATAGCGGGTGTGTAAGGGGGGGGAAGAGCAGAGAGAACAAAGCAGGCAGTGCTTGCAGGCCTTGCTGCAGCAAAGCATCTCGGCAATGGCAGCAGTCTTACCACGTTTAGAGACACATGAGATAGACTGTGTGTTTTGTTGAACTGATACCAGAATGACTATTCTAAGCAAACAGTTCAAGCAAAAAACTACTTGCTTCTGCTTATGCCTACGAATAACAAACAACTTTTCACAACTCCTTCATTGCTAGGAAAACACTGCTTTTGCACAAAATACCATCACTTAACACCAACCCCTGCTACCCTTTACAAACCGTTATTTGATTTCCTTAAAAATAAAACCTTCCAGCAGTTACCCCAAATCACTTCTCTTTCCAGCCAATTTAAGAAATCATCCAGTTACTTACGAAGAAAAATGTCTCAGAATTACTAGAAACCCTCAAGCCTAATTTATACATATTTATTTTTCAGTACGTTACTCAGTTCATATGATTCCTCTCTGCTGTACCTCAGCAGAGGCTCATACGTTCTACTTCCTTATCTCTGTTTTGACGCAGCTGCAGGAAGGGGGTAACAAAAGCGTATTTCCAGAGAAAGAGTCAAACCTTAGTTATTTAACTTGGTTGGTGGATTTCTATCCTCTCTCTCTCTCAAAACACATCCTTTGCGCAGTGGCTGCTGCTGACAAATGCATAAAATACGGGGAGGGTGGGGAGGTGGTGGTGGAATTTTGCTGAAGTTAGTTACCTACAAAGCTAGTACAAAGCTTGACAATTCATCTTCAGTAATGGGAGCAAAATATAGGTTATTTTGTTTTCAGCACAAAACCCTAAGGAGACATGAATCCAGAGTTTTAGTTATGCTACTGGTGATGATTCCCATCAGAAATAGCTCAAATTTTTCAAGCATCAAGAATGAAACAAAATACAAATATACAAGATACAAAAAGAAATAACATCAATAGTGGTAGGAGAGTCCTGGTAGCAGCCTAGCAAAGTCGATGTAAAAGATGACTGGGAGACTACAATTGTAGTCTACCAAGTGCCCTCCCACCCACCTCATTTAAAAAATAAATAAATAAATAAAAACCCTGAAAAAGCCAGAGTCACTGAAATAGTGCAGGCTCTGGTCACAGCCACTGGCAGACTTCCAGGGTCACTCGGTGTAATTGCTGACTGCATACATCATGGAGAGAGCAATGGCAGGGATGTGTGTGAATGACCAATGACAAGCCAGTCTGAAAGGAGCTATTTAATTGCTTTTAGAGAATCATTCCCCTTGTAGAACATATTGGACAAACATATGGGAGTTCTGGGAGTTATTTAATGCCAAATGAACTGAAATCAGTTAATTAGATGAACTCTCACACTTGTTGCAAGTAGCAAGAGTCTTTCTGTGTAATAACTGACATGGTATTACGACTCGCATGCAGTTCTGAGCCATTTATTAGGCAAGGCAGGAAAGGGAAACATTACCAAATGCAAGTGTTTAATATTCCCATTGCTGCAAGGTAAAACACATCAGTAACAAGATCTGTCCCCTCAAATCCATCAAAATCAAAGGTGTCTAAGTTTTCCAGTAAAAGACAGACAAATAGTCACTACTGCTGAGCAAAAATGTAAAAAATGTTTTTTCTAAAAATACTACACTAGAAAGAAACATCAGGAATTTCACCCCACAATGTTCTGCGCTCTACAAAGTACTAGTAAAGAGGTTTCTTGCATTTAGAGTTTCAGTTTTGGTTTAGAAATTGCTGCTAGAGGGACATTTGTACCTGAAGCCAGAATACTGAGAAAACTTTATGGGGAGGGGGGCTAGTCCCTCAAGGAGAGGTCTAGTGCTGCTCAAAGCCCCGTTCATGTCAGCTGCCAGAGCAGCTGATTGTGCGTCTGTCAGCCTAGCCTAAAGCAGCAGCAAATGGTGCTACAAATGCTAGATGTTCTTGTCACTTTCTGCTGTGCAGAGGCCCTGAGTTGCAGGTGTGGTAGTACCAAGGTGCACATTCCATCCCAAAGCACTGCTCCATTAAAATTCCATGTTGGAATACTGTGAAGGTTAACTGGAAAAGCAAGGAAGTGAGGAGGAAACAATGCTGAGTGTCCATTTTTTTCTGGACGCAATCAGTTTCAGAGAAGAATTTAATATTTGCCTTTCAATATTTACTCTCTCAGTGGCTTACCATAAGCATCTGCAACAGAGAACCTAATGGCATAACAGGCTCCTAAATGAACCGTGATACCTGGGAAGTGAAGACTGTCTGGTAATGAACACATCTGTGCCTTGAGCCTGGATTTCTCATTGCAGTTCACTCCTTGGATGGCAAAAATACTTGCTTTCAGACTGCTACAGACACTGAAATACTGTTTTTTCCCTCCCCTTTGCACCGACACTCATACAAGTGAACGTGATGGAAAAACAGCAAAATAAATTCATGGTTTAAAAAAAAAATCAATTTAAAAAAGGAACAGCATGATATTTAAACTCTATACCCATTGAGTCAGCAGTTTACAGCTGAAATGGATTCTATTGCTGTGGGCTGCTTTTGTGAGATGAGAAAATTTTGCCCTTGGAAAATAAAGGTACATTATTTGTCCCATTCATATGCCACATTGCGTGTAAATGCATACATTTATGAAGCTTTGATTTTTCAAATTATGTAATTACAAAATATGTTTAAGTCTGGCTAAGACTGACTTGTTTCATTCTGACTATGCAAACGCCAATGTGTGAATACTATATATAGGTGTTGGACACTCGAAGTTAAGTGCGCATCAGAAATACATTCCATTTTTCATATTGTGCTTCCAAATGTGTTCAATCACCATTGAACCTTCACATTTCTGCTAAATTCCTACCAAAGAAAAAGACAAAACAGGGGGAGTAGTGACATGAGACCTGGTCTTCTCAGTCCTCTCAGTTTTCTTTTCTCCTTCTATTTTTCCACTCTCTAATCTTCCCACTCTTATTTTGACTGTACGGTTGAAATCTCTGAAAACCATTATTTTACAGTATTTTCATAATCATTGCATCTCAGTTATGCTTTTTTCTAATATTTAGAATATAGAGGCATAGTCAGAGTTTCTAAGAATTTTTTGTACGATACTAACCAAACACACTAATATACTTGTACAACTCCCAACTTTATGTTTGATGGAAGAATGTGGTGTGAGGGTTTCTATATATTCAGGGACCCAAATCTTTACAGTTTATACTGGCACATGTAAAGAAAAATAATTTGTTTACACTGTAGGTGACTAAATGGTCATCTTAATTAAGAATCACTTTGGCTATTCTCATCTTTTCTCGCATTGCAATTGGTATGGTATTGGAAACATACTATTAAAATGACAGTATGTAGAGTGTAGCATAGGAGAAAAAGTTTGTGAGAAAGGAGAAATAGAAAAAAATGGCCACCAGGAAAAATACAAATATTTCAGGGCAGATTCTGCCTTCTCTTATAGCTCAGTTAACCTTGTTATTTAAGTATGGAATACAGACCGCATTCAACAAGGAAACTGTATTATCTGAATAATTGCAGACTGACATTTTTCTCTTTGATACAGTTTTCACACAGGGTATTTTATAGAGCTCTACATGCATTAAAGGCATGTAAGAGAACTGCAACAAATTTGCTTACTGCTTCAAAGTGAATCAGTAACATAACTGGGACCAGAACCCAGGATCCCAAATACTTGCCCATGCCTCATATCCTCCCACCCTGTCAGCAGGTTCTATCATGAGATGATTGGATTATCAGCCCTTTCTGACTGGACTATCAAACCTTTCACTGCATTCAAGAACATCTACTCCTCATAGGGCTCAGCATATAATAATCGTACTTTGCTGCTTTTCAGCCTGCCTCTCTCCAACATCTCTTTTTCTTACAGTTTTAAATTTTTTTTTTAGTCAGAGTATTATGCTCCCTCTATAAAAAGGAAAGCTCAAAGCTGAAGCATCACACTATGTAAAAGGTGTCGGTGCTTCTAGTGATTTTGTTCCAGCTGTTCTCATCTTATTTCTAGACCCCAGTAAGACCAGCTACTCTGCCACAGCTGGCAAACATTTCTCTCTTTTTGTAACAATCTAATTGGATTGCAGTATGTATTTTTTATTTATTTTTCAATTCTAAAGCCTCTTCAAGCACATATGCTGGCAGCAGGTGGTTGTGGAGCACTAGCATTTTAAAGACGATAGCCACACACTAGACCTTGTGCAAGCTCTTCCGTGATGAGCATGCGGGGTTCAAGAACAGGCTGTTGTGAATGGACACGCAATCTCTAGTAGAATCCTAAAGTATTTCGGTGCTATCGTCCACACGGAGCTGCTGTCATATCTACTGAAATATTGTTTTGCTTTTCTTGAAGAATATACCTGACCTGCCTCCTTGGTGGGGAGAATTCGGGATGGGGGGATGTTAACATTGGCCTAGGGGTGAGGAGTCCTTCCATGTAAGTTACCTACAGGCTCTGGCTGATTCTTGGCTGGATACAGCTAGCAAGAAGATCTCCCAGCCAACAGTACTGAGACTTACGCATTCCAGTTCTGTTAACCAAGTGACAATTTCTAACTGCACAGAACCACTCACTAGCTGTAATTCCCTGCAGCCTGTAACTAACTTCAGTGACGCATCTTGAGGCGTTCTGGTTCAGGGAACAAACCAGCAGATAGTGATCTCTGTTCCAATGTAGCTCCGCTTAGTCTTTCTGGCTTAAGTACGAAGTCAGAATTATGCAGGGAGGCAAGAGACATTCACTCTAATTCTCACTTGGGCCAGAATCAATAGCTTTGTTGTTTCTTTCACAAACATCAATAACCTGTACTTTCTGCCAGCATCAAAGCATGTGTATGGTGTTTGAAGGTTGAGCTTAGCTATTTTTCTCCGTAAGTAGTCCTTCAGTGGTTCTTCAGGAAATTCTAGCTGCAAGAAGCATCCTAGAGGATCTGTGCAGTGAAGCCCATATATGTGTCCCTAAGAGTTTATGGTTTGGCATCTTTTTGGAGGGACCACCAGTTCCATCACTGATTTGTTCAGTTTCATGAGACACTAAAGAATTTTCAAACCTGAATTTGATTTCTGTTTAGGATACAATGAGTTGTTCATTCCCCAGAGGATTGTATCAATTTACAGCAAAACCAGCTGATAATCTCATCACAGTATCTGTAGTGCACAGACAGGGATTTTTTTTTTCCCCCCACTACAAAGTGACAGTGAATTCAGCATAGCTCTATCAGATCCCATATCATCTCTGTTCCTCTGTCTTTTAATGTATATCTCATACCAACCTACTTCAATAGCTAAATGAAGATTAGAATAGAAGTGACAGCTAACCCGCTAGTCCTAAATAATCTAAATCTGAACAATACGATCCTTGTTCTCTCACACACATTTAAGATGCATAAAGTACCTATTATGGTGAGTTCACATCTCTGCAACACCACCACAATTAAATTCCACTGATTACCATACAACTTCTGCGACTTCATTTTTAATGGTGATACATCTTCAAACTTGTGAAGTAAAGAAAACCTATTCTCTTTCTCTAATCCACTATTTTACCCTTCCTCCACATCCAGGCATTGTGCCTGTCCAGATGAACAATCATCTACATTTTAGTGATATCTGCATGACAGCCCACATGCTTATATAGCAGTGCTGCAGTGTGGTTTAGTACTTCTGTCTATCATCTTCCACACACACATATAAATCGGGTACTAATTCTGAACTGCTGGCGTTTCCTCCCACCCTCAGAACACGGGAGCCCACGGGCAATAAAGGAGAAGGCTCCCTACACATCAGCGCAATCTGCAGCTGCTAGAAAAGTCTGGTTTATTCCAGCCAGTTCAGATGGGTGAAAGATACATCAATCTTGTCTCAACTACGTGAAGAAAAATACAGTATTTTGATTGGGGTGGGGGGAGAATGTTTGCTTTTGTCTCACTTTATAGAATTTCACTTTGAAGAAGAAGGAAGGAAAAATCTCCCTGTGATAATCTTCAGTTTGGTTTGCTGCCTCTGCTTCTGCCCACAAAAAAGGAAAACTGTAGGCAAAATTTGCTGCTTGTTTTTAATTAACCTATTTTAATTCATTTCTGCAGAACCATTGCAGATAAAACAGCTGGGTTTTTTTTTTTTTTCTTCCTTCCTTTTACATATCTTAATCTTTCATTGAAAATGATCAAAAACCTGTGGCAGCAGATGGGGATACACTATGAAAGTTTTCACGAAGGAGTTCAGAAATCAGAGGAGAAAAAAAAATAGATTTCACTGTAAGTTTTGAAAAATATTTCTAGGCTTCAGGATTTATAGGCAGCTCTGTGTCTTTCAGTTCCTAAAGGAAAATTCCAGCAATCATTCGGCTGTAAGTTATTGTAAGTAAATATTTACTGTATATGCAGTTATTTTCGTCTTTCCACATCTCCTCAGGTATACCCACCAATTTTTCAGTGCTTTTAGCTGAATGTATATTTAAGGTGAGGGAGGTAAGAGAAATAACTGCTGTAAAGCACTATAACCAACTCTCCTGTCTTCAGTTGTACAAACCTGCCCTTGACTACTATGTCTAAAAACTGTCCCTCTCACAAGCACTCAAAGTGAGGCTTAATCAGTGAACCACTCTTCACCAGGACCAACATCTCCTGAAATTATCCTTAAATTAATCAATTAAAGTATACACTACAGATTATTCACTTAGCTCTGTTTGGAATGTAAATTATGAAAGTGTAGTTTGAGAAAGCTAAGAAAGTTATTTAAGAATTTTTTTTTTTGCAAAAATATTGTTTGGAGTGCCTCACTGCAACTTGTAAGACTGGATGTGAAGGTAGGACCAATAAATTCTGTCAGTGCACTTACTGAACTACAATTTGCCAGCCTCATGCAGAATTAGGAGCAGCAGAAAGATTCAACGTCAAAAATAGAAGAAATCAATTCAAGAGAAGTTTAGATTAGAGCAAGGAAAAAAAAATCAGAAAATGTAACTGAAAAGCCTCAGTGGAACAAAGCTGCATTACAGAATTAACGAGCCCTGTTGCAGAATCTGCACATACCAGTTCCTCAGCAAGTTTAAAGTATCTCTGACACTTTTCACTGGATGAAGAAATGGTCTTGTACTTGCAGAGATGCACACAAGATGCAGCAGCTGACTCTGGCAACGACTCAAAAGGGGGGACTGTAGAGTGCTTTTCAGTAGCTTATTTCAATTAAATAAAATTTGATTATCCCTGTCACTTTTCATCTGACAATCTCAAAAGATTTAGTAGTTATTTATCCTCCAGAGAAGGGCAGTAGAGAGATTGCTTTGTCCACTGCTGAAACATGGTTGTTCAGAAGTGTGGAAGAGTAGCATGTGACAGTTTAAGGACACAGAATACCTTACTACTTTAGAAGTTGATGTCTGGTACCTAGATGTTCCTCTAGGTTTAAATGGGGGAAAGACTCTGGCTTTAATGATTTTTTTCTTTAAAACCATCATTACATACCTTTAGTGACAGCAGGAGGTGAGAAGTTTGGTTTAGTCGTAGAGGCCTACCTGCAGCAGTAGAGCTCTATCTAGCATAGAAAAGGGGAGGGATGCCAAGGTGAACAGCACTGTAAAAGAGATGTAAATTGCCATTTCTGCTGCCTGCAGTATGAGTATATTCCTGAGGTCTCATCCAGGCACTCGACTGACTCTATTTAGATTTGACAGAGTCACAAAATAAAGAAAACCCATTGTAAACAGTAAGTGAAGAAGGTGGGTGGTACTTAGTGGTAATGAAAACAAAGCCTTAAATCATACATACCAGAGTGTAGTGCACAAGTCAAAGGCTGAGCCCAAGATTTTTGAATGTTCTATGTTTGCTGACACTTAATCTTTTAAGGGTAACATCAAGGTTCCTTAAACCGGGGATGGGAGGGGATATACCTGAATAAAGTATGTAAGCCAGAATGACAGTGGCAGGCTTTCCTGAGTAATACCTCACCAAGAAGCTAAGTGACAGGGTATATTTACCTGTATTTTACCTGCAAAAGGACACAAATTCCTGGAAGACACAGGCAGGAAATGGGAGCAAAACAAACTGATAAGAGAAGTTTCTAATGTATTGTTCAAACTCAAATGCTTGCATGGGGAGAGGAATTGGGAAAAGTATTTACGACAATAGGTGGAGGTTTCATGCTGACAGTAGACAGCACGACTAGTCATTAATAATACTAAAAGCTTTAGTAATTTGAGAGGTATCTTAAGTATTGCTTAGTGTCTAGACAGTAACTTGAGATCAAACTCCTGTTTTTCTCTCCCATTCTTCTACTACTGGAATTTCAGACAAGATGTTTAAGTCTTAACTTCAAATGCATTTTAGTTCTTCATGGGCAACTTGCAACCCAGTACTGCCACTGTGGGCTCTTCTACTACTGGAATTTCAGACAAGATGTTTAAGTCTTAACTTCAAATGCATTTTAGTTCTTCATGGGCAACTTGCAACCCAGCCCTGCCACTGTGGGCCACTCCAGTGGCGGTCTGGCAACTAGACACATTATTTAGTTAATGAATGGTTGCACTTTTTACCCTAAGCTCTTCTAGCACTTTTCACCTCAGCTGTTAAAGAGAGTAGGGCAAACCCTGGTATCTCTCACGTCCCTTAAATTTACATGGAACTTGCCAAGAACCAAACATAATAGTTCTCTGAAGTTTTCACTTTAGAATAAACTTATCTGAGAAACTAAATAATGCAAACTTTTACCTCATGAAAAAAACCCACCACAAACAAAAAAATGGTCTTAAGGAAGAAAAAAAACCCAAACGTAGGTCTAAATATGACAATATGTTCTACCAATCTCAACAGTTCAACACTATGGCTAGCATTTCATAAGCTTTACCTTCCCTCCGAATCCAGGTATTAGTCTAGTGAGAATGCTACACTTAGATTAAAGAAGCTCTCTTCATTTCCTGAATTACACTCAATTACACACCAGTTTTGTAATTTTACTCTCTTGTAGGGTTTGATCAGTTTCTAGCTGAAAGCGAGTGAACCAAGCAAGCAAACTGAACTAAACTTGGGTTCTGCTGATGTGTGGTCTGTCAGGCTCAAAGAGAACGCAGAGCACTTTGATTCTTTATAATCCATGTTGTGTGAAAATTAAAGCTGCTAGGAAGTCTTTTTATGGGAACAGCTATCAAAATCTGCTAAAACCATCTGTTTCTCTGGCCATGTTTATTCATAAAAATAAAGGGGAAGATCCATTCTAAAGCAAGGCACTTTGGGCCAAATTCCATTGTCTTTCTAATGCAGAATGAAGGCAATTGAAGTGATTGCAGTGGCATCGATGAAAACGCCCACATGTGCAGCTGCAACAGAATTTAGTGCCATGCATCTAACAGAACATTTTTAAAGTTTTAAAAGCATCTAGAAATGAGCTAGGTTTCTTTTGTACAACAGACATTTGCAACATACATGGTGCAGCAACATTAAAAAACCCCAATGACCCACATTTGCCAAAACTATAGTTCTTCTGTTTGTTTTCCTTTTTTTTCCTTCTTGTCTTTGAAATAAATATGACAGAGCTGAAACCTTGAGAACCTCAGAGAACTAACTTGTCTATTTATGAAAGACCACCAGTATTTCAAACATCACCTTCTTGTCCCACCAGACGCAACGTTGAAAAAAAAAACCCTAAGGATCAAAGTGCAGCTTAATTTCTACTGTTCATCAGCTGGTGCTGGCAAATCCAGCTGGGGAACAGATTTTAATGGTGATTTATAAAACAAAGTAATTTAAGAAATGGTCCTGAGCATTCACTTATTCGCATCATCTAGGCTACCAAACATCTGTCATGAAGTAACAACAATTCAGTACCTACATACAACAGGGTCATTCAGACTGATGACCTGGATAGTGAATTTTAACCTGTTGTCTGCACAAGAGTCTATGGACCCAAAGGTTCTATAACAAGTAATTAATGAAAGCACCTGTGCTGTTACTAGACTTGCATGCCGTAAGCCTGCAAATCAAAAATGATAAAATCACTGACTCGGAATTCAGCACATATCATACATCAGTCTCGTCAAGGTATCACATCCATTTGCAATAATTCCATGTGATTTCACAGAAGCATCACACAAAGATCATTTTTGCTGTCATTTATACAGATACAGCATATGTCACAACAGTGTGGTCACACCAGCAACAGGGAAGATGGAGTGACTCTTGCACATTCCATTCCTTTAGACAGTGTTGACAAGAAATGCATTCAATGAGATAGTTCCACAGATTCTGGATGTGTGTGAGGATTTTTATTTATTTCTTACCTGGACTCCTTTTGAGTGATGGAAAGAGAGATTTCCCATGAGCTCTCTTCAGGAATAGCTCCATGTGGTATCAACAAACTGACTCCTACAAAAGAGCAAAGGCAGAACTTACCTTTGGGAAAGGCACTGGACGTAAAGAACAATGCACAATTTGCCTCTGATTTACAAGACCTAGAAAGGCCACCTACTAGAGCAGAAGAATGCTCCTCTGAAATAGTCGTTCTGACTACAACATTATCAGATTGGATAATAAATGTAAAGGAAAATACATTATTAATATGATCCACGTAGTTATTAATATTTAACTGTCTTACAGCCTGGAACTATATAGACTCATATGCTTAAAAACTTCTTGCTACAACAGAGCTTTTAAATAGTTGACTTCCCATTGTTTTGTGTCACTAAATGACACTGGATTCATAGTCTAGATGTGACTGAAGGCTTCTCTTCTTCCTTGGGTACAGGCAGACTGTCTGCTTCACTACTTATACAAAAAGGAATCATTTATGGAAACAAAAGGTACAATCAGCTGTTTCCTTAAGGCTTCCAGCAAGAGTGGTTTGTAATCCCAGTCATTTTGATGGTCTTGTTACCCTGATACAGTCTTTTATCTGATGCAGCAACAGAACAGGCTCTTTTGCGTTCCCTATTTAATTGTTCTTTTCCTTTTTTTTCCCCTTAAATAATAAATAGAGTCAAAAGCATGTGTGCCTTTGGTAACTTTTAAGTTAGCCTTTGCCAGCTTCTGCAAGGCAGTAAGGGCAAGCCAGTTACGAAAGATTTTCATCATTTGTTGGCTCTTTCACTCGTATTTGCCAAAATGCCTCTTAGTGGTACACATCTTGTCATCTGCATAGCTCCATGTTTTACAAGACATGATCATGGTTTAAACTTTTCTTGAAACCTCTTTGCCCCTTTCTGACTTTGAAATCAAATCTAATAATTCTAGGATCACAAGGAATCTCATAATGGAGAGACTACCTAACCAAATTAATCTGAATTTGCATGGAAATCACCATACCTTTTTGTTCATATACGTAACAACTAGTGAATCCATGTGATATGATTTTCCTTTTACTCCACTAGTATAAATTAGAAGTTAACAAGGATGCTTTCCACTGGGTACCAGTGAAATTAAACTGTTGTATAGCATACTCAATACAGGAAGACTAGCTTTTACTTTGCGTATGTCAAACAATGCAGAACCTCAGCTAAGTACTAAAATGACTGCACTATAATTTACAATTGGCTAGCAAATTTGATCTTACATAATCAGGCAGAAGGAAGTACATAAATTGCAAGCGGACCAAATAGGTATTTAAATAATCTAATTGACGGGACTATCATTATATAAGTAGCTAAATTTATAGTATGAGGGACTTCTTCATTTATGGCTTAATTGACTTAGTGCTTCTGCCTTTGTAATATTCATTCCTGAACATAATCTGTGAAGAAATGAACACATTCCATATGTTGTGCATGATTGTACATGAAATATTATATCCCTGAATTATATACTGTTATCAATCTTCTCTAAATACAGACCACATTTTTTATTTTACCCTTTAAAGTACCCGTTTTATGAAACATGAAGGATAAATGCTCTAAAGCATTCAGTTCAACTAGATACTAAGAGATAAGCCTGGACACACTAGTCAAATGAAATCAAAGTTGAATTTCAAGTGAATAAAGAGTTTGGAAGAGATCCTCTTAGCTAGCAATGGTGGTAGCTGGCTATTTCTGCTACATTTGCCATTTTGAAAAAGAAAGCATCCAACATAAGGGATTTTATTCAGCATGATACAAACATAGTGATGTAGTGCAACATACTGCAGGACTATGATTTTAACATCCTTTATTTGATTCTGTATTGATGCCTTTATGTTTTCAGCTAATTTAACAAACAATTTCTTAAGTCTAAAATACGTGTCTCAAAACTCTGAAGTCACAAAACAAATTCTACTTCTTAAACAATGCAAATTGAGCATCTCTACTGCGATGTTTTGGTGCATAGCCCAATCTTGAAATGCCAGTTGACTTTGAAGTGCCCCACTGTGGAAATCTGTCAAGCTATTAAGCTAAAAGAAAGAGAAAACCAGAAAGTCAGGAGTAAATGCTAACGAAAGCCACACGAGTTTTCACTGAGAGTGGAAGCTATTCTCCAGAGACATCTGTTTGTTAGATACTGCAGACTTCAGTAATGTAATGAAGCCTGACAATGTTAACGCAGTCAGATGTTGATGCATGTAGATTCTGCTTTGAATATGACCCCGTTATACAAGATGCTGATCCAATATCGACTGCCTTCCTGGGGAGCCCTTCTTTTGGATCAGGATCCAAGTAGGCAACAGCTTTGATCAATAGGACTTTCATGCTGAAGACATCAAGTGAAGCAGTAATTTATAACAGTTCAAATAGACATAATGCCTCTTTACGACTCATCCCAAGCTTTGTTCTGATCAGTCATCTCCTGTGTGGGCAACATGCTCTACTTCCCAAAATCTGCATTAAGGGAGCCCCTACTTTTTCTTTTCTTTCCTTTTTTTCCTTTAGTTACAGAACATGACATCAGGCAAAAAAAGCTTAATCTGAAATTATTTTATATGCTTTTAATGAGAAAGGATCTACCCACCTGTGTTTGGAACCACTAAACGGCCACCCAGGTGTCCAAAAATGGCAGTTGTCTTCAGCTCACTTCTTGTTGAAATAGAAGACAGGTTCTGAATATATGTAGCCTTATTTCTAGCCTGTATTGTACCAAAAGCTCTATTATTCCCATGAGGAAAAGTCCCAGAATGTGCCTTTCCATGATATTCAGCCCTCTCTGTCACCCCTAGGGACACCATGAATGAACTCTGAACTTTGACTTTGATGTCTGACAGTGGGTTGAACAGTGAAGACTCTGTCATTAGCTCCTTGTCCATGGGATCCTGCAGGCAGATTGGTCCACTGTATGTTCTGCTCACTGTCAAGTCAGGCTGCATAGATGAGTTCAAAAGCAGGGAGTTACCTGGTAGAATGAAGCAGATCAGGGAGTTAGTTCCTGTATTAAGACGTTAAATCTGAAACCTCTTTCTGACCTCTCCACCATTTCCTTTTTGACTTGCTCTTCCTTCCTGATACGCTCAAGAGCTCAAAATCACATAAGGTAATGTTAAAAAACAGATGAAATGATGCAATAGATCTAACAGGTACTTGATCGCTATGTTTTCTGCACTTTGGACAACTCCAGAGTGCACGAATCCAAGAAGGAACTTCCTTCTTGTTTTGGATTCAGGTTTGTGCGTATGCCTTTTTTCTTTTTTTTCTTTAAATTAAAACCCATTGGGTGAAAACACATCTTCCTGCAGACCTTTCCTGTGAGCTTACACGAAACAATAGCTTCATGCCTGAGGGAAACTGGGTTGAAAAGAAAGCGGGACAAGAGTAATATACGGAAAAATACTGGAGTTATTCATTTAGGAGCATTTTAGCTCAGAAAACACTCTGGAAAAAAGAGAAGGCATGGATAGATTTAGGGCCTGAATCCTTTAGCTGGTTTGGTCTTTTTGTTTGTTTGTTTTTGTGGGGGTTTTTGGTTGGTTTGTTTCTAATAAATAGAAGTTTTCCAAAGTAAATAATTTTCTGGAAATTATCTATCTGTACTGCATCCTTGAAAATCTGATCACTTTAAGGGACTGCAGGTTGGGGTGCTAACATTATAAATACATTTCTCCAAAGAATAAAATTTGGATCACTCTAATCCATTGTCTGTATGTCAGTATCGTGCTCTCTTTTCTCAGCAAACTGAACAGAGAACTGGCCTTTTTTTTTAGCAGAATTGTTTAGTTTACAAATGCTCTTATTTAAAAACCCACAGACAGAGAACCCAAAGTAAATGAAACTGAACTAACAGCATCCTGGCATAAGAGAAATTGGTGCACTCAGATATTTTCAGTGTCCAGAACTAATGTTTCTGAAACATTAAGTCAAACAAACAGTTCCCCAGACTCAAAACAAGGCTTCAGTGGCAAACTGAGCAAAGGAGAAAGTTACTATTTGAGACAGTCATTGAGAATTACATTACGCTAATTAAAGGCCTGGAATTTGAAATGAATGAGTAAACATCCTTCAAACATCCTTGTCTACCAAGCCCGTTTTCCAATTTCTGGCAATTTACGCTTGGTGAGGAACTGTAAAAACACCACCACAAAAAAAACCCAAACTCTGCAACATATTTCACTTTTCCGAAGAGAGAAGAGACATGGGGATACTTTCACACCCACCCACCCACAATAAGGCAGGTGTCCATTTTAGAATGTCAGTACGGAATTAAAGAAACATACTATTTTAAAGTAGTCACCACTTGTATTCCTCCCCACCTTTCTGTCCAAAGGAAATAATATTCCAGAAAACATCTGAGTGCTGCTTTTAGTAAAAGTAAATATTTCTTCCATATTTCATTGTATTGGTGGCTTTCTGAAGTTTGTTTGTTTTTTTAATCAATACACGTTTACACACATCTCTCCCACAGACCTCAGAATGTGGATGTTTGCATGATAACAGCAGCTTATAAAAATAAAGTTGGGTTTCTCAAATTAACAGTAAAAAACTAATCACTTTTATTGGAGTAAAGAAAATAGAAGATCTGTAACTGAATAGGAAGGAACTACAGACATGCTTTCTGGGTTTGGTTTGGTTGGTTTGGGCTTTTTGTAAGTCACAAATGTCAGTGTAGAAGCTAGTGACGGTATTTCTAAAGCACTTAGTGGTCAAGAAAGATGATGTATTTGTCCAAGTTGCCATGACAGATCAGTAGCAGAGACAGTAAGAGATGGTTCTAACCACCAGATCCTGTTCCTTGTACTGCAGCTGCCCTTCCCTGGCTTTCAACACATCTGCTCAGCAATAAGCTGGAATGCCCTCCCACAGCCAGTCATTGAGCTCAGTATCTCTTTGCAGTAGGAGCTCTGGAGAGAAGAAAATGAAATCACAACACTACCTTGTCTGAACTGTTTTAAAATTAAATGTCTGGAAGCCTCCTGTCAGTGCAGATGAATCAATCACATCCACGCCGTACTCACTCTGACTCCGTCTGTAAAGGGTAACGCCAACCACCAGCACAGCTACAGCAATGACTGCTGCTCCCAGGCCAGAGTACAAGGCAATGTCACTGGCAGTCTCAATATCTGAAAGGAGAAAAAGTGGGTACCAAGTCAGCAACACTCATGAAAACGTTCTGACTGGTGCTGGCTGGCCGTGAGCAAAGGGGGTTATAGGAGGCCAGAGCAGTAAAGCTTGAGACATAAATGTGGAGCAGATCACAGCAGGATAGTGGAGCACAAAGGAACACTGAAAAGCAAGCATTTGAAAGCACGAGCAAATTTCCTGATGCATCACTCCATATAGGTGAGCTTACATTGTTTCAGGGATTGCATCATGGTCTTTTACAGTTTTTTTTAAAATGGGAGACTTGGACTCGTAACAGTGAGAAGCAGAGCGCTTACCACTAAATACCCTTCTCTCTCATCAGCACACATTGCTAGCTTGGGCTCCTTGCTGAGGCATGCCATTGTTTCCCATTCCAGCCCAGTGGAGATCATTAAGGTATGGTAATGCAGCCCTTAAAGGGAGGATGTGGAACAACTGCAGCTAGGGAGGGCTGCTTCAGGTATCAGCATGAGTCTCATCTATTGCTAGCTTCCAGGGACATGTAAGTTTTAGGTTTGAATTCTGGAGCTAATCCAGGAGGTCATGAATCCCCTGAAAATTCTTAGTGAAGATTTCCCCTTCCCCCCTCTTTATTGTCTGTGTGAGTTTTGGTATAAGAAGGAACAGTCCATCCTCTCACAGCTCAGAGAGGGGCTGAGGAGATCCCACATATCATCTTGGATTCCTGCAAGCATCTCAGTCTTTAAAAATAGGTTGGAAACCGAACCTTCCCCATGATCACACCCATGCATTAAGCTTACAACCAAGTTTTCTAAGACTTCAAACTTTTACAGCAGAGAAGAATTCATTGCTTTGAAAGAATGAATCCAAATGAAACCTGCAATATTATGTAATTGAATTATCCAGTCCCGCTATTCTAGATCTTCTGGGATTTGGGACCACGTACCATGAAATTAAATTACTTGGCAAGTACACTTAGTGGGTCCTTAGATAGTTCCTTAATGCCAAACTCCAGCTTAGAGGAAGAGATAATCAGGTATTCACCCTATACATCATCTGTTATCCTCCTATGCAGTGCTTCTGCTGTCAAGTGAGAAGCACTTGGTACAGAAAGTGCATTGATTTATAACAAATGACAGAAAAAATAATTAGGAAATTCAGACTACTCAGTATCAGTAAATAAACTGCAATGTACAGAAATAGGGTAGGAAGTTAAATTCAGCATTTAATAAATAGCCAATTACTGAAATTACTTAATTAGTATTTGGGAGGAGGCTTCTATTGTGCATATGTTTTTCTGCAGAAAGTCGGATAACTTTATTTTAGCTGAGTTTTTAAAATGAACATGAAACTTAAGACCACTGAGATGAAAGAAATGTGTACCTATGGGCAGCATCAGAAAAGCTAATTTTCCTGGCTCGCCAGTTTCTTATGTAAACTAAACGCCTGACAACTAACAATACAAGCAGCTGAACTTCCTGGGAAGGCGCATCAGCTGCCAAACGCAACTGCTGAGTACCGACTGTTCTCTAACATAAGTGAAATGCCATATGACTTGCAGCAGCAAGGAAACTGAGTACGTAAACACTGCTTTAAGTGGGCTGGAGCACATGGAGATTTGCTGTGAATAAGGCAATGTAACCGATTTTTTAGTTGGGCAGTTGAATCAAAAGTAAAATAAACTGTTTGGCTCAAACTTTCTTAATAGAAAACACCCTTTCCATCCCATTTCCATTCTCAAAACTGTTCCCAGTCAACCCCAGAAACAACATTCCAACATCCCATTCATCCCAAAATAAATGTTTTGAAATCAGTTTTACTAGGACCACTATTTAGCCCAGAAAATACTTCTGCAGCTGTTGAATTTTCAAACAACATCATACTGAAAAGGGTTTCCGTTTTTAACACGTTTAGAACTTGCTGAGAAGGGGGTGGGGGAACCACAAAGTTTCCATGCAAATATCAGCTTTTCAGAAGAAATCCATCTTCTGTGGTATGTCATGACAAATAATCACAACTGAATAAACTTGTAAGTAGCTCTTATCCAACTTCTTAGAACATAACAATTGCCACACAGTTCTACTAAATAAATTACTAGAAAGATTTTTTTTCTGAGGCCTTTTTTTCCCATTTTTTTCCACGAGATGCTCCCTTGAAAAATGTTGTAAAGAGAATTTTAAGCATTTTCAGTTCAGAGTTAGGAATTCTAGAAAGTAACCTGTTAGCTGACAATGTAAATGTGTTAGACTAACAATGGGAGATGCCCACATTCTCCTATGCCAGATGGAAGAAGTAAATGCAAAAATACAGGGTCACAAAGGAAGACTGGAAATACGTCAAATAAAACCAAGACTACCTGAATCCCAATCCAATGCCTTAATCACATACTGGTTTACTTCCATTTCATTCTCTAGTATCAGGTGCAGAAAGAAAAGTACAGAAACTAATTACATTTCTATTTCTTCCAATTTTCTATTCCCAAGCTATTTTGTTGTTACAGGGAATTAATTATGAAACTCTATTGTTGACTTATTTTTTGTGGGTAATTAGTACAATGAGTAAGCCAAGAGCAGGAATGCTACGTATCTCCAGCGGTAGAAGAAACCTAACAGCAAGCGGGTTCTTTTCCTTCCTAGAGAACCTAGTGAGCTGGTAGTTATTTCACCATAAACCATCTTTAAGTCTTCCATTTTGATCGTTACCTGAAAACAGAAAAGTGCTGAAAAATCTGAATTAGCTCATCTACGTTCTTGGGATAATAAAGTCTGAAACATGCAGAAATAACCTGTCGGTAAACAATTACTGCCACCATAATGGCAACAGGTAGCAAACATAAGAGCTGATCTTTCACCATCAAAACCAGAATATAAAACACACCTCAAACTCTCACCTGTCAGTAACTGTAATTTATTACTCTAAATCTATTTAAATAGTTTAGCTGCTTCTATTCAATCGATTCAGACATCAGATAATTTAAGTTTTATACTTTTATAACTGCACAAGACTGTTGGACACGGGGGGTTAAAGATGAGAGCAAGAATACAGAATTTTAAAAAAATGAGAACAGTTTGACTCAAGCAAAATTTTTCTGGAGAGAATAATTTTGTTTTCAGTGAATGCTTTTAAGTATCCCTAGAACTTGAATTTGACACTTTTCTATAAATTATATGATTAAAAACTCTTACAGTTATTCTTTCTGAATTTCCTTATCTTTAATAAAATGGTCATTGTTCTCTTTCATAGAAGACCTGGATGAGTTATTCAAGTGTTCCCATAACCATTTATCTTAAAAGAGTAAAACAAGAGTGACATGATATTCCTTTGAGTTGTTCCTATGGAACACAACTGCTTAAGAAAGGGGACTTCCATTTTTATTTAGGACGTTAGTATTTCTTTAGAAACAAATACTGGGTTTTTAAAGTAATTTTAATCTCTTCTCCTTTCTATCTTTTCTTATGGATAATTCCTTTTCCATTGGAGACTAGAAATTAAAGAAAAAAGAAAAGCATGGCAAATTTGGGGAATGGGGTAATTTTCTGCCTTTATTTTTTCCCAGAAGGGAACAAAGTGGAAAAACAAACAAACTGAAAAAGAAGACATTTATAGTCAACCAATTACTATTTAATGAACTGCATCCTCCCAGCTCAGAGGAGATAGGGACTCCGGTAAAGCACTACGATTTTTATACATTTCAGTTACAGGATACATGTTTGTGGTAATTGTAGCCTATATTTCACTCCACCTCCTGACACTGTTACACAACATTTATTGAAAGCACATTTGATGGTAATGAAGTTTCTATTAACTATGATTAAGTTTCATAAAGCACCTGAAGATAATTTAAGATGTGCAGGAGCAGAAAATGAAACATTTGGTTTAGTACATTAGGAAACGTAATTGATTAAATTATCTCATTTACAATAAGTGCTTTCCAGGAGCTATGCAGGGCATACATTTCCCCCCGTCTACCATTAGTTTGCTAGGAGAGCTGAAAGATTTTTCCCATCCTCCCCCAGTTTTCCATCACTCTCACTTTTGGGACCCCTTAGCAACTTGAAGTCCATTTCTTCATATAGCCAGTCTTTGAGAACAAAGATCAAAAGTCGGAGAATCACGTAAGAGGTTATTTCGTAGAACAGGTTGTTTCTCAATTATCTTCATAATTGACTTTGATTTTGCATCAATGATGATTCATGCAGTCTTAAACTAAGTTCCTGTTTCACTGAATAGCAACAAGCTGTATTACATGTTTCTAACCCCACAGCTATAAAGAAACCCTTTAATTCTCCTAGGTATCTTATATGCTAAAATCAATTCCATTAAAGTTACTTTTTTAATAAATCAGAAAATAAAGCGATTGGACTGATATTCTTTCAAGATTCTCTAATTAAATGGGAACTGCGCAGATAAACAAAAACATATCAATTGCCTGAGCTAAGTTATGACACAGTCCAATTGTATGTGACCAGTTAGGAGTCGATTCCAGTGAGACAAAGACAAAACAAAATTAAAAAGGCTTAAGCAGCCAAGGCAACCACAGCACATTTTTGAGCTACCTAAATTTGATTTTGTGTACCCTTAGAAATACTTAAGAACTGGAAGCGTAAAGGAGAAATATTCTCATGCAGGCTTTCTACGTATTCAGAACCGTTTAAAGGGTGAAGCTGGGTGGCTGTCACACACCCTACATAACTACACCATATTAAAAACTGAGAGCTTTTAAAAAGCCAAACACCTTTCACTCACCAAGATTTGTAGCCATCTTGGACAATAACTGTGCTCCTCTATAATTATTATTTTTATTGCATCACATTTTTGCTGCAATTTAGTTCCGTTCCTTTGTAAATAGTTATGAAGTTATCTGTGGATAACATGGATTTGAACTTGACCACTTCCTTTAAAACTCTTGTTTTATCAGACAGAGGAGTACTCTGGGATCTGATAACCAAACAGGCTTCATTCAAGCCAGCAAGAAATTTTGCTGCAGAATGTTTTGACATTGCAGTCTACAGCATGTGAGCTCAAAGTAAATATATAGTTCAGGTTAGGATTTCCAAATGTTTTCCTAATGATTTAGAGCCCAAGTTCCATAAAACTTCAAATAATCTGATCACCCTATGCCCCTATATCCTGGAGGAATACTCAGACTTAAAACCTACGTATTTTGTAATACATAATAGAAGAATCTGTCTTCAAAGAACATATAAATAATTGCGTGCGTTACTTCTCAGTACAGGTTAATTCTTGTTTTAAGTCCTTCAAAGGAATTAAGCCAAAAATGTGTTTATAAATATATTTGTCAAATTTTAAAGACAATTTTTTGTTGAAAATTAAGCAGTCAAAAATCCTCAAAACTTTGTGTACAGTTAATGGAAGAAAAAAAAGCAATGTCTTCACTTTAAAACAGATAGGCCTCATGGAAATTGTGCTTTTGATGAAAATTGGGTCTTTTTTTTTTCTTTTTTTTTAATGAAATCTTGTCAGTTAGTCAATTCACTCCAAAGTGCTGCTCTAAACTAAAATTCCACTGAAATCAATGGAAGACAAAGAAACAAAGAGTACAGGAGAGAAGCCCCCCAAAGCAGTATATAAATGATATCTATATACTCTTCACAGGGTAAAGCATATCAACACCCTTTACCAGCTGATAAATCAAGGCCAAAGTAAGCTGAACAAGATCAGACAGAGCCAGTAGTGGAACCAGATTTGAACCAAGAAAACCAAAATCCTGTATTAATTTCTTTTTTTCTAATTACAAGTCCTCAAGAGATCAATTTCAAGACAAGCAGCCCTGTAGAAAGGGCCCCCAATCAGACACAAATTACTAAAGAACGGTCACTTTTCTATTTTTAGTCTAAAACCTATGATCACAAAGTTGCTAAGAAGATGCTGTCAGTAGATGTGAAAGCCTTTCATATAACCTTCAGTTTTATTTAGCTCCTAGACAAATAAAACAGACTGGCAGAGAAGATGAGAAAAATCATATTTACAAGAGAAAAAAAATAAATTACTTTGGGATTTTATTTCATGAAGAGGTTTTTTATCTGAGAGAGAGAGAGAGAGAGAGAGTTGCACTTAATAAATTTACATGGAGCATATCTATTTCCTATATCGCTTCTGTCTAGCTCTATGAAAGAAACATTTTCTCCTTGTTTGCTGACAATATGAATATTTTATGTTGTCCATATTTTCCCCTTCATCTTTTTTTTCTCCCCCCCTAAATCTCTTTCAGGATGTTTCTTTGCAGTAATTTCTCAGTTGGTTAATTCAAGTATTTGTTAGCTTTATTAGATGTTTTTATTTAGAATATTACACATCTCAGCAATAAGGAAGTTCAATACTTTTAAGGCCGATCACTTGGCAAAGAAAGTCAGTTAAGAATTAATTATTTCTTTGTGTGTCTGATATATGGAAAGATTAGTGACGGACATTTAAAAAAATTATAAAATATCAAAATGTACAATATATTCACATTTATATATCTAAATATACACCAATAATGACATCTATATGTGTTTCTAAAGAACATACAGAATCAATGTACTACCATACATATGCAAATATATTAGAAAATAAGTTTTATACAATAGTGCATCTCTCAAAAATGAGGCTTCTCTGTCTCCCTCGTAATAAGCGTTTGAGTTATCCTTTATAACCTAATACCTGGAAAAGTAATCTGTAGAGAACGGGAGACTCGGGCTCGTGCAGCACCCAGACTGCACAAGTGCAGACTCTGTAGGTGCACACGGCAACAAAGCAACCCACCGGGCATGCCGGTCCCAGCGCAGCAGTCCAGAGGGAACACGTCCGCGATTTCCAAGACCCTGCTCAGGAATTCACGTTCTGTGTGGGGTTGCCAGGACTGTCTCAAGGCTGCCCTCTGCATGCTCTATAAACACAGTCTCAAGATCAGTTCTGCCACCCCTTAGTTCCTTGGGCAGTCTGCCTAACTTAAGCAACTCTTCCAATACCTTTTGTTGATAGGGTGTCTGAAGAAAACAACAGAACACAACATATAGCTTGCTTACTTCTATAAAACTTGACAGAGGCTAGCAGTTCAGCAGAATTAGACTAATCTAATAGAATAAAATGCGGGATGTAAATCCTTAAGCAGATAAGACTACATCCATTTTGTAGGTGCTTCGCGACGTAAGGAAATTCCCTTTGACTGAGCTGTTCCCCGATTTTGGATTTCTTTGTGTATGAAGGATCTGGTACTGGTTACCTCTAGAGGTCGGTTATCAGCACAATCACTGTTACTGCAGTCTGATGATCTACATTGGCAAGTATTAGTCTTAATGGAAACCACATCAAGGTACAAGATGTTCAGCTTATTGTCTTATCACTATGTGGTAACGTAAGCAAATGAATTACGAGGCGCCTTCTATTATTTTTACTATTTGTGAAAATGATGGGTTTAATAATACTTAACCCAAAAGATTCTTGGATTTTGGCTTTGCCAAAAAGCTAGGTGTGTGGGTTTTTTTCTTCTTGGGGTTGTTTTTATTTTTGCTAGGAAATGATGTACGTAAACACCAAATGAATAGTGTCAGACTTGAGCTTTGCAATGGAAACAAACATTGTTGTGCTGCTGACGTACACTGCTATCTACAGAAAACAGCTATGGAATTGAAATGCATTTGCCATATAAACTGGTGAGATTGCTGGATCCAGAAGCCTCTTGCAATATTCAGTATCATGGCTGGTTGAAAAATGGAAAACAGTATTATTTGTGATTTATGACGCATTAGTAAAAACATGTTTGTCATTCATCTGTTTATGGCCTACTTGTTTGTTTCTTTTTTGGGCACTGGGAAAAGAAATCAATAGTTTTTGAAGTTATAAAAAATAACTTTAAAGCAAATAGATAAAAGTAAAACAAAAAACTCTACAAAACCCTCTCTCTTATTGAGCAAAGAAAAAGCTTTCACCTCTGCAAGATAGAGAGAAATCCACCATGGAAAAGTATACTACTGAGAATACTGGTAGGGAATAAACAATGACAGAACAAATATGCAAGAAACTAGGAAGTTTTATTAGGACTATCTTGAGTGAAAGCAACCTTTGCATTCAGATTGAGTCAATCTCTGTTTTTCTCCCAACTTGGCAGGCCTGGCAATCTTTCATATATATCAAAACCAAAATAATTCCACCTTTCTTCTGCATATAAGTTTACATCTATTCAATTGTTACAAGTCCTAGAAGAAATTCTCTGGAAGAAAAGCACTTTCAGTTGTTCCTCAGTTAAGGACTGGACTATCTGGATCCATCCAGAAAATCAAAAACCAAAGCAAGAAAAAGGACGTTCCTGTGAATGAAAGGGTGTCATCTTTGTGTTATTCCCAACCTCTCCTGTCAGGGACTGAATAAAGACCCTGAGACTAGACCCTGTTGTATCACCATTTCGTTTACTGGCTCCAAATTTGAAAATTCACGCCAGGGATTAGTATTTCTTCTGCCAGTTCAGAATCAGGCCTACGCTTTCCTGGCATCTTACGTTCTCACCCTTACTTTCATTTAAGTTCTTATTTGTTAACCAAAACAATGTTTCATTTCTATTTTTGCCTTACGGAAGGAACAAAGTTAACAAGTTGTGCCTGATAAATAACCTCCAAGAGATTAGTTTTCTGTAGCACAGTACTGCATTTCCTTGACAATTCCCCATGGGATGAAAAGCAGAGCAGAAAAGGCACATATTGGAAGATGAACCGGGGAAAAAGATTTTAAAAAATAGGGTAATTGCATCAATTCCTATTAGCTGAGAAAGCAATTACAGTCCTAAAAATAATTTGACACAAGTGTATACATACAGCACGAGCCATAAAGGAGTAATAGGATCACACTCCGAGATGAAAGAAACAAGAGACACTTAATACTTCAGTCTGTTTGAATGCATATGGAAATTCAACTTTCAGAACCAACACGCACTCCCTGGTACTACCCATCACAGCAAAAGGAGGAGACGAGCTCATTTAAAACATGAAGAACACGTAGGCCAGGGCTGATCCCAGCTCCACTCGTCACCTAACAGTAACAGCTTCTATACCAGCAGGCCTTAGCTTCCTCTTTTACTACTTAGCTTACTCAGTTCCAGTGAAGTGCTGTTATATGTGAAGGATAATACTGACAACACACTCGACTCCAAATTACACTGGAGTAGATTTTTTTTTCCCACAAAATACCTGGAGATCAGTTTCTGATCCCAATATTAGGTGAAAAATTGCTGGTGTGTGCAGCAGAGAGAAATCTTCCGTTATATTTGCCTTTGAATTAATTTTAGAGTATTGTTGTTAGTTCACAGCTTTTAACTGCCATCTCACCTTATCAAAGGAATAGAAATACTTCACCCAGCGAGATTTCTCCATGGAAAATCCAGCAGCAGCAGATTTCCCCTCCCCCCCCCGATGTTCAGCATAAGCTGAGAATTTAATTTTGTTAATTTTAAATAGTATTGCTTTGATGTCAACATATGCATCCCTAGTAGGCTTAGATTTTAAACAGCTTTTCAATTCAATCAGAAAATTTGTTTTTTATTACTTAACCCACTTATCCTTTGTAAAATGATTTTGATAGTTCATTTTCAACATCGAAGTTATATCTTACAGACTTTGTTTCACAGCTGACACTAAGTTGATTAAATCTGTACAAAATTTACTTATATTTTAAAAAATGCTTTTTGTCTTTTCTTAGATTTTAAACAGCTTTTCAATTCAATCAGAAAATTTGTTTTTTATTACTTAACCCACTTATCCTTTGTAAAATGATTTTGATAGTTCATTTTCAACATCGAAGTTATATCTTACAGACTTTGTTTCACAGCTGACACTACGTTGATTAAATCTGTACAAAATTTACTTATATTTTAAAAAATGCTT
Source organism: Aptenodytes forsteri (assembly GCF_000699145.1). Taxonomy (NCBI): domain Eukaryota; kingdom Metazoa; phylum Chordata; class Aves; order Sphenisciformes; family Spheniscidae; genus Aptenodytes; species Aptenodytes forsteri. The sequence goes on along the minus strand of NW_008796047.1, from coordinate 1,301,387 downwards.
TTTGTCTTTTTACCCATAACGATCCATTTATTTAAAGAAGGCGTTCTTTACGCATAGTGTAGTAAGAACATTTTAAGTCTATTAAGAACATTTTAAGTCCCATGTGTAGAAAAGTGATTTGCTTCTGAAAGAGAAAGCCTTTGCTATTCCAGACACTTGTTTTCAGACATACACTGTTTACTTCACTTCTGTTTGCACATGGTTGTGCAAAATAGTTACATTTTCTTAAAATTGCATCTATAAAGTGATTCTAAATATGTCATGGCAAAGAAAAAATAAAATTCTTCTGAAAAGGCAATGATGAAATCCCATGCTAGTTGATTTCAACTTGTTGGGCATTTTTCCTTTTTACTGCAGTGCCATTAGCCAGGTAAATTAGTGGTTCATTAATAATAATATTCTTTGCACCAGTGGCTGTTCAAACATAAAGCAGAGGGACAGTACCTGATCCAAAGAACTTGATTTTATACAAAGCATATGACAGACAACACCACCACCACCACTAATACTACTACTACTAAAAATAATATCAGATAATTATTAAAACTAAGTTAGTTGCCATGTTGTAACTCTTCCAATAGCCATCTATCAAATAATTTGGTGGTAAGGGCTTTCTTTCAACGCTTGCTATTGGAGTTCTTAATAGGGCACATTAACAGAGGAGCTTAAGTAAAGCAATCGCAGGGAAAGCTATACTTTATTGTATTTTATTCTACAGATAAACAGAGATCCTATGTCTCCAGGGTTGTCAATATGACATCTTTTATAGGCATTAAATTTAATAACAGAAAAAAATAAATACTCTGGCTGCATTATATGCGTATAGCTAATCAGTGAAACAACTATCATGGGACTGCATTATATGCGTATAGCTAATCAGTGATACAACCGTCTGGGGATTTTTCCCTTCCCCTCTCAGAAGGAAGGTGAATTGGCAACTGGCTCCTTACAGCCTCAAGTTTTTTGCTTTCAACTCCTAGTGATGTTCCTTTGCAGGACCTTTCAGAAGGCAATCTGCTTTATTTTCCACAGCCAAAACTACCACATTTGTGTCTGCTGGAAAAAGCCAACCCCTCCCCTGTCTCATACCCCCTCTGAGATTAAGTGAACTGTTTTGGACCAGCTGACATCCTAGCCCCTTTCTCTTTCTGTCGAAGGAACCTGCACACCAGCTTCTCACTAAAGCTGCAGGCCATACAGATTTAGAACCTGAATGCCTTATTCAGAGTTCAGCACTGGTAACCTGGGGCTAAAGGTTGCTCATTAAGAGAAAGCAGTCACTTACAAAGCATGTTTTCAATAAAGGCACACAACATGTACAGAGTTCACCCTTGAGAATTTTACAAGGCAGCTTTTATATTTCTTACTATGAAAAACAGTCGTCTTCTAGGGAACACAGACACATTTAAAAAAAAAAAAAAAATCAAACATTGCACTGGTAACATGTCTGTGAACAGAACACCCAGTCCCTTTTCCTCTATGTGCAGTAACATGGATAAAGAGATTTCATTTCACTGGTATATGAAACCTTTGTTCATACAAAAAGCTTCAGAGGGCTTTATCCTAGAATAGTTTGTGAAAATGCACTCCTGGAATTAGCAGTAAACGTCAGAGGTAGTCCTCAGAAGACAGCTGGCAAGCACAGCACCAACCTTTTGCACTTCTGTGACATCTGAGGAGGACTCGCACTGATATTAAAGTGATAATTCACCACTGAACAGAGCGCAACAGGGACATTCTAAAACCTGCCTGTAGACAGTGTCTGGATGAACTCCGCAGAGAGGGAGAGAGGCTAAGAATGGAGAAATTAACAGCTGGAGAAGCTACCAACAAAAGCCCATGTGATACCATACCTTGTTGATACAACAATGCTCAGAGGCCCAGTCTGTACCTGAAAACCAACTGTGCTACAAGGGCTCCAGGAGTTTCAGTGACTTTAATGGCTTTAAACTAAAGGGGGGTAGATTTAGACTAGATATAAGGAAGAAATTTTTTACGCTGAGGGGGTAAAGCACTGGCACAGGTTGCCCAGAGAGGTGGTAGATGCCCCATCCCTGGAAACATTCAAGGTCAGGCTGGACGGGGCTCTGAGCAACCTGATCTAGTTGAAGATGTCCCTGCCCACGGCAGGGGGGTTGGACTAGGTGAGCTTTAAAGATCCCTTCCAACCCAAAATATTCTATGATTCTACTTCCCCATGGAATGAAGCCATCGCCATCAAGTAAAATGCCTCATGACTCTCAGTGCTTCATAACCGCAGCTCTTCCCCAGGCCACATGCTCCTTTCAGACTACCAAAGTAAGCATAATACCGTATTTGTTCCCCTACCTCTAAAGCGTAAGTGCAGCATAGAAGATGACACACAGGACTGACGCATAACTACACAATATGAAAGGGTATTATTCTTAAGGTAGGACAGGTCATCTGTACCTCCCTGCAGTGTTGCTAAGGCTTTCCTTGGAAGCAATGACCTGAGTAGGGCCACCTTTTATTAACTCTGGTGAAAACCACAGAGGGAGTCAACTAGATGGCAAGTCAACTCGTGCCTGTCACAAACAATAACTGTGCAGACCTCAGCTGCATCTTTTCACGCCCCTTTCAGTGCATCCTTCTGACAGTCTTCCAATGGATATGGTAATCTGCACACTTGAATGGATTCTGGATTTATCAAGCCATCTGCAGGGAAGGGCATTCATTTAATGTAGAAGAAGGAGAAAGACCTCAGAAAACATCATGTGATCACCACGTTGGGCCTCAAAAGCTGAATGAATTGCAGTGCTCTCAAATTCTCAGTAGTTAGTCTTCTTTAAAACATGGGGAAGGAAAAAAAAAAATCTACATTTCATTTATGTCCTTTTAAACACCGAAGCTTGTCTGCCTGACACCGTGGAGCTGGAGGGCTGTTCTGTAACCCTGGAAACTTTGAGTAGTCAGAGACATAAAGCAAGACTGCTGGGTATTCCCTCCCTCCAAAGCCAAACAACATCTTATTTAAAGTATCAGCTGAGGCATACGTATTTCTGAAGCCTGAAAAATATACAGGACACTATCTGCCATTGAGAAATTATTAAAATCTCAGGGCAAAAAATTTTGTTTAGAAAATTATTTTCTTCATCTCACCATATGTACTTCATTGAAGAACTGGCTGGGCACAGTGGCTGTTTCTTTCTCTCTAAAACTGCCAACCAGTATTAGGAGGGTGCACATGGGGGAAGGCCATAGGCACTTACACTACTGTAAGCACGTATGTGATGGTTAGAAGCACAAGGCTTACGATTTATAGCCATATTCCTTCTGTTGCGTGCATCATGGTGGAAGAAGAAAATGACTGCTAGGCATAACATGAACACACATATGCAAAAAGTCAAGAAGGAAGGGTAATGCAGTACCAAAGAAACAAAGAAAGAGGACTATTTAAATACAAAATTAAAGAAAAAGTAGACTTATTTAAGTTTACATCTTTCAGCCCTAGCATTCCTGATTGCTCCCGTGGCTGCCACTTCATTGCTAGAAAGCGATGAGGTGACAGTATCGCTTCACAGACAGGGAGCAGTGTTCAGTGTAGGAATAAACCCATGAATTTCTTCTTTGTTTTGACACTATGCAGCTGTCCCTGGGTGTTCTGCAACGCTACAGCTGCAGGGCTGATCTTCTTGGCTCCTAGTTGTTTGTTGATAGTAGCAACTACCGAATGCCAGATGCTTTCCAGACATTTATGAAGGGCAAATCCTTTCACAGGGAACTCACCACAGAGTATATTTGCCTTTATTTAACTTCTGTGTTAAAGGCAACAAATGGAGTAAACTTTGACCTTAAACAGCTCTTGTACCAAGAGTATTCATGTTGGTGCTTTGCCAATTTACTTGCAAGAGAACGTAGAAGGCTAAGTAGTACATTCCATGAAATATGGTGTAGCAGGTGGTCATAATTACACGTTGCAAAAAACCTTTATTTGGATTTTTAGAATCATCTGATAATTAATAGCTAAAGTATATGCTACACAAATCCAGTGACTCAGAGACCACTGTGGATTTCAAACTTCACATATGCAACCCTTTGAAAACAATCTATTTTTTCACAGTAATATTTCAACCAGAAGAGTTCTACTGACATGGGTGTGTGGCAGATACACTACATTACCTGGATTACAGTATACATTTTAGGCCATACCTCCTAAATCCAATTCAATGCCAATTGTTACTCACCTTGAATGCAAAGCCCTTCAGTGCAATTCTCCGACTCTTGACTCAAGCCCTCGCAGTACTTCCCTCCGTTTCTTGGAGGTGGCGCAATACATTCCCGAACTCTCAAATGCTCGCATTCCGGACTGCACACAGACCACTCACTCCACACCTCCCAGTTTCCATCCACTGAATGGGGAGGAAGAAAAAACATGCATCATCACCGCATATCAAACTGGTGTAGTTAAGAGGTCCCTACCAAGAATACTTGATTCATATCTCTCCTCAGGTCACAGCAAGTAAAACAAAGTATAATTCTCAGGAGAAATAAATATAATTTCATCAGATGTGAAGTTAAAATCCATCATTAGAATGTACCACCTCAAGCGTGCAATATGGAAGCTTTTAAAATAGCACCAGTATATAACATTCTGTAAATATAGTCAATTAAAACTGCAGGAGGAAACATTTCCTTTGCCACCTAGCTATTAGCTTCTAATGTTTCAATATAAATTCTACCTTAAAACAGGCTGATGTAGAGAGGCCACACATTTTCCTACCAGAGAAATGATGCTGACATTTACAAAGAGAGCATAGCTGGCCTTGTAGACTTCTGGCTAATGCCCCGAGCAAGACAATGGATCAATATGTTGGTTTGCTGACTGATTTATAGCTGTCTCTGACCCTGTCCCAAATGAGAAGGGTTTTCACAGTTCCCTTTCTTTTTCATGCATAAATCAGATTGAAGAACGGTCAGATGAACACAGAGACACATGTAAGTAATATTAAGTTCTTTAAATCCCAGTTCAGGACATGTTGTATCTAAAAACTCATAAAAGCTAGAAGAGAGATTTGCCAGAATCCACACAAGTTATGCTGTGACCACAGGCAAACATAGTCTCTTAAAACATACAATGCATACAATCCTACTAACTTTCTTTAGCTGTATATGTGAAACACCAATTCCAAGATCAGATAAGGGAGGCTTCAGGTGAACAAATGAGGACATGTACAGTGTCCACGGATGTAACACCAAGCTCAATTTCAAAAGGTTAATATACTTGAAAGCAAACTTTCGCAAGCTAAATACTTTTAAGTGAAGTTCTCAGCTTAGGTTTCTGTGTTTCTAGCGTTACTAACATCACCTCCCCTTTCCCTATGCCCCCACCCGCTTAGGTGATTTTTCATATTGAACCAGTTGCTGTTTTGTTATTATTTAGTTAGCTGCAGTGTAAGTTAAAGCACTGACAAACCTGGCAGATCAGGCCACAGGTGCTTGTGACTACTGCTCAGACCCTGCACAAGGCTCCGAGCTGTAGTCTAAACAAGGATGCAAGTATTTCCAATTTCCTTTTTGACCTCCGTGGGCTCTTCAAAGCACAACTGTCTACCTGGCGTTTCAGACTGAAAGAGCTCTCCCATAAATGTGACATCCAAAGTTATTCCTTAGTAGACTGTGTATATCTCACCAGGGCAAAGAGAAGTGCAGGTAATTTTCTGCACTGACATTCCTTCACAAAATGCACCTCCGTTGAGTGGAGCAGGGTTGGTACAGGTCCGTGATCGCTTCTGCCAGCCCCGACCGCACCGTGCATTGCAGTTTGACCACTCAGTCCACGATGACCAGCCTCCATTAACTGCAAAACACAAACATGCTTGAGGTTGCAGTACGTGGGCTAAGAGACCTCAAGCAACAAATCTGATCAGATCATTTCATTCAAAGGCAGAATTTTGGTTTTACATTCTACAGGTAAATTCCAAGCTGCAGTAGGAGCATTGCTGCCTATCAGTACACAACTACATAAAGGCCATGGTGTCAAAGAACACAAATGTTTGTTTTGGAAGAGTAATATGCTAAGAAGTGCAATGACTGAGAGAGTCTGGGAGGGAGGTAAAAGCAGGCACCTCAATTCTCATAGAATATGCTTTGCTTAAATCATAAACAAGACTTCTTTATTTTAAAAAGAGTGATTTAGAAATGCTCTGCCCTCCACCAATAAAATGTCACATGCAGTAATAAACATGGCAAGCACAGAAGATGGTAATAAAGCAATGGTTCTGCTCTTTTGTCCTTTGCTGTTAACATCTAGATTCACTAGTCAGTGCTTGGACACTGCAGTACCACAGATCCAATTAAGGCAGCCCTTTATGTACCTCCCTAGGCACGTGCTTCAGGGTTTCCCGATACAGGCAAGGCTTATTTATGTGGTTTAGCTTATAATTGGATCTTCTCAATATCTGGGGCAAGGATTGTTATTATTGACATAACTTCTGGGAATCCATCACAAACAAAAACCTCATAATTCTAACCACTCTAAAAGCAGGCATGATCTCAGCCTTGAGCAACAGAACTGAAATTCATCATAACAGGAAGGAGGTTACCATTTGATTTAGAACCAGTTGTATGTTAAAAATATAAAGTACTCCAGCAATAAAAGCACACACATCTAAGTTTTTTCCATAATTATCACGTTTTCACTGACCATACACCACAACTGTCGCAGACATGCTCCTTCTCTTGGCAACAATGTTGGCAGCCATGCAGGTATAGTTCCCAGAGTCAGACAGACGTGCCTGTCGAATGATGAGGTTGTGGTCTGCTCTGGTGTCAATGTTCTCATCCAGGTTGGAATCTATGGGCTCCTCATTCTTTAGCCATTCCACCTGGGGAGGGATGGAGCAGAGAAGAACATGAAGCAGGAAAAGAAAAGATGGAAGCAGGAAATCTGCAAAATTGTATTTCAGTGATTTCGTTAATAAATGTCATTGCAATCTTTATTATGAACATTAAGGTAAAAATGAAGCTAGGATGGGATTCCCAAAAAGGTAGACATTCACAAATTCAGAAAAGGAACTATTCCTATTAACAATGGCACACCAAATGAAATGTTAGAACATAATAAAATAACAAGTAATAAAAGAACAGAAAAAAAAATGGCAAAGAGCTCGTTCAGAGTTGCAAGGGTGTGGATTATAAGGGAAACATTATTTTTGTTCTACTGGGAGAAAAGGAAGGAGAGATGAGGAAGAAGAAGATAGAAAAAAAAAAGGAGGAGAACAATTAATCACACTTTTCCTTGTGGTATTAGGTAGTTACGAGGCTTTAATATTTAATCCAAGGAATCAAGAATTGATGATAAAAAATACTGGATCATTCTAGTTGAATATATTTCATTTACCTCCTGGTTCTCTTCACCATTAAGTATTAAAGCTTGAACCAGAAATAATTTTCTTAAATAACTGCATCTTATTATTTCCTCTATATTTGTTCTTGAATCTATATGGTGTATTTTGTTTTTATTATAACTATTCATTTATTCAATTATTGTTCTATTTAGGAGAGCCCTTTTGGCTTCCCTAAGAGAATGAAAAAACGGGAAAAGTCTGTAAACCTGTAAAGCCAGACCAAGGCGCTTGATGCCTTGGGCTAACAACCTCATTAATCTGATAGGGAAAAACCTGTTTTGACTCAAGTAGCAGAAAGAGAAACATGACCAATGGAGATGAGCAGTCCAAGTGAAAGTCAGCTAATGATTGCCACTTGCCACCCCCACCCCAAACCTCAGAGGAAGGCGGCGTGGGCTAGTAACTTAGAAAGGCCGATTTTTACTCAAAGAAAATGGAAGAAAATCTCAACCGAGAGAGAATAAGAAATATTTTAAAATACTGCTCTCAATATACAGTGCTTTACATGTTCAAACAATTGGACAATGATCAGTTAAGCTTCATAATAGATTGCGATGACATGTATTAAGTATTATTAATTCCACTTTTTTTGAGAGAGAAACAGACAGAAGGATGAAATCGCTTGACATCACACACAGTGGAAGAGCTAAGTCATCATAGTGGATTCCCAATTTACATAAACATTCTTAAACCAGAGACCATTAGTGTTTGTTGTCAAGGTACATAAATACCGTGAAATGCTGTGTATAATATATTTCCATACATCTTCTCTAGTTCACCAACCAACATATCTCTGAGTATACCCAGGAATTAACTGCAAGGCATTTCTCTACTTGAAACATTAAAAAAAAAATAGTTAAGGCATAGTAAGCTGCTGTTACAGAAGTGAAAAATTAAAAATAGAACCAGAATCAAGAGATTCTGTTAAAAGACTCAATAAATGTGAGTTATTTTAATAGCTTTTCTAGACCTGAAGGAGGTATGGCTGTACCCTGAAGTCAAATACCCTTCTCATCTCAGTTCCGATGAATAACCTCATTTAGGAACTTGTGGAAAGACTTGGAACTTTGTGGTAATGAGCTTATGGATTTGCTAGCTACAGGCATTCATTAGCACACTGTTCCGCGCAGATGGTCTGCAATTTGTAGATTTTCCAGTTTATAAACAAATCTGCAAAAGCTGACCATCAAAGCCAATTAGATTTCATGCCAGACAGCAGGTTCCCCTTCCAGTAGCATCAGTCATTTTGCTTAGTGGGGACAGAAGGTGTGTGACTGACGCATCCATAGCTTCTCATGTCCCGGCACCACAGCAGTCAGCTGGGAACTTACCTTGAGAAGAATCTAGGTCTGTGGCACTGTTATCCTACATAGTGACTATGGAATTAAATAAAGCGATTATTTTACACATCTGTCAAAAGAGGCATTACCTGAGTATGAAGTACATTATACATTTCATACCGAAAGTAGTTAAAAGATTTTAGCTCTGTATACTTTTCCTCAAACCACAGTTAACCAAAAATGGTAACAAAGACAGAATGTCGCCTTCAAAGCTTACATTAAGCGTTCAAGACATAGCTGTCTATTTCTGCATTCTTATAAAGCTCTCTCATAATGCTGTTTTGTTTTTCCTCTCAAATCTTAACTTTTTTTACTTTTATTTTTTAAACAATCTCCTTCACAAAAGTTTAACGAGTTTTGGGACCGCATGACTTTGTATGCTACAGTGCACATCAGAACAAACATTTAGAGCGAAGTTTCAAGGCAGTGAGTTTCTAAGGTATGCCCCACAACATCAACGGCCAGGCAGTGCCCGGCACAGGTACACTTATTCAGGTAAACCCTGAGGAGATTTTTCACCAAAAGTCTCACTCCCTGAATTTGCTTTCCTTCATATTGTTAGGAGATGCAATCATGCTTTGTCATGAACTTAACACACCCAGTAGCTTGGGCATTCTAATTTCCATTGCTAGAAGCATCCCAGGAAATCACGTGGCTAGCATTCATACTCATTGCCTTTCATTCCCCAAGCTCAGAGACACAGCTGACACTTTCACCCGTATTGACCGCAGATGGCCAGGCACAGCTCCGGAGCTGTAACCAAACAGCCTTACTAAATCCAGTAATGCTGAACTCTTCCCTTAATGAACGTATTACATTTCCCTGCGGTCTGAGTAAGACGAGGAACAATCAAGTAATCCATTTACTATTCAGTTTCCCTTCTGCAGTTAACTTTAATACTGATTATCAGAGGGGGTTTCAGCAAAGAAACTAGGAATGCAATTTAAATTATGGAACAGCAGCACTAGCATAAATCAAGGGACAGAAATTCAATGGTTGCAGTCAGAATTAAACTCACTTTATGTGCACAGTAATGACAAACATAGTAACGTTCAAAGAAATGACAAACATGTCTAGTATTACTAGAGTTCATTATTTCACAAGTATATATATAAATTTTGCATTTTGACTCTCATCAGGTCAGGGCCTTTTGCGGGGTGGTGAAGGGGCGACAGGAGGGTTCAAGGTCCTTGTTACTGTTACACTGGCACTTCGGGCTATTTTTCCCATAGACAACTTTTCCAGGAGGGAGCACACACTGATCCACTGAGTGTAGGACCACAAGGCTTGGTGAATGAAAAACATTTACATTAATGCAAAGCATTTAAAAGAATTATGATCACGGTGAAGGGAGAGCATTAAACAGACAGAACATAAATGTGAAAGTGTTGAGAGATGTGCAATCCAAAGCTGATTTGAAAGTGAGGGCATGCATTGCCTTTTGCATATCTGGAGGCTTGATGACACTGCGAATACTCATCTCTAATTCCAGCCTTCCCCTCCCTTGAAGAAAAAACAGACTTATTCAAACTCATTCACTGCCTTTGCCTCAGCAGAGAAATGCTTTCAAAGATGGAGAACTAAGGGATGAATTTATAGAATAAACTGATAAATTTGAAGGATTCATGATGACAAAAGGTTGTTGTCACTTGCAGCGATGCAACCTTTGGAGAAATTCAGTGCACACACAAATACACACAAAAAACAATCAAGCAAAATAAAGGCAACAAAGAAACCTCCAATGTCTCCATACTGAAATGAGGCACGGCGTTCTGAATTGCCAGCCTGCAATGCCTGAAGAGTAGACTCAAAACTCATTAGCATTTAACTTCCCTCGCTTTATCATCAGTGGAGATCATACAGTTGCTTGTAATGCAATGAAATATAGTTCTTTTTAAGAATTAGTCTGTCTGAAGATCTTAAATGTTTCTATCTTGAACTAGACTTAAAAACTGCTATAATATGCCATAAGTTTATATAAAGATATCTGATTTTTTCCCCTGAAATTAAATCTGCTCAGAATTAAAATACCCCCATCAATTTCTAAAAAAGGCTAATCACGTAATGATCTACAGAAGAAATGCAGGGGCAGATATGGATTAACTCAGCTATGACATATTGGGTGGCAGCAGATGAATTAGCATAATCATAAATTTGTTCCAATTACAGAAAGCAATTATCAAAGACCAGCTTACAGCATTATCAAAGTAAGATCAGTTAAATACACAATATCCTAGGTAGTTTATGATGGGAGTTAACAAACTCTTTTTCTTTAAAAATAAAGCTTATCCCAACTCAGCCATATTTCTGTCTACTGTATACAACGTTAAAACAGCCTGTCAGCTTCACATCGCTGAGTCTCACTGTGCTTAGTATGTGCAAAATAAATAATGTATGCGTGTCAGCCTTATTTATATATGTATCCATACAGATACTACAGACATTCATCTTCTGGTTGCCATATAGCAAATTCAAACGCACTGGGGACTCGCAAATACCCATGAGAATATTGATGGAGGCAGGAACATAGCTGAGTTAGAGACGGTAGGAAAGCTCTGGCAAAGGTTGCTACGGTTCCCTTAAAACCCTGCCCATTTTATGGGTTATAGTTGTGGCTTCTGTGGGAACAGCATGTCATGCCCCAAAATCTCAGCTGCTTTTGAGCCTGATGGCAATATCACTGGGAGCATGTTATTTCACTTTGGCAGGCACTGTCTTAGGACTTTACACAGATATCATCCGTGTAATTCCAGGAGAAAAGCTGACTAACTCCAGATGAGGAAATAACATTCTTCTGGCTAAGCATTACTCCTCCTCTGCCAAATTTGAGAGGGAGGCTATACAGCTGTTAAACCTCCTGTAAGACTAAAGAATATTCTTATTTGCAGTAATAGAAATCACTTTTTTTGTTTGCTTGGTTTTAATACCAGACTTATTATTTAAACCTTAAAGATGAGAGCAGGTCAGATACCAGATACAGGCCTTAAATGATTTGATGCACTAAGAGTCCTTCATCAATTGCTCAATCTAATTTAAGTATCCTGAGAGCTGGCTGCCCATGACTGAATTTTCTATTCTTTCTAGTGTATCTTGCTTGAGACTATAAAGAGATTTAATACCCAACAGGAACAATACAACTCAGGGTTCTTGTGGGCACACATGATAATTTTGTAGGTCAGAAGACAAAAGACCTTGGTACTCCTGCTTTTAGATTATGCTATCCTGCCCTTTAAATACAACATCTGACTTTCTCATGTGGTCAATAACCAGAGTACATATATATCAAAGATAATATAGTTAGAATGTCAGCTCCTCCTGAAGAGAGAATCAATTGCTTTCTCGATGCAAGATAAACGCTTCATGATTTTAAGACGGGAAAGGTCAACACCTGACTTACGGCAGCACAAATGTTTCTTACAGCATAGTCAATTTACAGATTTTAAATATTCTTTCTCTCAGATCGAGAAAGTAGTAAACACATCCTTAACCTTCCTTTAAACCAATACCACTGTTCATTATGTTCTTAGAGAACAAGCCAATATTTGTATCTTTTGGATAAAACTCTTTAGTCAGTCCCAGACTCAATATTTTAAATGTAAGTACAACAGACTAGCGTTTAGAAAGTATGGTAGAGAATGCAATGAATAAATAGGTATATTGCTGCTCATGAGATTGCAGATAACTACACTAAATACAACTCTCTTCTCTGATATCTTATGGTTCCCTTGCAGTGAGGCAGAGGCTGTCTTTTTGTGAACCAGACAAAACCTGAAGTAGTGCACCAAGGAGTATGACCAACCAGCAAGTTTACAAGTGGCGATGATGGTAAGTATTTCTCAGATATTTGGCCACACCTGACTAGATGTTAATTTAAAACCAATGACCTGAGATGAAGTGCTTTGCAACCCTACATTTTGTCAGTGGCTCATATATTTCTCAAGCATTTTTTTGTTCTGATTTCTTTATTCTCAAATTTCTTCTTCCTCCATACATCTGCCTACTGTAGCTGAATGTGCACATTGTCTTGTATTTACTAACATTAGCTCTAACTTCGCAAGGGTCAGAACCCTGTATCTGGTAATAAATGTTACCCAAAAAACACATTTAGTGTGAAGCTGTTAAAAATACCTATGATACAGAAGACAAAAAAAGTGTGTTGCGGGGCAGAAAGGGAAAAAGAGATGGAAGTCTTGACGCACAGGCCATTTAAAGAAAAGGTAACAAGAAATAATCTGGAATGTAGGTGCATTTTATGTCTGTGTCCTTTGTCCATAATACCTGTTTGACATATCCATCATCCGTTTTTTAATTAAACATTCCTCCCCTCCTCAACTTTCAATGAGAGGAATAAGTTTGCACATGAAATTTTGACCTGACAGAACCAAGCTATCCAAACTGACAAGAATTCATTAAAATATGTCTCTTAGAGACACCTCTTTGGATCTTAATTCTTCTTACACTGCTGTAATGACAACTGCAGAACAGTGAATGTTATCCTGAAGTTGATTCTGATACCATTTTTGCTGTTGCCCATGAAGGTACTTAATTAATTCAATATAAATAATACAGAAGGCACCTCTACTTGAGCTCTTAGCTCCCTAAGAACAAAAATAACACTGTTACATATACAAAAGAACTAGGCAATACCATATTTTCCCCTCTAGAATCTGACTTTGCATTAAAAAAGAAGGGAGAAAAAGGCTGAGAACTTCTAAAACTCAGAATATCTAATTCGTAGCTGAAAGCTTTTTTTTTAACTGGAGAAGAAAACATGTTTGAAGCTGATTTCTTTTCTACAAAAAAGTTTCTTTTTATAGAAAATGTTTGCAATAGATTCTCCTCCACATCATTATTAACAGCAGGTATATCAGGCTTCTGACACCTTCTCCACTGACTCTAGAGGAGCAAGCCTAGGGAGATTGTATCGCTAGGCCAACGTTAGCTTTTATGAATATTCCCCCCCCCCAATACTAACCAGCTCAGGCCTCTGGCTAGGAAAAGTTATTTCTACCTTATCATTGATTTAGGTCTTGTATTCCCCCATCTTTAAAAGCCTTTTTAAAAATGGCTTTTTCAGTGACCTATAATGTTTAGTGGAAGAGAGCAAGATACGTTCCTTTCAAATCTAGCATGAAACTCCTGTTTCTGAAAATTCAGGTGTGTCTAAGCTGGAGAAATCTTCCTTGATGTTACAGTTAGAATGGATGAGTATAGGCAGGGCAGGTGCTCCAATTACAGTGATGCATTAAGATGGCAGCATATCTTTGTTAAAGTTTTACTTCGCTTTCTACCCTAAGACTCAAACAAATAAGTAGGAGAAGCCTCCATCGGCATAAATCATTGTGGGAGATTAATAAAAAACAAAAGCCAGTCTGCTGGATACCAACCATTCATATCTACCTTTCGGACCACATAGTTATTTTATCAACACAATCAAAAAACATTAATCTTCCTTGCTAGGAGCCTATCGCTAGCAACACACAAGAAGCGGGTCAGCTGTACCTGCTGCATTTTTTTAAATTAATCCACTGAGGGAATACTGTTACCAAATCGTTTAATCACAGCGCTGTCACACTGTTCTGGTAAGCATATTTTCCCTTCATTAGATTGAATATATAATCTCATTACATAAATCTGACACACTGACTAACTCATAAATCAGCCTGGGCTTTTGTTGGCTGTACTGTGGAAAGCAGCACAGGAATCTTCTCTTTCATAGAATCACAGAATGGTTTAGGGTTGGAAGGGACCTTAAAGATCATCTTGTTCCAACCCCCCTGCCATGGCAGGGACACCTTCCACCAGACCAGGTTGCTCACTTCACTCTTTGAAGAGATGCACTCAGTTGTTGCAAGAGGGATCATCTGAAAACTCAAGTGCTGCATGCTGCTAATGCACATTTTCTTTATTATTTCACTTGATGTGGCATGCAGCTCGTATATTTGCTACATAAACCTCCAATAGGCAGGGAAGCCAAGAGACATGACATTCACTCAAGGCACTCTATATACCATAGCTCATACTCTGAGCTATGTCCGGTTTGCAATGAGCATTTTTGTTTGTGTGCTTTAAAATCACAACCAAAAATTCCTATCGCTGAAAAATCCAGAGGAGGGGAAAAAGGCTAACATGGGAGGGGGTGAGTCAAAATGAAATTAAAATATGCTTTTGAATAAGTATAATGGGAAAGGTGACAGCCTGTACGTATATGTCAATTTATAATGCTAGAGGTGGGCAAGGAGTTGACTCAGACATACTATTTTAAAACACTGCTATAAAGATACATTGCTAAATATGCCATTACTAATGGTACGTTGTCTGATTGTTAAAGATCTGATTGGATCCCAAGTAAGTTTATTTTTATTCCTATTTTTGGAGGAATAAGTATCTAACGTTAATTAGAATACTGCATGCAAAAATTATGAATGAATCAGCATTAATAAACCCAAAAGTTATTATGTAGGTTTATATGGTAGTTTTCCAGTGGGGCAGTGCACACAAATGACTTGACTTCAATTATTTTGTGGTAAGCGGAAATAAAGGATCTAGTTGAAACTCAAATCCTAGTCCCTTGACTATAAAGCTCAGAAAAATAGGCGAACAGATGAGACTCATCTAGAGCTTTTCTTTTTCTAGAAACTCAGAATCTAAGGATATCTAGTAATCCACAGATCTTGTTTTAAAAGTATGCAGTGCACACTGTATGTTTCTCAGTATTGTGAATTAGGATGCTAGAAAGAAGCAAACAGCTAAAGGCTCCAGGGAGGATGTTCACGGTGCCACACCAGTGAGGTTTTATTTGTTTTTCAATGCACAGACATTTGGAGAGTAATTATAAGTGCAGTTGGCACCAAGAAAACATTTTTAGATAAGATTATTGGAAATTATATTTACAGTGTTTTGCTAACATGGCATCCTGATAGGCAGTATCACATTTATACCAAATTCTTAAGAGATAAGGAAATCATCACAGAAAGCTTGCAGTAATTGAAAACAAAGAGTACAAATAAAGGGATCTCTTCTCTTGCACTTCTAACTGCTTCTGATCAAACATCACCGCATGGCATTACAAAACCCAGCAGTATCCCTATCCATGCTTCAGATTATTGCTCTCAAGAAAATTTAGAAGAAAGGTCCAAGTCTTTGAAAACTAAATGTCAGGAGTATTGCTCAGATAGCACACTAGTAAATGTGAATACGATCCTGCCTAGAACTATAGTCTCTATTATTTACTTTCAGTAATCATACCTGAGATTAGTTGGTTAGTTCTCATTATTTGGTTGGTTGTATGGCCTCCTCATCTCGATTATCACAGCAACTTCTGTACTCCTGTTCTGTACATTACAGCAAACAAGGCTATAATTTTACTGTTCTCAAGAGTTATGGTGAATCATTAATACATAACGTTGCTCTTTTTTGTTAGTAGCCTTCAGGTATGATAATCTCAAGAATGTAACTGTGAGAGATTACTAACAGAAACATCCTTTAGATCCGTTAATGAATCATCTTTTTCTACACACTGGAAAAAATATTTAAACTCAAACTCTATAAAGAAATACAATTGTTAGTTAACAAATGTGTAACATTTATGCTGTGTCACTAGATGCATACTAAATGCAGCTGAGCGCCAGATTCACAAATTACTGCTTTCTCTTATAACATTGTTTGCAATTAACAAGGGCATTGATCTATGTCCAGAGAGGTAAAACATTCCCTAAACCTTTAATGTTACAGCATTTCAGTTTCACAGTACTCTAATGATATTTATTCCAGATTATAAAATGACCAGCACAAGTATATTGCATCAGCAGAGTCTGAACAAAGAGAACCCTCACTACGTTAGACACAAAAGACATGTTGTAAAGAAACACAACTAGAAAGTGCAATAACAAATATAACTGCTACTTTGAAGTTACTAAAGATCCTGAAATTGATATCTAGCAGTGGGTGTTTCCTCATACCAGGCTGGTTGGCTGGGTTGACTATTTCAACCTATCAACAATCTTTTCACCTCTGAAAGAGCATAATCTTTTTTTTGAAAAGGATTTAAGTTTTCCCCTTCCTGTGAAGTTAAGAAATCTATCTGTCAAAGGATAAATTTTCTTCTTAGAAGCTTATGTTTGTATGTCTAAATGCAGCTCCCAGTAACTACGGTAGGACAAAACACCGTATAATTATTAGATGGTACTGCTTTCCTTTGGTCCCATTGTGATATACATCAAGGTTAGTCCATCTGCATTGTAACTACATAGATATATGCACATATATACGTCTTTATACACAAAGAAAGGTAAAAATGCATTTGCATTAGGAGTATGTTCAGCGTGTGTGTTGGTGATGGGATTCAGGAGCTAAGACGTGTTTGGAAATACGCAATTAGACTGAGATTTGGATAGGAACAAGGAAATCGTAAGAATCTTGGCAAAAACTGAACATAAGGACATGTACACATCTCCCTTGCTTGTGGGAGAAGACAAGTGGTTTATCAGAAAGGATCAATATATTTGGGGACTCCTCATTTTGAGAGGGAGACGGTAGAGGAGCTTCTTTAGACATAAAAGGAAAATTCAGTTGCACAGAACTCACAAAAATAAAAAGGAAGAGCAAGAACAGCTTCAAGGGCGATTAGCAGACTAAGAAAAAAAAACAACAATATGAGCACATGGGTTCATCACAAGATACTCGCCTTCTAGCAGATGACATCTGAATCTGCACTAAAGTGTAGTAGATACGGAAACACTTTACTCCAAGGACATCTTGCATTTTCCCCTCTCGCCTCTCCCCTTCTCGATTAGAGCGCTAGTCACAATTGACAGCAAACCAGCTGCTCTTGCTCTGACTGTGAGAGTGCAATTTAGCAAAATGGGCACTGATGTCAGAGGATCAAAAATCGCTAAGTCTGTTTTACTTCATGCCAAGCTGTGTCCTGGTTAGTAGCAACACTCCCAGAACCCACACTCAGTCTAGAACTGACTCCTAGCAGATCGTTCCTTCTCGCACTCAATCCTCCCTGCAGTTCTTCATGCACCTTCCTTCTTTTGCTCCAGCACAAACTGTACCATATGTTCCTGGCAACTTTGGCTAGGAAAAAAACAAACCCAACTCTAAGAGAAGTTTTCTCTGTAGCTTTGAAGACATCATATATCCCTCCTGCCTGTTTCTGAATGCATAAAATGGGGAAGGTTTGAGAAATGCTCTGCTGTGCTTCTCTTTCCCAACGACCCTTGCATCTTTTCCTTTCACAATAGCCCACTCCCCGAGCAAAAGATACCACATTTCTGAATTCTAGTTGTCCACGTGACATTGTCAGGTCTTTGTAAAAGTATGTAAATACACCAACAATCAGAGGATAATACAGCCTTCTACCAAATAGATTTGATCCTTCTACTCACAAACCTTCGCTTTCAGCATTCAAATTCAGAACTTTGAATCCCACTGAAAAGGGAATAAAAGCAGCTGCACATGAAAGTATTGTGCAAAAGTGCTATATGCACAGACCGAGAAATACAGCAGGTTCGTTGTATTATAAAGTTATAAGTATCAGGAGAAGATTGCCAAACATGCTGAAGATCTAACCTTCAGGAATCAGGGACAGAAAAACCAAACAAGACCTCTAGGCACTAACACAGCAGTAGTAAGTAACCACAACAGTCATTCCTCCTGCTGACCAGAACAATAGGCCAGTATCGATAAAGCCTCCAACTATCTTGTTTGGTCAAAACGTACACCACAGTGAAGTTTCCAAATCCTTGTAGGACTTTTTCACACAATTACCTTTATTATTTATAATTAGAAACATAATGATAAAGTCTTATAACTTATCCTTTCATGTTCAAGCATTCAAAATTAAGAACATTGCTGAAAATAGTACCAGAAAAGTATATGCCACTACAAAACAGTACATCAAAAAAAGAAAAGCCCCAAAGCACAGGTCTTTATAAAAAGGACTTACCTATTCAGGAGAACTACAAAGTTATTTCACACACACACACCCACACCCAGAACTACAAAGTTATTTCACACACACACACACCCCCCCCTCATTTTAGCAATCTAATTCAGAAGTGTTTTGCTCCAGCATTTCATGACCTCAGTAGCTCCTGGGTGTACTGATTTACTCAGAACAAGTCAAATCCCAGAAGGAAAACAAACATTTTTTTCTACTGGAGGAAAACACAGTACACAGTTCACTTGCTTGCATGAAATCCAGCACATGTACTCATTTTGGAGAGAACATCCAAGGATTTTTTCAAATAAAGGGTATATGTGCAGTAACTAAGATGCTTCCGATAGCTGCAAAATGTACAAAATCAGCAAAAGAGGCACCTGGAGATATCACTGAGACGACAAGAAGAGAGCTGACAAATGCCATTGTTTCAAATAATTGGTACAGGTAAAAAATGAAGTGACAGATTTAACACATTCAAACAGCGCAGTGGTAGAATAATGGAAAGGAGTACAATCTCAAACTGCGTATTAGGATGGCAGAAGGCAACAAACACAGTCTAAGTGTTCCTCCTCTCTCTAGTGGCTGGTCTAAATGGGAATGAAGAAGCTGTGGCGGCTTCTAGTTAAAGGAACAGCGCTCTACTGCAACTTGGTGGAGTTCTGCATACTCATGGTAAAGTACATGAGTTCAAACCACGCTAAATACCTCTGAGCTTGATTTCCAAGATAAATCAAACACGTATCAGAAGCAGGGTTTCCACAACACTGGTACATTGGGTATTTCTTCTGGCCAGTAGACATACCAGTGATGAATGACTGGTCCAGTCAAACAGACTACCTCTTGGGCACAGGTGTGAAAACTCAATTTAGGTGACAGCTCTATTACAGAATGAGAACAAGTGTTGATCTAACACACAGAGTCTCCAAATAAATAGGTTAGTTTTATGCAGATCTTATACAATCTAAGACTCCCTGAGATTGCTCACGTATAATGCAAGATATTTTGTCTATGAGGCTATGGAGATTGGCAGGTCTTTTATGATGAGCTTGAAGAATGGGCAGCAACACTGAGTACATGAAAAATGCTCAGGGCATCCCTACAAGAAGCCATGTAGAAATACCTCGACTCAAATACTCAAAAGGCATTTTATCTGCCCATGTCACTTTGTTAACGCTACAATTTAAAACAATGCAAGACAGTCAAAGTCTTAAAACACATTATATGTGGAGGCTCAAGAGCCAGCTACATGTGACTCATGCAGCACACCTGGCTGACCTTGTTTCCTCATTCAGGTATGGTTTAAAAGGGACCTTTGTTTGCTCATCAGCTGTCTGCACTGGAAACAAGGACAAACATTAGGAAAAAAGCATTGCATTGACAACATGGGGTCTCCATAACATTTCAGAGTTGCCAATGCCCAAAAAAGAGCATCCAAAATACATCCAGTTCGATGTTAAATAGTTTAGCAGTAAAATTTTTAAAAAATGTGATTGTAACAAAGCAAAAGAAAAAAATAAATTCACCATTAACCTAAGTTGCACAACCAGATATCCCAATTTATGTACTTGGTTGTGTTGCCCTGAAATGTATACAGCTAACAAAACCCACTAAAATGCCTGTAACGTATTTAAAAGACTACCAGTTCTATGCAAAACCATGTCCTTTTTATTCCCCGCTTACACAGAATAACTGTGAAATTTAAGGCTTTTTATTTTACCATATTGAGCAATAGCATTAAAGTGGTTCTTACAAGCACTGATCATCACAAGCCTTTTTTGCCTTTGAAACCTGTTCTTTGTTTGAACCTCTATAGAGTATTACTCCAGGCTCTGTACTCTGTATTACAACTGCTGTTGTAATCCATGACCTAGGTTGAGTAATCCATAGTCTAGGTTGAGTAAAAAAAAAAAAAAAAAGTTCAGGGCGTTGAAGATAAAGTACTTTAGGAAAAAAGACAGAAAGATCATACTGAAGCAGACATTTCTCTCAAAGACGACAGGTGATGAAGGGCAAGGCATGAATACTAGATTTGACCAAAGATGAAACAGCATATAAAATAAACTAAATCTTGATTCTGTTTTTGCATTGTCCATGCTTCTATGAAGCAGTCACAGGCTTGAACAAAAAGGCTTTAATTGAGCAGATGTTTTGTAGAATAAAGAGGCCCTACATATTATTAGATTGCCGTGTTCTGAACACAATCAGTCCAGACCAGCATGTCATGTATTATCCGTAACAGCAGCATAAAGTATGAAAAACAAAAATGATGAAGTTGCTCTTAAAAGCAGCTAAAAATCTGAACTGCACAGGGCACATTTGTGTCTGTGTGTGTGTGTGCAACGGAGAGAAATGACAATTTTAAAATGCAGAGCAAATAAAATTGGAGAAGAAATTACTAGAATAATTAAATGAGCAATTACAAGTAAGCTGCCGCATGGTTTCAGTAGAATAGAATCAACATTTAGAGGTTGTTCTGTTTCATTCCATAGGGTATGTTGAGAACTGATAAACAGAGATTAAAGGGAAGGCAATCTGATACTTCCAAAATCTGTAAGGACTCTTCAGTAGAATTTTATGTTCTAAGTGGGTTCAAAACTGCTTTGTCCACACATGCAGCCACTCAGTTTCATTAGCCTAGTAACTGCTGCTTTAATCTGTGGCATTTTTCACCATACGTACAGTGCTGGATGGTGTCTTAATAAAAAAAAATCTGAATTTCTTTGGATTCTTGGAGGAGTAACAGGAAAAAAGTAGTAATGATGTACATACCTGGAAGAAATACCTATTTTCCCCAGCTAAATGAGTAATTCGTCCTCAGTCTGCAAGTGGTGCTGTAGTTAACAAACCTTCACTCCCCAAAGACAGACTTAGACAATTAAGTCTATGAAAAATCATGATCTGTTCAAGGATTCACACAATGTGGCTTGACTCTGGAAAAGTTTCTTGCATTCGTATGTGTGTAGTAACTTCCAAAGTGATACCTGTACTTTGTAATTCTTTACTACTTTATGCCAAAACTGATCTTATATACAATTCCACATGGAAAACACTCCTAAGTTAGATATTTGTGCAATTCTTAACATCTCCAGAAGATGCTGTGGGATATGATATATATGAACTGTCATTAAAACGTTGCTTCTAGAATAGGGTATTTTTTTCATTCATAAACGGCAATACCACAGAGTATACATACCAATCCAACCAGAATTTTAAGATAGTTTATTTGTCAGATAGCTCTCACCAAAATGACCTGAAGGGTACATATGCCTTGCTGCAAGTGTAGCACCTCAGAACTTATTAATCATTTTAATACCTTTATATCTTAGAAGTCTGACCTGCTAACCATCATAATATAGCATGGACTATTTCAGGGTGAATGTAGCTGTTTAGAGACATTAGAGCAATTACCGTTAAACTTGGATTTGTAATATGACCAATTTCTGTTCCAGAAACAATACTCCTCTTTAACAGTTTGGAGTAACGCTTCAGTAGTAGGCTGAAGATCTGAAGTGTAAGACGACATTCCCTCCCGCAGAGGGGGGAGCGCTTTAGAGACCTTAGAGTGTTAACGGCATATGTGCTACCAACCAGCTACAGAGAAACAGTCACAGGTTCTGAAATGTTGAAACCTACTTTTCATTACTAACAGTAAGAGTTAAGAATTTGCATAATCCCTTCACAAAGCAAAAGGAATTTATTTCACTGTTCCAAATGCAATGTCATCTAATTTTGTCATGTCTAAGTCAAATATTAAATTTCTTACAGCTTCCCATAACTTTATGATTTTAAAAATGTGAATGTTGGCTGCAGTGCTTGCTTAAAAGTAAAACCAGTCTATAGGAAGAGCTTCAATGTAGATAAATAATCATTGAGACATACTGCACATACCCGAGCTCAGCCTTGAAAGTGAAATGTCTTCTGTGAAAAATGAAACACATTTATTGTATTTGTAACTAATGTACCTTAAAAGTAAAGCAAATATTGATATTCCAGACACAAGACCCAAGATCTACAACTAACTGTATAAAATGCATGCTGTTTGCATTCAGTAATCTTACTCTGTTTTCTATAACTAGAAACAAGATTCATTGAAGACTATAATTCACTAGCCTTTTTTGCCATAGTGTTTTACTACAATACCATTATCCTGCCATATTACATTTTACTGTATGTGTACAAGTCCCATAAATACACAAGCCTATGTAAAATAGGCAGCAATGACTCACTACTTTTGGAATACTTGCAGGTT
Organism: Aptenodytes forsteri; assembly: GCF_000699145.1. Lineage (NCBI taxonomy): Eukaryota > Metazoa > Chordata > Aves > Sphenisciformes > Spheniscidae > Aptenodytes > Aptenodytes forsteri. The sequence continues at coordinate 1,278,482 of NW_008796047.1, read as the reverse complement.
TTGATTTTTATGAGAGTTTTGCATTTTGTTGATGTGTTTGCAATGGAATATGTACTGCCCAGAAGAGAAATGGTTTTACATTTCCATTAAAAGCTATAGCAGTAAATAAACCATCAGAACTCATGCAGATATTCACTGGAACACCTACAGCAGTCCATTAAAATGTCAAAATCTGTGTTAAACATTTGAAAAAGTAGCACTGGATACAGCACATTTAAAACTTAAATATATGCATCTATTAAATGCTAAAGATATTTTAGAGTATTCCACAAGCCTCTGCAGAGCACTCAACACAAGTTTACACTCATCACTAATAGTTTAGCACAACAGCTGCCCTTTTATTACAAAAAAAACCCAAAATCAGACAGTAGATGTAGAAAGAGCTGCAAGTTGCTACTAATGCTCAAATATGAGCTATTCAGAGATTTAGTCTCAGAGAGTATTTATGTATAATAAAAGGGATTTAGAATAAATTTTAAGGTCAACTTCTGCTCAGATTTGCACCTCATGCATCACAATGGACTTCAATACTGTTACCCATCAGGCATTTCTAGTTGGGAATTGGCTCCCCTGAGCTAATACCGTATTCAACACAAAACCGCAGGTCTCACATTTAGCAGCATAAGAACTGCAGCATTGTTGTAGTAAAGATGAGCAGAGTCAAGTAAGCTAAAGATTCTTTAGTTTTGTTTTTATTTATTTGAAAGCCTGAGGTTTGTAAACACTTATCTTGTATATATATATATGTGTATATATATATAAAACCCATGTAAACACATGGTTTATATGGCACTTCAGTACAAAGGGACAGACATTTCTAACAATATAAATCTACAGTAACTACCAGCAATGACAGAATTTATTAAATACACCCCAGGCCAACTGTGAGCATTTCAATGGCAGTTTTAGAAGGTGCTCCATTTCACAGGACTATCAGTTTCACACCCTTCTTCAAATTTAAGACGTACTAAGTTCACATTAAACCCAGGTCTCAAGAAGGTGACAGAAACTCCTTCTGATGGTTAATGTCAGTACAGAATATGGAAGCTCACTATCCAATTAAAGAAACATTTAAAAACCTCATTATCAAGTCTGCTGAATTAAACAGGAACAACCTATGACAGCTTGAGAAATTTAAAGCCCTTTTGTCACTGGTGGAAGATTCAGTAGTAGTATGCCTCCAACGTACCACAACACCTGTCCAAAATAGTGAAAGGAACTTAAAACCAGTTGTCTAAAAAGATTACTAGCTACAAAAGCAAGCACTTTGTTTGCTCCCATGCCAAAAATAATTAATATTTTACTCTATGAAGCACTAATAAGGTAGAACATACAGAACAGAGGTTATCCTAAACTTAATTAAATGGATATTGACCGAGTATTTTCCAGGTTACAGTTCAAGACTGGTTTGACAACAGTCATGAAGTGCAACATCATGACTATCAAGAACCAGACAGTAAGAAGGAATTACCATCAGTGAACTAGAGGATGTTATATAATTTATTCTGTTTGCTGACTCTGTCGCAAACCACCAGGATCTGTTAGTCACACTGATTCCAGATGCTACACCTAAGCTGGTACAGAGCTGCATAAAACAACAGAATCAAGTTGTCCGCATTCTTCGTTGTTTTCACTTTGAAAGTAAATGATTGTGTCACTGAGAGGCAGTGACTCCCGTGCTCACTATGTTTTTAAAAATAATAGAAAGAAAAATATCCTTTGGCAAGAGTACAGGAAAACACTAAGGTATGATTAGGGTTACCAACCCGCCAGCATTATGGATATGAAATCTTACCGAAGTTGCTTTATATAGTCAAGGTAATAGGTATGAACAGCACTATATCATGTTAATGGCAGGACTGTAATACATAGAAAATAGCAGTACAACATGTATTTCTCAAGGATGAGGGCTTAATACCCATTTAGAAACTCGCAGCTTGCATCTCCATTGCTTTGCACTTTGTGTATCGATTTAAAGCTGAGATTTGTAAAAAGCGGCTGGCAGACCTAGCCTGGCTGGCTTAGGGACCCAGATGTGTTCAACTCCTTGAAACATCTTTGTGAACCTACGTGCAAAGGGTTACAGAATCTTAGATAATGTGGTAGCATCTAAGACTTGTATCATCAGACTATACATGGCATCAAGTGCAAAATTCCACTTTAGTTTCCTAGCCCTGCAATCTGGACCACGCAAATGCTGTTTTACACCCCTGGGGGCCCCAGGGGAAGCCATGCTGAAGGTGAACAAAAGAAAAAGGACCTCAAAGAATATATGCTTTAGAGAAGAATTATTTAAACTCAGGAGGAGGAAGGAGGAGAAAGTATTAAACAGAATGAAGGAGAGACTGAAAATGCTAATACTCAGCAAGTACAGAAAGAGCAGCAAGCTTGCCAAATGCAGCACAGACTAGAGGAAAAACTATTTAAAGAAAGAATGAAAGTAAAGGCCAGCTGAGCAGATAAGGAAAGAATATGTCAGGAAATTCACTTGAGAAGATGTCTAGGAGAAGAAACAAAAGGTCTTATATATTATACTCTATAAAATGGAGCACTGCTTAAAAAAAAATCAGAATTACATGAACAGACAGCAAAATCAATCTATACCACTTGTTGACTGAACCGCACACTGAAGCTCTGACTTCAGCGTATTACTACTTGCATGATCCCAAGATGGACTGCATAATTGCCTCCTGATAAACCTTTTTCCAGGATTGGGATGAATGAAGAGAAAATGCCCAAGAACTTGAGAAGCAGGGGTGGGGAAGTAAACAGAAAGACTGCTGAACTCCATTAGGCACTATGCAACACATTCTCTTTTTTAAAACAGGCTAAGCTATGCCTCATTTGCTCCAGCCAGTCTTCATTTCACATTTTCAAGGCTGAACTGTAGCCATTTATAAGCCTTAACACAGGACTTAAGAGCCTTGGCTAAAGCTGAATGCAGAGTATATTTTATGCAAGGCTATAGGTTAAGGATACGCTCTCAGTCATCTAAAACCAGTGTAATGCTTTCTTAGTGTGAGACAAAGGAGTGCACCATGAATAACTGCTGTGTCTTCCTAGGAATAATGCAAAGCAGTAAAATAAACTTACACAACAACAATAAACAAGCGCAAAATATATACAGAAAACATAGCACTGTGCACTGGAAAAAAAAAATACAACCCAGGTATGAGAAGCACTTTACCTCAGTAACATGATGAACTTTTAATAGCAGCTGAGGCTAGTCATACATGGGGCTGGCTGCCCACTAGGACAAGAATCTGCAGATATATATTTAGAGATGAATTGATGGGCTATCTGATCTCACAGAGCCTGACATGTAGCCACGCGCTAGCCCAAGGTGCCACCACGACTGAATAGGCATGTAGGACCTCAGCTAAGCTAAGCTGCTCTGCACCAGACCCCGGTAAAGGTTTCTTTCTAATAACAGAAGTTTGTGTGTGAAGGGAGGCTACCAGTAAGTCAGACTAGCAGATAATGCAGCTCGAAGAAATGCATCATGTATTATGTCACTGTCAAATACACTGCTTTTAAAAATGTCTTTTTAATAGAGTGAAGCCGTTCTTCCCTTCACAAATTTCTTCAAAATGTTCCCAAAACAACAAGCTGTTGAATGAATAAGGTTAGTCTTGTGAAGAGATGCCGATAATCAGCAGCAGCAAGGCTAAAGATGTTGGCTGTGGCAAACTCAATATTCAACTCCACAGTTTCTGAGAGGAGAACTCAGCCCCCCCTTTCCTCTCATTTTCATCATGCCAACGAAAATCAGAAGTAGTTCCTCTGATATCCCTGGAGTGAAACAGTCTCAGCAATACAAAAATTGGGTCCAGAGGTCCGAGGCCAAGGTACCCACCTCGCAGCCTAACCAGAATGACCAGCAGACAAGGATTCATCAGAGTTTAGCCGATTCCTATACTATACAACTGCCTCACTGCATACACTCCAAGCTAAATGAGGCCTCTAATGCACACAATTAATAAACATATCTATGGGGAGAATCTGTTGTGGGGATTGAAAGCCAGAACTGTCTCTTCCCTAGGCCAACTCTGCATCAATAGTGAAAGAAATGGCTCTGGTCCCATCAAGCCTGTGCCAGCAGAGACTCTGTTATATTTAAATCAACATTTGCCACAGCAGGGGATTATCAGATGCTCTACTTAAATGCTGGATTTTCTTTATTTTGATGTTTAACTCATAAAAAACTGAATTTACTTGGGTTGGGTGCTGATGCCTGCAAGCACAGCTGCTCACCAGCTCTGTTTTGCTTGCCACGTGAACGCATGCAAAGAGGATTTAAAACCTTTTTCCAGTCTGCCTAGTGTCAGGATTTGGATTTTCTTACTCTCTTACTGCTGTGGCAATGCACCCAGAATCCCCAAACCCTCAGCAACCTCCCAAAGCAGAGATGTGCAGAATTTTCTCATGTTCCCTTCTTCATAGAGGCAAACTCTGGAGATGGGAAACCTGCTAACAAAGGCTGCAGAGACAGAAATACAGGGTGATTGAAGACAGCTGACCTGGACCTGCGGATAAACAGAAAGGCAGCACATTCTAGGAGCAGAGCCACGGTGCTCCAAGGGATGGTATGTGGTATTACCACATTTAGAGGTAGGTGCCTATGCTGCCCATACAGAATTCAGAATGGTTTCATAATTTGCTAAGGCTGTCTAAACTATTTGAAAGGGTAAAACAATAGGTAGGTACCACAGTTACTCAGTTTTCTTGACTGCTGTTGCCACTTGAGGTTTTATTATTAGTAAGATCAGGCACATTCAATAGTATTTCATGCACAAGAGATGGACTTTGGCTCCATGAAGAGCATAATCAAATTCTTGGAAAGCGAATGCAGATTTAGAGAGATGCTCCTTTATATGTCTTTTACTTAAGACCTAGCTGACACAAGCAACTGAAATTTGCTGCTAAATGAATCAAGACAGTACCGTGCATTTCAAAGCAGCATTAAAATCGGTGCTTGCCTCAGCAGGATTTGGTGCTCCTGATTCATGCCTGTATAACATTAAAGCTGAATTAGAATACTGCCGTTCTTTATTTGTAATCCTCCTTGATTGTTTGCTTTCACTAACATGTTATTCAGCTTAAAGAGTATTTACTAAAACTGAACTGTATGAGCATGCAGAGCATTGACAATGTCACATGAGCTCCCATTATCTGTAAATTATTTTATACACACCAAGTTTTAAGCCATATACAGTTTAGATACATTTAAACTATGGATCCAAACCTTTAATCCATATTGTTCTAACTCCTTTTATACTTATTGCGTGCGGAAATTAACACATATAAGCAAACTTAATTTGGGTATTTTCATTGCTACTGGTGATGAGATATGGAAGCCTTACTCATTCTGGAACAGATGGTAGAAACAGAAATTTCTCCCAACAAAACTAAACTTGATCTAGAGGAATTCTCTCTAGAGAACCTCTCTGTGAGGTTCGGTCTTGATCGCTGTATGGTCTCTGTGTCATCGCTGCTGTCCCACCCCAAAAATAAATTTAAAAAAAAAAAAAGGATTAGTACTGAGAGGCACCATTGGCAAAGATGCTGACTGTGATGACAGCTCAAGAATTCTGAGATGTGGACCCCTAATGCTGCTACTCGGTTAAACACTTTTTCCTGCACAAAAGCACAGTAAGGGGTTGCCACTGATGGCACATAATGGCATAAATATGCCTGGGAAATGCTGATATATTTAGTAACAAGTACCTCTGCCTACCAAGAACTGCTGAGATCCACTCACTCAGTTTTAAACAAGGAAACATTAGCAGTAGCTAAAACACTTAGGTGAAAATATTTGAGGTGTGACTAGAAATGTAGAAAGGAATAGCGGGAAGGAAAGGCTCTTCCTCCTGGTAATTCTGAGGAACCTATGATGTCAGCCATCACTAAAAAAATATCCCTGCTTTCCACTTCTTATAGGACTAATGACAGGATTTTTCAGATTAAGCTATGGTGTAGATCAAGAACATTTAGCTTTAATGCTTCTATCCTTAGATTTAAGAAATCTTCAGTGCCTATAAGCTGCAGAAAAACAATTCCAGAGATAAAGATTTATATTCTTGATAATGGGGCAGGCTCACATAAATAATTGAGCTGAACTTAAATTTCATTCCAGCTGTAAAGCGTCTGCCTCTTATTGAGCTGCATTGCATGATGAGAGGTTTGACTACATCAGTCATTCATAGCCATTGTCAGAAATAAATTGCTAGATTAACTTGTGACTATGGCAATCACAGGAAATGTGCGCTTTTTGGGAAAATAATGTTCCTGAACTTCTGCACTTGATGGAATAATCAAAATCTTCCCAAGGGATTCAGACAGATATTGGCATGGTAACGTGAAAGGGGCTGGAGTGTCCTATCCATTTTGTTTTCATTTTGCATTTCCAGGTCCATGCAGAGTATGGATTAAACAAACAAACAAAAAACAATGCCACAATTAGCATCTATTTTGCATCTAATGAAACAGAAGTCGACAACTACTTTGTCCGTAGTTATTTCAAGCCTTACATTTCCATCTAGGGCTTCATCCAAACTCTAATGAAATAAATTCTTGGATCAGAACCATAGATTCGTTGCCAGCACTGGGTTTTGAAACCTTCTACACTCCTCAGTACCCACATAACAATTATTGAGGAAGACTTGCAGGCTATTGCAGTTATTTCTCATCCACATGTTTAACAGGGCAGGTCGTCTTTAACGTGAAAATACCAAAAGACTTTATAACCTCAAGCTTACTGCCACAAACCAGAGACACTACTTATTTGAATCTGGTACCCAGTATCTGAAGACACTGAATTATTTCCAGTAGACCGTTTACTTTGATGAGCATAGAATTAGCCTTGCATCCTGAGTCTTTATGTGAAATTTTATTTGTCCAAAGCAAATATGACCTGTTAAGATTTACAGGCTTTATTAGCAGCAATAACAATTTTACAATCAACATCAGTAAATCAGGGTTTATTGAAAACTCTACAATTTTTATCTGTAGAAAGCATAAAATGTCAGTTTTTCATTGGATATAATTCCTAACTGTCATAAAAGACAGATATCCTGTTTAATTGTTGAGTGTAAAGCAGTGTAGTTCAAATAATTCTAAAATTGTCAGTAAAATTCCAACAGTGTTGACTGAGAATCATAATTTTTTCCCAAATGGCTGAATTCCAACCAAGATAGCATTTTTGGCTATTTAACTACACAGAAATTGGAAAGCAGTCAAATGTATGCAATCAGTTCAGCAAACCATACTTGTTGGGTAGAAGTGTACCTATCATCATTTGTTTCTTTTGGTCTCAAAGAAAACACACAGATTTTATATAGTTTTTCACTTGAAAACTTTCTGCTCACCTTTAAACGCTGTATTTTTAGAATAAGTAACAAAACCAAACTGACGTACATGGTAGCATACTCTTCAAACTATGAAAATAGTCAATGTAGAAAAACATACTACAATCTCCTAAGGAAGGTACTAGGATCCTTACCACGTTAAAGAATGTTCCATCAGTGAACATACAGTGTAATGCAAGACACAAGGAATACTTGAAGGCTACAAAGTTTTGAGAGTGTATATTAGGCAATTGAACAGAGGAAAAAAAAGAGTGGTGGGTAAAAGAGAGCTGAATTCAAAACCAGCTCTGACTAGAACTGGGAAGCCTTTGATAGTGCTTACACACAGGACAGAGAGCCCTAGAGCAGCATGTCTGGAAGGGAGAGTGGGGGAAGGAAGAGGAAGACGACCAGAGTTTGAAGGCACTGGACAAGGCAGAGTTTCTCCATGAAAACTGGGCTCCCAAGGCTGACACACACCACCAGGACTGCAGGTCAGATATATTTCCACTGCCAAGAAAGACATTTTGCAGTCAAGTAGAGGCCACATCACTCTTCATTTCACCTTGTAACTACTTGTTTCCAGCCTTTTTCCTGCAACTCTGCACTTGATTTTGGGCATTTTGTTAATAAACATTCACTTGTTTTACTATAAAGTCTGTCTAGTTTGTGGAACAAGGGGAACCAGGGTGAAAGGAATAAGCAAAGTCAAAATTTTTACCAGAGAGACAGCAAATCTATCTGAGACAGGATACACTGGCAATCTGGAGGGATATGCATTCAGAAAACCTGGTTTAGCAGTGCACATTGAGAGAAAAAGGTCACTGAGGTTGCCAACTGGTGGCTTTGAGGAATCTCTGCAGGCAGTGATTACCATCCCTTCTGCAGAGAGTATGGGCAATGAATCCCTCACAGACCAAGGAAGTTTAGGCCATTACACCTTTGGAAGTTTGTTTTGTCTACAAAATAGACATGTTTACCAGAATACACATTTCAATAATTTTGGCAATTCTCTGTAATGCAGTATCCATTTTTCTAGTTACACTAAACATGAATAAAAATAATACACAGCTGAGGAGAATGTAGTAGCAGAAATCTGAATGACAGAGTAATGCAGATTAGATGCCTAGATACAAATTCATCTACTCGCCATTCTTACTTCTAACTCATTTTCCTTCTGGTCTTTAACACTTCTACCTGACTGTCAGTGTGGTTTGCACCCCAGTTTGCTGCATTTCTCCTCTCTTTATTTTCAATTGCATCTGCTCAACATGCTTCTCCTTAATGAAAAAGACGCAGGTTTCTTTGGAGTTTATTTTTCATTGCTTCTTTTGTTCCTTCAATTAGAACGTACCACAGCAGTAGTGGAGATAAGGGGCAAAAACAACTTCTGAGCGATACTATTTGTCTTACTCATCAAAAGATGCTAAAGAGCACACTGCAGAGTGTGCAATTAGAAATACAGCACAGTATTACCGGGCTGCTCCGCAGCTCTAGCCCTGTGGCTGAGCCTACACTGCAGCCTGAATGTGGTGACTGTAGCTCACCCAGATACACAGGAGTTCGGTTTAAACTACTGATCTCAGTCTTGCCATGGCAGCACTGGCTGAAGACTACCATCACCAGTCTGCTTTTTGATAGGTAAGAACAGTGTGATGCCACGCTGGCTGCCACCATCAGATTTTCTTTTTTTTTTAATGCCTCTCTAGCAGATATTTAAACACAACCCACTTCAAACATCTTCCCCCAAGAACAGTCTGGCTATTATCATTTTAAGGCATCCCCATTCATTTCCTGTTAAGATTCAACTCTCTTGACAAAAAACATGTTTAAAGCTAAGCAAAAAACCCCCAAATTATTATTTGCAGCAGATTTTCTCTCTCCAGCAACAATTTATCAGAATATTTTTAGGGTTTTTCTTCTTTATTTTTCAATGAGAAAAGTAATTTCTGAGAAAATAAGTAACAATCTCTTTTCCATTTGTAAGCATAAAACTTGAAAATTTTATCAAAACTAGGATTTTTTCAGCAAACGATCCTGAATTTTGATAAAAAGCTGTACTTTTTTAAAACTTATGTAATGAAAAAATACGGATTTAAAGCAGTCAGTGAGAGAAGAGCACTGTAACCAACACTGGACCTTGAAAACCACATGGTAGCTAAGCCCTTTCTGCTTCTCTCCCCGTTTCTCACCAGCCCAGGAGGCATCAGCCACCAGCAGTGACACTGCACAAAGCCTCACCTCAGCTGCAGGGACTCCCTCAGGTGGCCGACAGTGGAGAACGATCATCCCTTCGATAGGAACCTCCTTCCCTTGTGGGTCTTGCTCAAAGTTTTTCCGTAAATCTGCAGAGTTTAATGCAATAATTCATTACACCTCCAAAAGCCATTCCTCCCCAAACAATAATATGTAGGCTGCAGAAGTGAGCAACAATACCGCTTTGCCATATTCTTCTCTTAGGTGTGTGTATAAAGCAATGGACAACCGAGAGCTACTAATTCTTCCCCAGAGGAGAGGCAGAGAGATCCTACTGTCTTTAGCTGTGTTTCCTTTTCTCCACCTTTAAGAAATGATCTGGGGGTGACTACAGAGACAATCAACATCAGAACCCACAGACTCCGTGGTTCCAGTTGTGCGTTTAATCTCTTAAGCCTTTCCAAAATGGAAGAATTAAATGCAACAACAACAACAACATGGTACTGTTAGGACCAACTGAATGAATCCAAGACTTGGTAATTTTCCTAGTACATGCTACTTCCAAGGACCAACTGAATGAATCCAAGACTTGGTGAGTAATTTTCCTAGTACATGCTACTTCCGATGAGTGCCAGGGTATTTTATAAGATGTTCTAAGCTACATGTTTTGTTTAGATCGCCTACATACTGCAAGCTGTAGGGAAAGAAAGGAAACGACTGAGAGCAATTCCACACATTCCAAACTGGCTGATTACAGACTGCTTCATTTCAGATACCATGGCCAAGCTAATAATTCAGGATAAGAAACAGGGCACATTGTCTCAGAGCGACACTGATGTGGCCACAGCACTTCAATGTACAAGTGTTCGGGTAAACCAGGACAGACACAAAGGAAACTGTATCCAGTGACATTGACCTGACCCAGATATGCCCATGAATATGTAAAGTTTTGCTTGCTGTGAAAGGAAAACAAAACAGAAGAAATGTTACTTACTACATGTGCTTTGAGAGTTAGGATGTTTCCATTAGACACACTCGTTTTCTTCAAACAGTGTCTCAAATTCCACAGTGTGGATTTACTGATTTAATTTTCTCCATTGCTTACACTTCATGAAATACAACCCCTTAAACAGCAGAGGCTCTGAATCAGTTACACTTTAATATATTTTATAAAATACATTAAGACTTATTTTAGCGAGCTGATCGCTAGAGAAAGATACATGCAGTGCATGTATTCTCCTTTTTATGATTCTTTGTTAATGCTGATTTTTTTTCCACACAGATAACCAATATCTTTTCCAGTACCCTATTTAAAAAGTCATTCATTAACAGTTAGGCTGCAGTTGTGCCTACAAATGCCTGTATTAGGATGAAAAATGGAATAAGAGCCATCTTCTCATTTTCTCTGTGTTCCACACTATCATAAAGAAATACTTACCTCCTTTTTCAGAGAAATATAAAGTGCTGTAATGCTTTGGACTTGACTCACAATTCAGAATCTCTAGGCTTTAAGTGCAAACCAAAGAAAAAAGGAAAGAAAGAAAAAAAAAGAATGTCGACACTACCACACTACACATCACAATGACAGGTGCTGTGAAAAAGTTATGGGTTCTGTATGCTATCACAAATGGGACCTACACATTCTCATCTCTAGTCCTCCAAAGGGTATTCCCCAAGTCAGAAATCCATGCCCCAAATTAAGTGGCTAGGTTGTTCACAGGATGACACAGGTCCATGAAAGGGTGAGCCCTGGAAACTCACAGGTATCTGTTGGCAGCTATTCATTTTTTCCGTCTGGACACTAGTAAGTCCCATCATCTCTGCACTCAAGAATTGCTGTTCTTTTCATAAAAAAACATGGCTTCGAGTAAAAGTAGCACAGCAAATGGCCAGTACAGGAACACAGTTCTCAGACGAAACATTCAGCCATGCTCAGTACATTACATAAAGCAGAAATGAAGAGCACTCTCTGGACTGCCTGCTAGGTTAATATGGTATCTGCAGTTAGGGATGGCAGCCGGGGATGTGGTTTGCAGAGGAACTGGTACCACAGTGATGGGTTTAAAAGTCCCAACACACGGCTCCACCTGCTTCTGCTCAGTCTGATTTTTACTCATATTGCCATATTATGGGGTTGGGAAATCACAGCACGGAGAAAAGTCAATAAAAATTCAATTCAGAATAATAGTCCTTTGCAGCTTAGCAATACAGGGGAATTATTAGCTCATTCAGTGTTATGACAGTTAATGCCGTAAAATAAAAAACTGAATTTACACATATTTACCCATTCAAACTAAATCAGCCAACAAAAAAATCCGTCATTTATAAAATCAAGGAGTTGTTACGTTGTCCTATTACTTATCTCAAATGCTTATTTTACGTTATCCTGTTAAAAGATTTATCAAGAATTGCTGGAACACTAGCTGATAAAATTACCATTCAGAGTTTCTTGCTTGAGCCTCCCCAACCCGTTCCTCCTGCCCCTCATCTCCTTCCAAGAAGCATTTCTCCCAACTCTTTTCAGCTTGTTGCCATCATTTCCTGGGAGTAGGTCTTTAAAGACCTGAACTGGTGATTCAAAGGGTAAGGGTTCACAACAGATTGGGGGAAAGTAATTTCCTGAATTCTCTGCTAGCAGCACTGCTGCAAAAGGATGGTTTCCCACTCTCGTTCTGTTAGAACAATGTAGCAGATCTAATTGCAAGGTAAAAACTGGGTGAGTTTGAGTATCTCCACAGTCTCATAGTAACAATTGTATTTGGGTTCTGTCTTTTTTCTGTCCCTCTTGCTATGATGGCATTTATTGCATTTTCCATTTTTTGCGTCTTTCAAATAATGATCTGTTGATTGAGAATTATAACACTACAGCATGCTATTTCAGATATGAAGAACAGAGATAAACTGAACACTTCCTATCTGGGGACAATGGTTGGGTTGTCCTTTGCTCCCCACTGTATTAAAAGTTCTGGAATGAGTCTTCTAGATTAAACAAAATAACCCCCTTCCCCCACAACTCTTAATTAATCTACAGTGGTGTTATTTAAAACTTAACATTTGTCAGCCTACAAGACCAGAGTTATTCCCTTTGTTTAAAGTAGGAAGTAATGATACCCCTCAGCAAATAGTGACAGCAGCTACCGTATCCACATGGCCTTCTTCAAAATTACCACTGGTAATGACTCCGTCCCTGTTTGGTATGACTTAGAAAGAGATACATTTTAAGTGAATAATTCACAACTCTGCACAGTGGAATTCCTTTCTAATCCCATTATGGCAAGCAGCAGGCATATAGAATCATTTATAAGTAGCTTAACAGCACAGTGTAATTATGTAGGGTCCAACGGTCCAATTTCTTAATACTGGACATCACACCATGTGACTCTCTAGGTCACGCAACTGGCTTCAAAGTCAAAGCATAAGCCTTGTGGAAGGCATACGAAAAAGCAGATGTTAGCACCTGGGAACACACACCAGCCTCAAATCCATTCCCATCTCCCTCTGGTAACCTTCGGTCACAACGGGGATGGCAGCAAGATGGAATAATCCTACCAGCCAGAAGTTGAAGAAGAGTATTGCTATTAGCCGTCTTCCCACACAAGAAGGGCTGATCCTCTGTGTAATGTCCTCCAGCATGGGAAGCACATGCTGAGCTCGTAAGTTCTTCATTATGATCCATGCAAGACTCTGAGAAGCTGTTGTCTGATTTTCCAGTCCAAGGATGAAGTGCAAGAATAATACTTTCACCTTGTTACAAGAAGGAAATTTTTCCTAAGCTGCTTTAACTGGTCTGAATGACAGATTCAACCATCTGATCCAGATTTCCCATCAACTACGTAGTTAAAAAAGTGGAAGACTACTTACCTTGCTTACGAATGATTTTATTATCTTCAGTAGTGGCTCTTATAAATGTCTATATGAACAGCATTTTAAATTATTTTTTTCTAAACAACATATGCTTAGTCCCATAAAGAAATGACAGAATTTCTCTAGCAGTCTTAGTTCTGTTTAGGATGTTTGTATCTCATTTCCTCATAGAAAGGAGGGAAGATACTTTTCCCTCTATTGATTGGAATTATTCAATTTTTCCTACTTTTATCTCATTTTCCCCACAGCTTATCATACCTGATGACCAATGATATGCTTCAATATTGAAAACCAGATTTAAAATACCATGCTACAAAAGTTTCTTATGTATTCTTGCTTTTTTTTTTATACAAAGTGTAGAAGACAGACATTGTTAAATGGATTTTCATATTGTTTAGACCCCTGTGATCAACATGGAGCAAAAGGGCACTTTTCAGGGGATTTTCAATTTATCATACCTGATGACCAATGATATGCTTCAATATTGAAAACCAGATTTAAAATACCATGCTACAAAAGTTTCTTATGTATTCTTGCTTTTTTTTTTATACAAAGTGTAGAAGACAGACATTGTTAAATGGATTTTCATATTGTTTAGACCCCTGTGATCAACATGGAGCAAAAGGGCACTTTTCAGGGGATTTTCAATTTGCATTAACCTTTTTTATTACATTGCGTTGTTGACACTGTGTATATATGCAATCCAGAATTTCTGAAACAGACTTTCTCAGTGTAAATGCAAATCAATCAATCCACCTTAAAATAAGAGAGAGCTCTGAAAAAAACCCATGGCATGCTTTCTGTGACATTCCTGCAGTATCTCATAGGGAGGGCTTGCAAAGACAGCAGTACCTTACCAGCATCCATTTATATTTAACACCAATGATATGCTTCAATATTGAAAACCAGATTTAAAATACCATGCTACAAAAGCTTCTAATGTATTCTCGCTTTTTTTTTTATACAAAGTGTAGAAGACAGACATTGTTAAATGGATTTTCATATTGTTTAGACCCCTGTGATCAACATGGAGCAAAAGGGCACTTTTCAGGGGATTTTCAATTTGCATTAACCTTTTTTATTACATTGCGTTGTTGTGACACTGTGTATATGCAATCCAGAATTTCTGAAACAGACTTTCTCAGTGTAAATGCAAATCAATCAATCCACCTTAAAATAAGAGAGAGCTCTGAAAAAAACCCATGGCATGCTTTCTGTGACATTCCTGCAGTATCTCATAGGGAGGGCTTGCAAAGACAGCAGTACCTTACCAGCATCCATTTATATTTAACCCTAAAAGAACAGTATGTTTCCATACCTTTCAAAACCTAAGAGCAGAACATTTACTTTACTCACAAGCTATGCGGACAGATGCTTTCCTACTCTTTGACGTCCCTAGATGGCTCCATGCAACACACTGGCACCAGTAATCTTCTGGCCCATGAAAATCTTCCACCTGCTGTCTGGTCACATTGATGAACACCTCTCGAACTTTCAATCCTGAAGGGGAAAGACACAGAAAATTAGCTGATACAGGCTATCTTACTTGGGCATAAAGCTAAGGTTAGCCAAACCTTTTCTTTTAATTAAACAATTCCATTTTTAATCAAGGTAAAGCTCTAATTACTTTGACAATAATATATTGCCACTAATTAAATTCTAAAAGCTGAGTAGGTCATAATGCATCGAGTTACAAGAATTACCCCACCCACTGTGGTCTTTGCAAGAATATAACACCTCCCTCAGAAACCTTGTCTCTTGTGCCTTTTTCATCCAGAATGTTTATCTGAAATTTTATAATAGAATATACAATAAAATTGTCTTCCCATCTAACATCTCAGTGCCCTTGAAAAACCTTTCTGAAATAGCCTGGTAGGCCCCCAATCAAGTCAAACAGCCAGAACTATGCATGTATGACAGGAACTAATCAAATGCCCCACTGAATTCCAGCCTGTTCCAGCCACTACTACCACAGTTCCATCCAGCAGCCATTTCCTCATAGGGGAGAGAAAAGCTGTGTCTCATACCGCAGTGTAGAGAAAGCTAAGCTCAAGCCATTACAGTCTGGAAAGAGGAGGAAAAAAAAGAGAGGGGAATAAATTTCACAGCTCACAACTGGAGATGGTCCTCTTCACCACCCTATCCTTCTGGGAAACAGTGAACCAGCTACAAAACTGAAGTCTTGCCTTTCTTAACTTTCACGAACAGAAGTGTTTATAACATCAGACAGATACCTTGCTTATTTAATACGGTTTCCCAAAGTATAATCTTGCTAAATTCATCTACAGTGCAATGTTGTTGTTGTCTACTGCAAATTTACTTGTTGTTTATCAAAATACATGCATGCTTCTTTCCTGAGGTACGAATCAGTTACACCTAAAGAGCTGAGAAAAGGATCTAAGGGAATAATCAAGGCTAGCCAGGAGTAAAGATGGGAAAAGCCCTGTGCTTTTTCTTAGCCTGCTAGCATTTTCATAACCTCCTGGGCACAGGTGATATTTAGCAGTATTGCCCTTCTGACCAGAAGCATTTGCTTCAGACAAAGCCTGAAGGCAAATACAAGACATCAAGAAGCCTTGTAAACCTGACACCTTGTTTTATGCACTTGGGATGTTTGCCATATCTGCAACTACCTCTGCACGACAACCTTGGGGAGAGGAAATATAATCCAAATCTGGGTTAAAAGGCATTAGGAATCACTTGAAAGAGCTAGTCAGAAAAACATTAATTTGAAAATAGAAAACATTCATGCCTACTACTTTCTTCTTTCTCCTCCTGTGCAGTCCCAAGATACTTATTTCCCCTTCACTGGAAATGAATGAAAACTCAATCTTAAAATATTTCATGCCTGTGAAGTTTATAAAGCAGCAAGACATTTCTAAACCCAAACTCCATAAAAATTGGCTTCCGCTTAATCTCAGGCATCATTAACAGCTGGGTATTTCACTTCTGAAAGGCACTAGGAAGTCAACATGTTCCTTTGGTAAACCGGAGAGATGAGGCCCACTGGGGATGCTCAGTGAAGAAGGGCGGGGAAGGTCAGACAAGCTTTAAATACTATAAAGCAATACAAAATTTTTGCTACTTTTCCAGCAACAGGCAAAGGGGATTTTTACTTCTTTTCATTTAGCCTGTTTGGCTTGCCATATGTCACAATGATACCCAAAGACACGGACAAACCTGCGATAGCTTCCTAAGTTGCCTCAATAATCATTTTAGTCACTCAGATATTTATTCACTCTGTAATAAACAAACAGAGGTTTCCTGGTTGTTTTTATTTGCATTTTGAGGTTTTTTTTAAGTATGTTGATGCAGTTTTCAACAAAACTGTTTACAAAACATCCCTTTATTTTCTGCCATGGTGAAAACAAGCCATTATGAAGTAAACACAGCACATGGAACTCAGCAGTTCTGTCAGAAACTCCTCTCCTTGCTGACATACTGACCGTGAAATGCACGATGAAAATGCACCATCTCAATTTAAACATCCACATTTCTCTGGCAGCGATGAATCCTTGGATTCTCAGTCATACAACCATTTTGTAGAGCGATCTTTAAAGATAAGAGCAGCTGCAGTAGGAAGTTCCATCAGAGAGCATCTGGAGTCCTGGTGACCTGACACAGCAGGTCTTAACTGGCTGAATATTTGGCATCCCACCACGCTATACGACACTGACAGACATACACTTTCGTGTTACTTACCTATGGCAAATCAAGCTGTGTGCAGTCCCTGAATGATCTCAATCAAAGCTACAAAGCATCAAAGCGCCAGAGCCTCCAAATCCAAGCTCATTTGCAGCCATGTCCAACAAGGTTGCAACCCATCTACTTAAAGACTTTTTCAACAAGGGTGTAAAATGGTTAAGTCCTTGACAAATATTGATCTTTCTGAGATGGCCTGTCTCCAGTCAGGAATTGCTCATCCAGCATTCAATTAGCTGACATGCACTTCTGTGCAGCCATGTACATCATATCTGTCTGCCTGTAAACACAGTGTTGCTCTGTATGTTGCTGTGAAGGTAGAGCCTCTTGCTTGTACCCGAGTATCTCTAGCAATCCTCCCATCCCATGATCAGCTTATTCCCACTATGACCTCTAAGTAGCATCTTCCTGGGGAAGAGAATACTCCCTGTCACCAGCCATAAACTACAGCCTTGCTGACAGTGCTGCCATTCACCCACCTGGTTCTGGTACACTGTCGTCTGAACTCTCAATTTCTGAGCTACTCTAGGAATTTTTGGAAGCAGCAAATAGAAACAAGGGTATGAGAACTGCATATTATACAGCTTACTAGTGCATCCATGCTAACGACGACAGAACCTTTACTGATACCAAACAAAAAAATCATCACATGCTGATGATTTTTTTGAGAAGCAGAAGCCATTTCTAGGCTCATTGGTACTGTAAAATTCTGAGCAGTCATCAGTGAATACAGGCATTTACAGCTGCAGATGTAGTAAGGTAGAATATTCTCCAGCCCAGCTCTACCTTTCATTGACACATTATTTAATTAATTTATATATCAGCCCATATTTTCTGAAGCAACATTTAATGTGGTTTGAATCAGGCAAACAAACAGTACATGATTTTGAGAAGCTGGTGGCTCTGCATTTTGAGAATGGGACAGGAAGGAATTCAGGTCCTTTTAAAGGTCTCCCAATTTGCCAATAGACAAAATAAATGCATCCAAAATAGCAGAATCACGGAATTGTTGCAGTTGGAAGTCACCTCTGGAGAACATCTAGTCTTTGGGGAAAGTTATGTTTTGTTTATGGAGAAAGTACACCTATTTTCATTTGTTTTAGAAACAACTACAGAAAGCAAACCTATTGGGAACAGAGGCATATATTCTTCATTTATCATCACTATATTTCACCAACAAATATACTCACCTACCCTCTGCATCTCAAGAAATGCCAGAAAAATTGTTCATAGGAAATGACACAAACGAAAAATCCATGCAAATAAAAACAGGCACGCAATAAACAAGAACAACATTTTACCTGTGACTTGTATAACTCTAATAAGCACTGCAAGTCCAACCCTTTAAATTATTGTGCAAATTATAACCATCATCTTTTGTTAACAGTACAGCCTTACAGAATATAAAATTATGACTGTGGTACTGATATGCTAATAAGCTTTCTGCACTGTTGGATGGTTTAGCTGCAGACAGACTAATGCTGGCAGCAGATGAATAATTGCTCTCCATGTACTAAACATAACAAAGCTGCACAGAACTTCAGCATTTGTCAGCTTTATTTGTTTAAATGAGAAAAACACTGACAGCAGTTATTGCTGTAATCCTTTTATTTATCAGACAAGAAAACTCTAGTTACTCTTAGCAGGTTGGATCTTCTGGTGAAACCAAAAGTTGAAATATTTGTAAACTAATTCTGAGGTGCATGCTGCAATGTTCAGGCAAGAAAAATAAAGCAGAAGGAAATTAATCAAACTGTAATTATTTCATTTTTATCACACTAGCATCTACTAGCTCAGGCTCTCACTTTATGAGGCAGAGTACATAGAGAGAGCAAAGTTCCTGTTCCGCCACATTTCTGGAATAAACAGAAAAGGCAGACTATGGATTACTCTCTTTTCTGCAACTCAGGAAATAAGGCAGGAGAAGATGAAATAACTTGGTCTCTAACCGACCAATTGACTGTGGCAGCGCAGAGATGGAAACCTGTATCCACCGTAGTTGCAGTGTGTGTTGGCTTGCCTACACTGATTTTCTGCACAAACAGCAGCAAATCCACAACAGGAGAGACTTCAGTGCAAACTCTTCAAGCCCACCAGGACCCCTTACATTCTCAGGCAGCCAGCACGTGTCACAGCCCATAACTACAAAGCTTACAAAAATCCTTCCTCTCCTGCTGCTGCTCCTCCTCTTCAAATTAACAGTGACTCCTGTGCTACTCTAAGATTGTTATTTCTGCCCTATAAAAACAAAATCATGCGAAATTGGATTCCATGTTCATCACAATGACAGAATATACGCATTGTCTACCAACAGCTGTCCTTCCTGTCCTTTTATATGTACACGATACAGTGCTGTAGGTAAAACCCATCAGAACAGTGTGCCTTCAAGTGCCAAGTACTTCTTGCATATGCCTGGCTAAGAGGTTGCTGGCAGGAATTTATAGAGATGCTTAGATACATTTCCTGTATTCAGCATTAAATTTCCTCTTGTTTGGGTTTCTTGTTGCTATTTTTCACCACTTTTCTATACATCCTCGCAGAATTTTAATCACATAACAAATAGTGGAAGGATGGAAAAGGACAGACCCATTTTAATGTAGCGTAACCTCCCTTCAGTGAGCACACCAGACTCACACCCTTTAACCAGAGGCACCATCCTTGGCATAAATTCTAGTGCAGTTTTTCACAGATGGAGCCCACGCAGTACGCAGAACACTGTGCATGCTTGGTAACAGACATGTTTATGCCCCAGATTTGACTCCAGAAATGAGGGCACTGCCAGTATGCACGTTAATTCTAAAAAACCCCGATAGTCTCCTGTTTACTGAGGGCTAAGGAAGAGTTCCAAAATAATTTATGGATATGGATACATCATGGTGAAAGACTATCCATGCCTGTCCTTCAACATTACACTGTATATAGCCTTTACTTGCATTTTTGTGTCCTAAGGACCATTATGGTAGTTTTTGGAACTAAACTGACAGACACACTGAACTGCCTGGACCACACTTATGTTTAGAGAACAGTACTTTTAGGGTTAGCTGCATCCCTGGGCTAAATTCAGACCTGCAACGTTTATATTCCAGGTCCCATTTGCTAAGCCTATGCCTCTGTGTCTCAAAGCCCAATGTTACTGGTGTTATTTAAAAAAAACACCTAACGTTACTTTATCTTTTTTTATTGTGTTATTAATCCAAGGCTTAGAAAACATAATTGCAGTATTCACAAGACAGATTTTCATTAACCATATGGAAGAAAAACATTTAGTGACGACATTTCTTCTATATTGATTCAGCAATGCCTTTAGAAGTAAAGGTTATGCCTATTAAATTATTTTCGAAAAGGTAACTGTAAAAATTAAAATTCATCCAGATTAGCATTTACAAAGTCTTCAGTATGAAATTTCTCCAGAATGTGTCACTTAAAAAGAATGCCAAACACCACTTTAGGAGACGTAACTTCTTTTTAAATGGCATTTTTTTCCTCCAAAAAGGAATTTCTTGTATTGATAGAGAGGATGTTATGCATACACTGCTATTTCCAAGACATCGAGTTGCCTAGCAATCTTGGAATTTAAGAAGAGGAGGAAAGCAATAACAAAACAGAATTGTGAAATTACAAGACGGTGCAGCATTAAATTGGTTTGCAATACTTATCAAGATGCTTCTAAATGAGAAAAGATATAGGGTGTGCTGGGAGCATGATAAAATCTGTTGATCATTTTCAACAGTCTCCCTTCTCGTTCTCTTCTTTTAGATACGCACTTTTACACAATGGATTTCTCCTACTTAAATTTATTACCTACCAACTACCTATCACTGCTTGGGGGTGAAGGCAAATTTCAACCACCACATTGGCAGTTTTTCAGGGTTCATCCTGACAGAAATTTCGTAAAAGCATGTGTGTCTCTGTTTCTAGTTCCCACTACAAATTATGCCATTGAAATTCACAGAACTACTATTCCCTCCAAAACCATGATTTTCTTTCAGAAAGGTCACTGTCTATGGTTAGTGTTTGATCAGGCCCTATGTCTCCACTTGGAAAAGCTGGTGGTGCATATCCCGTCTGTTGCCATCTCTGTGTAACACCTCCTACATCTACAGTCAGTTTAATTCCCTTTGTTTTCCCCATTCATACTATGCTGCTTCTGCCAGAATCTGTGTTCCCCTTCTCTGCCTTTCAGCTCTGCCCTTTTCTTCCCCTCCTCCACCCACTGCTTTCTCTTTTGCATTTTGGGAAACGGCTTCTCCCAACTCTGCAAAGCTGTGTCTACATGGTACATCACAAGCAGACATGAGCTGGCTTTACCAACACACCAAGCTAACCAAAACACGTTGTCACAGTAGCCCAGCAATAAGCTTAGGCTGATACACTGCGCCCTCCTGCCATGGCTTATTGGCTGTGCTCAGGGCAGAGCGGACATCGTCGTGTGACTTCTGAATTAGAGCCGGTTCCCAGTCCTTCAGCTCGGTGCAAGCCTGCAGCTATCTACAAAGTCACACGACTCTCCTTGTTTGTGTATCTCTGAATGTGATCTCCTGTTCTTTGCTCCATTTCGTATATTGTTGATAGACACTGCATTCAGATAGATCTCCCGAAGGACACATTAGCCCTTACCTGTAGTCTCATCCATGCTTTCCTCAGACACGTGCTCATTTTGATGGACCCATTCACCATTGCACTTGAAGAAAATCTGCATAGCTGGCATAGCTTTACAGCGTAAGACAATGGGGTTGCTTTTTATAATGTAGGCATCATCTGGCTCCTCCATAAAATGAGGCAGTGTTCCAGGAGCAGATGGGATAGACTCTGGAAGGGCTTCACTGTTATCATTTCCTGAAAGGGAAGGAAAGGAAAATACACATTTTTCATGTTGTTGCACCCTTTGTATCATGTCATTGAATTGATTAAATACCATTTTGGATTTTATTAAAAACTAGTTTTATTACAGAAACACCTGCAGAACTCAATAGCTGTCAAGATTGTGCTTTGCAAGGAATTTGACACACATACACACAAAAAAAAATAAAATAATTTAAGTGTAAGAACTGTCAAGAAAATTGGCAGAAAAGAAGCATCAGACTCATCAGAAAACTGCATCATCACTATTGCCAATTTTATAGACGGGGAACTGAGGCACAGACAGATTAAATGAGTCACCTAAGGTCATACAGAAAGTCCATGGAAAAAGTAGAAACTAAACCTTATTCTCTTGAGTGACAGTCCAGTGCCTTAACTACCAAATCGTTCATTCTTTCACTGAATTTAATTTCCTTTAGACATTTGCTGCAGATTTTACAGGGATCAGAGTGTTAACCACAGAGAAATATATTGATATGAACAGCATTACTGTAGCGCTCCAACAGTGGAATAAGCAAACTGTGATTTCATACCCACTTAGAGGAAATTTTCAATATGCTTTTACACTGTTCCCATTTACTACAGCCCCTTTAAGGTGAGATAAAAGCGGAAAAGTGGTTTCTGTAGGGCCAGAAACTACAAGACTGAGCTTTCTCAGCTTATATCACAGACAGTATGATCCAAGGGCATTCATTCAGCAACGTATAAGCCCAGGTGTCTTACTTTCTGAATTCCTGTGCTTAGACATGAACATGGAAGGACTGGAACACAAGCTTTTCCTTTACTACAACTCTCCTAATTGAGTCAAATCCTAGTTGCTGCTGTCAAAACCAGGAAATTCCCATTGATTTTTAGGAACGCTGGGATTTATTTCAGTAGTTTGTCAGTTTTGTGAGAAAATTCAGAGAACAGCAACAAAAGTAAGTCAGAAGGGATCAATTTATGAAGGAAGATTAGAAAGTACTGAATACTGTTATCATTTGGCTACTACAACGTAGCCAAATGGTAACAGAGGAGGACATAGTCTATATGCAGATGAAGGGAACACAGTATCAGAGAAAGAGGAATAGCTGAGGGCAATATACATGTGATTTAACCAAAACCAATGAAATTAAGTTAGATGAAAGATAAGTTATGATGATATGAAGTAAGTCTAAATACCTTCACAGGTCTCCACAGATTACGGAGTAATGAGAACAGGCTTTGCCTTTATTTCTATTAAAAACAGGTATCTCTCACTTAGCACTCAGTGTATCTGTGTGTGCAAATATACGCTGTGTATGTGCTGTGAGATCATTACGACTTTCAAATGAATTCAATGTTTTAAACTACATTCACAGTGTACTTTATAAAATACTATCATAACTTTTAGCATTTTACTACTGAACATTTATGCCAATTTCCATCTTGTCAATCTTCAGTAATACTGCGTCCCTGCAGGCTTTATTAAATCCATGCTTTATAGGAAATAACAAAAATGTCATTATAAGATTTTGGAGAGGCTTGGAAATCCCATGCTCCCATCAATGCTTTGAGTACTTCAGAAGGCAGCAACACGCTTGTGCTGAGGAAGAATAGCAGACAATTTTATAAGGATCATTCAGCGAGAGAACTTAGAATGACCCATTGTTATTCCAGCAAATTTGCTATTTAGGGCAAGACACAAAGGATTAAACCCCAGCCCCGCTGAAATTAAGGGCACAATTCTCCTCGCAATGTGGCATCCGGATTTAATGATATGGCTTTACATTCTTGTTAAGTGTTTCTGATGAGCACCTGAAAACAACAGATTCTACACCTCCTATGGGATTGCTATGCCTTTGTCCAGCTCACCTCACCAACAGATAAATTGAGTGAAGCACAAAATATTTTATGCTATCACCAGCAGAGTGTATTTCAGCTGTGGAAGTGGCTCACTCCTAAAGAAAACATCTACCATAAAGAGGTAAGTCAAGGTGCATCTTTTCACTTAGATGTAACTGGCACTACATTAAGTGCCCTTGGCAATCAAACTAACAAAGATCACACGACACAAAAGGAGGAATGATTTTCTATATCCTATCCCCAACAGACTCACAGATAGATATTACTATATTTTTGCATGCTGTACAAATGTAATTGCTTGAATTCACTGTTGTACAACATTTTATAATCCAGATGAAATCAGCATCTGGCAAGAATGTACTTCACTGAGTACAAGAGGTAAGCAAAGCAACTCATTACCCTATCCCGTGTGAGGTTAGGCTGGAATGCAACTCTGTGCCTCTAAGAAAATTCACAAAGGATTTGCATTCCTTGCTTTTTGTTTATGGAGACAGTACTTTTCTCCATATGGCTACCTAATCAGACAGGGACTGCAATGACACCCATTAACAGTGTTGTGATATCTAGAAGTTTTGCATCATAAATATTTAGTGTGATTTATGATACACAAGACTTACTTTACTGGTCCTTTTATCATGCTTAAACAGAAGAGTCACACAGCAGTATTTCAGATACATTAAAATAAATACCCTTCTGCATTTAAATGTCGCACTCTAACCCTAATTTAAATGACATTTCCTGCCATGCACACTAAAAAAAAAAACGTTTGATGATGAGACAAGTTGCAGTGTCTACAGCTCCCTGGGACTGGAACAGGTATGATCACACTCTGAACAAGTGCTACTGTTTACTTAACCACAGCTACAACAAGAAATTTATCAGTGAATTGAGAATGCATACTCGTCCATTTTTAACAGTCTACTGATGCCAAGAGTGAAGTTAGATTAACAAATGAGGTATTTTTTTCCTTCACTTTCAAAGGGCATCCTTTTCTTCACTCTTACTTTTTTTTTTTTTTCATCCACCCTGCATCTTCTGCTAGCAAGGACTCCTTTCTAGCTTTGGAGTCCTTCCAGCTTTTATCTCAAAGCTGTATGTTCTTACCAATCTGTATAAGTAAAGTTTGTCATACTAAGGAAGGACAGACTCGTACAGAACTTCTCTCAGCGAGGGCTCTGAGAGTGCTTTACAAATCTTAAAACCACAGCATAAACTAGAAGACTCTGCTTTAGCAGAACTGCATTTATGTTTCACACACTACCTTCTCAAACATCTATACAGCAACTAAATGCATTTAAAAGCAATCAACATTAAGTCTGATCTCTGAAATGTTCCTGTTTAAAGACCATAGTACACCAATTAGTATGAAAAAAATTTAGCACTTGTACAAGCTGTCCACCATTAGATACTCACACGTTCATTGACAGCCATCTGAATCAGTGGTGTTCTGTGATTACCTTAAATTTCTTCAGTAACAAACATTGGTAAGAGGTACTGTCTCTTCTGGTATTACCTACTAGATTAACAGACTCCATACCTACACACAGGCATGACAGAACTGAAAAATTTTCTCTTTCTAAGAGATACTACTCTGATTCCACTAGTTGGTATGTTGCAGTAAACCCAAAAGAACTCCTTCCAGTACACTGAAGTTCTTTCAACCATATTGTACTATCAATAAAATTCAAATTTGCTACATCCTTCTCCCTGTATTTTTGCAACTGTTAGAGGGCAACTTCTGACATACTGGTTTCGCTGTGTACTATCACTTTTTCAAGTTGATGGGCCATTTCCTCAAGACCACAGCAAAAACTGGTCTCTTGATTTCAAATTGCATTGTCTAGCTCACTGCTCATCTTGCTGCTGTATGAATAAGAGGTCACGTAACAGACTTTTGTACAAGCTTCAGGGAGGGTAAAATTATGTGAACAAAGAGACTAAAGAAAGGAGTATTTGGCCCAAAACATTATTTCATGTTCAAGTCCTAAGCAGTTTGTCTACTGCAATCAATAGCAAAGCAAGATTAGATGAATTATTATGAGGCATTTCAACTCTCTAAAAACAGTCTAGAAGTACTTAGCTGAAACAGGAAGATGCATGGAGCCAGCCAAATCTGTATCATGCAACTCACCTCCTTCAACTGATCACTTGAACTGAATGCAGTTCATTGTTTCAGAAGTATCCTTCTTGAAAGTACACTACAGAATCCGAGCATTCCGGAATATAAAATGAAGACACCATATGATTAAATATGTAAATATGTAAGTAACAGGAGCTGTCACAGACCTTAATCACATCAGTGCTAATTATATAAACCATAGGAAGATGATGCCCAGACTGATGTTCTGACATTCTAAGAATCAGATACTGCCCATTCTTAATCAGGTAGAACAAATCCCAGGGTCGAGTCCCAAAAAATGTTATTCAGAAGGCTATTACTGATGTTATATAAATACACACGCATTTCAGGATAAATAATATTTTAGCTGAGATAACTACAGTAGCTGCTGACCAAAGCAAAGCCTCTCCTAAAGTGCACTTAATACTTGGATTTTTTCACTTAATGCATCTTTCTTTTGTGCATCATCATTTCTGTACCCTAACTTGTATTCAAATTCATCTGAAAGCCTACTGGAACTTTGTAAGGGTTTTGATTTCAAATTAGTAAGGTTTTTCATTTATAACTGTCAGTTTTCAAGATTCAGGCCACTCATAGTTATAGAAAAATGGCTGTTTTAATGCATCAGTGAATGACAGAAGACCAAACTATCAAACACAATTCTTGTATTTTTCATTCCTGGAAAATTACCTTCCAGGAAGTGTTTTGTGTTTTATGTTCTGCACACTAGTCCAATAGGAACTTTAAATCTTTTTATGACAATAATAGAAACAAAAAAGAAAGGAGGGGGGGAAAAAAAAGTTAGGAACAAACACTAAATTCTTCTACGAAATAAATATACTGCTGTTAGTTGTCAGATCACATTAGAAAACCTTGATAGCAGCAGACATGAATCTTTCAGTATTCCAAAACTCATTAGGATATAATTTAGATCTAAAAGTGAGATTTTTAAAACAATGAAAAATCATGAGTTCTAAACTTTTTTCCAAATTAAGAATTATTTAAAATAAGTAAGTAGCATTACTTTCTATATTTAAAAAAAAAAAAAAGTTAGGCGTGACCCAAACAAGCCAAGTAACTTGCTGTTATGAATAATCCTTTTGTAACAATCATCCTCATAAGACAACTACATCCTCTATTGCCACCCATCATGGAAGATTCAACTATTATCACCACCACTTTCAGATTATAAAACCGAGTATAAATTGAAGTATTCTCTATTCCCTTTATCTCTCCATCTCCTCCCCCCACCCCTACAAAAAAGAAAATAGAGTTGTCTAAGGGCTGGAAGCACAGATACAAAAACTGCTCATAAATCTCTAAACACAGTCACTTTTAAATTTTGGTGGTACAAGAAAAGCAAAGCTCTAGACAGAGTAACAAACATGATTATTTTCCTACCTTAGTTTCCTCCCACTTTAATGAAGCATTCCTAAGAACAGAGGATCCCTGCTTTCCCTTTCTCCCTGTGGGATTTTTTTTGGTTTAGTTTTTTTTTTCTAATTTCTGTAACTGCCCTGAAGACTATTTCCTTCCTTTATTAGCTGTGCCCACAGGGAGACGAGCCATTCTGATATAAAAGCACTCCCTCTAACTTCCTTGCCTTGCTCAAAAGTTCCTCCCCCTTTGCTTCCTTTTTCCAAGTCCCCTGAATTTATAAATCTTGGCATTAGCATTTGGTTTCTTTATTAGGCTTTTGGATATCTTCCTGCACTCCAAGCCTTACTCCCCTGTAGGCAATGCAGAAAAAAAATGCCTTTTCCCAGATGTAAACATCCCAACCACTTGTTTTAGACAGGTCTATGCACTAGTGGAAAGACAATTAGCGATGACCAGAGTTCTGGACA
This sequence comes from Aptenodytes forsteri, assembly GCF_000699145.1. Classification (NCBI taxonomy): domain Eukaryota; kingdom Metazoa; phylum Chordata; class Aves; order Sphenisciformes; family Spheniscidae; genus Aptenodytes; species Aptenodytes forsteri. The sequence goes on along the minus strand of NW_008796047.1, from coordinate 1,250,724 downwards.
CTCACTTTCTTCCCTTTCCATGTATCTGATGCTGCTGATTCCTGTTGAACTTTGAACCACTTGCAGTCATTATTTTCTACAAAACTAAATAATGCCAACTGTCTTCTACACATACACTCATTTTTACAGGAAAGTCAGAAGATGAAAAAATTCATATTACAGAATACATAACTTCCTTACGCACAGAATGGTTTTCATAATGAAATCCGAGTCATCATTCAGTCAGAAAAGCAACTTAGTGAGATTTGTCTATTTTCTTTTAATCAGATGACCCTGTCCTATATGCAACAATGTGGGTTTTTTGGAAGTCACTCAGATATTGATGCAAGTATGAGATTTTGTTTCCCACATGAAATCCTTTAATGCCTTTGTTATTTCCTCTAGTACACGGATTTACTAAAGCCTATAGGGACATGGTATTTAGCAAAGATTGACAATACAGGAACAAGTGAGAATGGTCGGTAATAAAACATGCATGCTGATGAGTTTCACTGCATAATTTTCCTTTAAACTCTATATATTGAAGGGGAATCCAATTATTACTTATTCAGCACTCCTGGTTAATGATACAGAACTGCTTAATCGGTATGACTGCCACAGACCACCTACTCTACGGCCATTTTCATTTGCCTGCCAAATCTGTATCAATATATGATACAGATTTGTAGACAAGCAAAGTGGCACTAACTGATGTTCTGTTCCAGACTCTGCAATCTCAGAGTCAGTGTTTTCTCAGTGTTTCCTGCTGTTTCTACTTAAGTATATTCCCCAAAGATATAATTTGTAAACTTAGAGAAGTGCTTCATTTTTTTAAAAAATGTTTTTAACTGAATTCCTGGTTTCTTCTGGCTACTATATAGCACAATGCCAGATCTAGTTTTATTAATGAATGTCTGCATGCACCTCCAACACCTGTGGCAATGCACAGATTTTTATATATATATAATATCCATGTACTATGACCACTACTATGCTGATACTACATCTGTTGTGTACATTATATGCTTCTTTCAATGTAAGCCATTTTATCTGTGTAACCTGACACATAATTGCACACAAATGGAAAACTACCACGCGAGCTGTTGGTCCTCCTCTTCTCCAAAAACACATACTTTTCAGCAAATTCAAGAAAAACTTCATAAGACTAGTAAAGGCAAAGAACTAAATACTTAATTCGCTTGATTGGGGATTAGGAAAAATAATCTTTGATATTCTAAACTTCAATTATGATCTGTGCTGCATGTAGTTATGTATAATATACTGGAGAAGAAGAAAAATGTTGTTGAGCACGTGTGAATGATGCAAAACTATGACACCCAGTGAGAAAATTCTTGAAGACTGTTAACACATACTGCAAAAGCTAAAAAACTTTCTTCCTCCTGCTCCTCGATATTTAAGATGACCACAATCAACATGGGAATGGTACACTCAAAGAGCCATCCCTGGTTACCAGCATGTGATCCTGTTGACGGACTTGGTCATGAGCTATGCGGTAAAATTTTCAAAACTGTTCCAGTAACTTGCGCTTCAAAGTAATTTCTGTTACCAAAGGAACTACCCAAGACTTTATCCTCAATGCTCTTAAATATTTGTACCAACATCTCAACCACTGGTGACCCTCAACATAAATGTCAAAAATAGTCCACATTTGTTCCTAGTCCTGTTGGGAAAACGAGGCTGAAGCTGGAAATGAAGAACCCACACCATTACCAGTTAGCAGTTTCCACTAAACAAAGCAAAAGAAGAACAAGATATGGTATGAATATGCTACAGCAAAACAATGAGTAGGGAAAGCAGTACTGCTTATGTTCAGACACATTCATTATCCAGTGTTACTTTCCACCAGATTTCACATGACAATGATTTGCTTAAATGATGAATATTTAATTCAGCAAACGAATATATTAAAAGCAGCTTGGGAAGAATGTTTTCAGAAAGAAAATGTGCTTATACACCTGTAAGTACACTATGCATTCACAGGTAAGAACTACAATGTAGGTAAACCTTTTCTCATTGCAGATTTTCCCACAATGCCTATAAAATTTCTGTATAGGGTTTAATGGATTAATAAAATTGGATTTAATTCAATCAATAATTGATTGGGGGGAATCTTTGGCATTGTATTTTACTGTTGGTATGATGTGATTAAGCATAGCAGAGTTTGCTTACATTTGTGTTACTATCAATTAAGCCTACTTTATTTTGGTAAATGAACCATGTTATAAGAAACTGGTCAATATTAGAAGGAAACTTCACTGCATGTGAAAGGCATGGAATTAAGAACCCTTCTTAATGTGACTTCTGTGCCTAACCAAACATTATAAGACAGTTGAAACACCTTCAAGCATATGGAACAGGTAATTGCAACTGAAGCACATACATATATCGTAAATATATATATTTAGGGTCATTTTTCTTTCTCCCATGAGATGTTTGTTCACTTCTCATTTCAGTAGGGCCTGAAATTATAATTAGGTTGCCAAGACAATATTGCACAAGTATAAGATAATAATAAAATATCAAGGTGGAAAAACATAAAGATGTCACTGATGTTTGAACTGAAATGACTTTCTGATATGAAAACAAAACAATGTCAGTGCAAGTCTGCAGAGACAATGATACAACAGTAATGCAAAACTGTCAGTGCCAATACAAGTCTACATTTACAGTTTCCTCTATAGGAAACAGCACAATGCCAGTGGAAATCAACGTGATTTCTGTAAAAGCACCTTTTGCCCATCTACTCCTCTCTAATTTGCACGCTGGCACAGGGTGTGGTTGAGCGGATGTGTATTGCACATGAAGGGAAATCTTCCAGAGGACTACCTAAGAATTCAGACAAATTTCTCATCCTAACATTTCAGTATAAGACAATGCACTTAAGGAAGCTTCTCATTGCAATGTGACAACTACCCACCAGGGCTTCACTAAAGAATAATGCTTCATGAACCAAACACAAAAATAATTACCAGTTATACCTGAGATACACATGAACTACAAGTATTCTGGGCTTACTGTGACACCAAGGCAGAGACAACTGGAGAGCTGTCAAGCAGATGAACTCGCTTTTGAATAAAAAAATACCTTTGAAAGTAGCAGACATCAAAATAACGTGTACTTGCACTAGTTCTCTCTGGTTTTGTGTATTCTAACTGTAGTTTTCAGGGTTGTGAAACACAAATAAGATAGCCTAAAAATCAAAGAAATTCAAACCCAGAATCATCTTCCATGATCAACTTTGCTTTACTGAAAAAAATAAATGGCTAATATCACAGTGAAGATTCTAAACTGGTAAAATCATATTACAGCTGAATTATTTCTACTCATTTCCAGAATGGACTGAACCTCACAACAAAACTCATGGCTTAAGTGTAAAGTACCTACCAAAAAGGCTTGTGAGGAAAAAACTCTCTTTTTGATGATGTTTTTATACCCAGGAGTACAGAAAACTAATAACACAAAAGTTATCAGTTTCAGAGCATTCTGCAAAGCAGAGAGAATTTTAAACACCTTTGCAACCCATTAATACAGCCTTTTTTTTTTTTCCCTGGATATTCATCTGCCCTACAAGGAGGGAGCATTTCTCCTGCTTTTAAGTTACATGTCTGAGGTAGTTGCCACATGTTTCTAAGATACTCTCTTAAAAACTGACATCTCATAGGATGCCATCTGGTGGAGAAGTGGAAGTAAAAACTACAGTGCATGGACCCCTTTAACTCCTCCTGCTGTGCTGATGAAATCTGCTACACTGATAGGGTCTGAGACATATCAGTACTGGAAAAACTTGGCTGTGGAAGTGAAAACCCACATGCCTCAGTAACTAAGTCAGGCACTTAAAAGGATAGGTGTTCCTTTGAACAAAACAGAGTGCTGGTGGGAAATCAAGGATTGCTTAAAAACATACTCTACGACCATGATCATTCCTGTATTTCACACCTTAGCAGACAGGGTCTCCTAAATTTTCAGCACATGTTGAAAGTCACAAGTGTTGTATATACCTCTCAGCAAGCCAACTTTTGATATCAGTGTATTAGTTTCATCAGACCCTCTTGCTTCCTATGGATATAAAGTATAAACTTCCAGCAGCTGTACCATAATCCTTCCCATCAAATATTTGGGCGACAGGTGGAAAATTGTTCTGCCAGCTGAGGAAGACAAAATCCATTCCTCCTGGCAATTTTCTGCAATGAAAGCTCAAAAAAATGAATTTGCAATAAGTTGTGGAAATAAATCTAAAATATTATCACACAAAAGCAGTGTGCTCAGAATCTTTAGCTGCAAAATAACCCTGCTTATCTGAATTTTAAAGAATCTCATTTCTTCTTCTGTGTGCATAGGACTAGATATTAAGCTGGATGCTTCTACTTGAAACTACTAGTTATACACCTGTTTTTTTTCCATTTTGCTTTGCTTTGAAATGCACTGTGGCTTCTTTGATCATTACTCTTTTTTGCATGCATCAAGGAAGTCTGACGACAAATCTGGGAAGCACATATTATCAATTTCATTTTACAGAAGGGTAAGCAGTCAGTCTGAAAATGGACTATGTGAATAAGAGCAAGCCATGAAACTAGGAACCAAATGCCACAAGAGCTGTGTTCCAGTACTTAGTAAAACCATGCTGCTAAGCTGCATACAGTATTCCTCTGTTACTTAGGCGGCTTTGGATGACATTGTCTCCAGCTTATTAGCAGGAAAGGAGAGTGAAAGTCTATATATAATCATGAAAATAAGTTGTCTTAATAGGATTAAAAATCAGGAACTGTGAAGTTGAATAAGAGCAAGCCATGAAACTAGGAACCAAATGCCACAGGAGCTGTGTTCCAGTACTTAGTAAAACCATGCTGCTAAGCTGCATACAGTATTCCTCTGTTACTTAGGCGGCTTTGGATGACATTGTCTCCAGCTTATTAGCAGGAAAGGAGAGTGAAAGTCTATATATAATCATGAAAATAAGTTGTCTTAATAGGATTAAAAATCAGGACAACTGTGAAGTAGAATATACATACTTTTAAATGCCTGTTCATCATTCACTTTAACAGGCCTTTCCTACATAACTTACTTTAGTCTACAAAGCTGTAAAAGGTTAAATGCGTCTTCAACAGCAGTAAAACAGACACGTGAGAGAAAGGCCCAGTGCACAAGACTACCCACAGACTCCCAAGTGGTGAGTGGAACTCTCTGGAGAATGACAGAATGACCTGCCACATTGTGAGCAACTGAGCAAGCCTACTTTAATAATTCACTGCTCCTTGGCCAAAAAACCATGATAGCTAACCATGTGCACACTATTTGTCCATTAAAAGGCAAGTCAACATGTTGGTCTGAACCGCCTGTTCTTCTCACGGACAAGGAGCACATGTGGGGTCAGCTGTAACTGAGCAGAAAAGCTCTACTTCCCTAAAACATTCTGATTTCTTGTATTTCTCTTCCCCACACACACTTTTCACCAAACAGCAGCAACAGCATAATCATCCGAATGTCTTCTCATACAGAATCCATTTGAGAAAGACCCTATGATGTCAACAAAACTTTGCTGTGCCAGTATTCTTTAAGAATATAAAGTACTATTACTTTAGTGAGCAGGACTTCTTCCACAGAAAGGATTTTTATGCTAATATGAGTGAGGCCATTTTCTCAATCATTTATTCCATCTTCCTTCCCTTTTAATATCTTATGAGCTTTATTTAAGGACTGTATACTTTCCTTAAAACTCATAGGCCTCGTTTAATCTCTGCGCACATAGCAGAAAGCACAATTTAGTTACATTTATTTATTTATATAAAACAGAATAAGTTTAAAAGCATCACACCTTTATCCACAAATTCCAGCCTTATTTCTTCTCTGACTCTATCAAACAACCCAAGTAAAAAGTACTTCTGCAGCTCCACACAGGGCTACACCTTCAGATGTTTAACTGACTAAGACAAAACTGATACCAGTTCTACAGTTGATCACACCACCTACACAGATCAAGAATGAAAGCATTCACCTTTCACCATCTCCACCTATTCTTAACCCCAAGCCAGAAACTATCAGCTCACTTCATACTGCCAAGTCCCAGTGGGATTATCGAGCAGTCTCAGCAGAGCAACCAAGGGAAGAATGGTACGTGGAGACCAGTTCCCATTTATACAGCTCAAGTGGGTTCTTTTTATAAAAAGAAAAAAAGGGAAAAGAAAAAAGCCCTTTTCACTAGCACCACTTTCCCTCTAGAATTTAATTATTGGGCTGACATTGTTGTGCCCTCTCTTCAGCCATTTCATGAGAAACTTGCAGTTCAATGAAATTCATAGAAGTAATTTTCCATAAACCACATTGTTAATGGGTTGCAGGAGGGTAGGGTATTTATTTTCACCAATGAGGATTAATATGTTCATAAACCATTAGTGGTCTTTTCTATGCCAACAGAGATGAATGTGTTATCCTATTGTAATCCCTTATATACTCTAAATCTGTAAGTTATACATATTTATAAAAATGATATATTGCATTTAAGTGGATTACAAACTTGAAGAATCTTTCATACATTTATTTAACATCTAGATTTTTTCTTTAAGCAGTATGCAAGGAATACAAATCTTTAAAGGCAAAAAGATTCACCAGCATTCTAAACAGATGAATCTGTAACAATAAGTCTTCCAGCATACAATGTGTGAAGAGTATCAAACTAGAGGAAAAAAATTACTTTAAAAATGCTCTGAGAAAATAGGTGGTAATACCAGACTTGTACATGTAAAGAGAATCAAATGGATGCGGACAATGATTGTATATTTAGCTAACAAACAGGACTGAAAAGACCCAGGCCTCAATAAATTATTGAATAACCTCAAAACAACCCTAAAAGTTTCAGTACGTATCAAATAGCTACTATCACATGCTGACTACACAGGGTTTGTCTTAAATGGCAATAGAATTAGTTATACAAATTTTAACAACGGTTTCCTGGAAATACATCATATTTATCAGGTGGCTGCAGGAGAGAAGGGGGAAGCTTTACTATCTCACTGTGCAACCACATACTTCCAGATGGTGTAATAAGACCTCAAGATGTGTCACCTTTGGGGTTGATCACCTTTGGGATCAACAAACTGTCTTGAAGATTCAAGCTTTGTTGTTGCCTAGGATACTTGGCCTGTTTAAGGTGACAAGAAATGAACTCTGAATAAATTAACCAGTATCATTTCGCTAACTGATGTTCCATGTGCCTCAAAGGGCTGACACCTATAATGGTTGCCATTAAAAAGTCAAATATTTACTTACAGTTTCTACACTACGGAACAGGTCTTGCAGGCAGCTGGAGAAAGACACTACTACAATTTAGCACAGAAGCATAAGATAAGGCAGGAGATATAAAAGTGAGGGACGGCTTCTCTGGAGTGCTCTGCTTGGATTTTCTGTACATTTAGATGATCTCTCACATTTACACTGAAAGCTACACACATATTTCTGTAGTAGACTGGTCTTCGGCACACTAAGGCAAATAAACTGTCTTGCTAAAGTCTAAATTTAAGGTGTTTTTTAACTAAAGGACATTTTTAGAATTTTAAATTAGATTTTCAGTTCATATATAAAAAAGTAGCTTTGAACTTCAAATGCTTATGACCCAGAAAGGGAATTAATTAGAACCAAACTAGAGCAAGGCTAAAATGCTAATTTTGTTCCTCAACAATGAAGGAAAAATAGTGGATTTTTTCCATCTGTGAGAATATTAGGAAAAAAACTCCAATGATTATTTTACTAATGATACTAAGAGTGCAGCAAATAAAATATGTAACTGCTTGGATTCCTTTCAAGGATAACAAATAATTCACTGACAGAAAGTGAATTAAGTTAGGATAAAGTTAATGTGCTTATTAACATAAAAGTCAAGGGGAAATGATCATAATGTAAGTAACTTGTTTTTAAATATCACAACTCATTTTTATTAGGAACCAGCAATTTGCAGAATATATTTGAGCCCAAATCTAATCAGATATACACTAACAGCTTTAATCTGCTGCCCTCCTTCCATGTTCCCACCCCCCAAAGACTGAAATCAGCTTTGAAATTATGAGGATGGGATTCTTCAGCTGCTGATACTGCACAAAAGATACTCCACCATGACTGCTCTCCCTTGACTGGCAAGACTGTAATTACCATTTGGATCAGCTGCACTGTGATATACCAAAGAGAGTAACTTCCATGGGAAAAACTAACCTGAAGTACACTAAAAACTCCAATTTGTCCACAAATGGTGAGTGGAAACTAGGATTGCTCCCAAGTACAATTACCGACTTAATGTACCTGCTTATCAAACCCTGGGCCAAAATACAGTACCTGATGATGCAAGTACTGCTAGCTCAGCAACAAAGCAATAATAAATATAATGAATTCATACCCAGTTCATAGTTGCACCTGTGGTACAATGCTTATTCTTAGCTACAGCAGCATTTTATTTATAGAATGAGCCACAGAGCTCTTTCCTCCAACTTAATTCACAAATCAATTGTCATTATTAAGGCTAAAGGTGTCGACGTGCCCAACTACCCATTCAACTGCTGGAGGAGATGCTTACTGCAGAGCTATTCACATTCTGCTTCAAACTGGACTACAGACAAGTTTTTGCTTTGTTTGCAAGCAAGTAATAAGGCTGCTGTACAACTGCTGATAATGTATTAAAAAAAGAGGGTGCAAAAATAACCCACACATATGCCAAACTGTTCTTCTCTTAAAACTACTGCAGCATCAAAGCTGTTCTGCAGATAAATGTCAGTTTAATTTCTTTTGTAAGAGTTGGAGGGGAAAAGAACCCCCACCTTTCTTCCTCCACCACCGAATGATAACGCATACAATTCTTGACAACAGATGTTGCATAACAAAGCACATCAACGTTTTTCTTGGCTGCCAGCATAGGAAAGACAGGCAGTACTTGTTTAATGCTACGCTTATAATCTCAGCAGAAACTCTCCCCAGCCCATCCATTTAAACTCCTCAAATCCCTGCATTTCAGTAAGAAAGGTATCAATGAACTGATATTCTCAAATACTGAGGAGAGACGATTGCATCGGGGTCAAGAACAGAAAGTAGCATACAACACTTCTGAAAGAGAAAAACGGAATGATCACGGAATCCTTATTTGTCCAAAGACTTCTATTTGCATGAATAAAGTAGGATTTGTCTTCAGCTACAAGACACCTCAAGACAGAGTTTCTAAATATGCAAACATTAACAGCGAGTCTCATTATTTCTAAATTCAGATAAAAATAATCTTCTTTTACAAAAATGCATGGAGATTCTACTTGCAATTTTCAAAGTATTCTAGAATTGGATGTTTTCATATTAGAAGTTTCATGTTACTATAATTTATCTCCTATTCCTTTGAGAAAGAGCATAGAAACCTCAGGGTTTGTGCTGAACCGAAGTGAAAAAGCCAATTTCTTCCCTTGTACTTAATATTTAGATAAAACCTGTACTAATACAATGAGAAAAGCCTTGAAAAAAAAGTGAATTGGTTCAATGTAAGTTGCTATGAAGCCAGCTCAAACCTACTTAGCTGAGAGGCTCATTCTAGAACTTGTTTACCTTAAGATTAGTTAAGCTGCACCACTGTGGAGGCAATGCATGGTTTGGCATTAAAACCTCGCAAGATCTTGGTTTGATCCCAAGTAACACAAGGCAGCCATCCAAACCCCATGTGGATTTTGATATATATATAGGAGTTGTGATAACTAGGGATAAGACAACAAAGATCCTGAGTGGTATGCAGAGAATGATGTAAGTATATCAAACTTACACTGTTCAGAAATAGCTCTTATGCCTACATGCACTACTTCTAATATCACCTAAAATATCGTTCCCATTTGAAAAGTTGGCATTTTTCATTTCTTTTCTTCTTTTGCCTTGCACAGTAACTTTGCTGTGAATTGAACTCAAATATCAGTCACTGTCATAAGGAAATTATAGCATGGAAAAAAGTATGGTGTTTAAATTGTTAATGTCTGAATAGACAATAGCACAATTCCAAATACAAAAGGAACTTCCCCTCCCATACATTCCCTTTTTTAGCCATAGCCAGTTACCAAATACATGAGTAATGTGGCGCAAAACATGAATCACAGGGCTTCTTTGGGTTTATTTAAAGGTATTGTTTTATAAAGGTATAAAGTAAATTAAAACCAGGACCTGACCTGAGATGAAACAGATACAGTGACTTTTCTGCCAAGTAAAATATATAACAAGGAATAGAAATAAGAGGTCAGATTTCTTTCCTAGCATGTGCAAACAGCTCTCTCCAGCTCCTCCTTAGCTGACATAATCTCTTACAGTCCACTGTGTCCAAAGTTATCCTAATAATTATACTTACATGCAGTTATTCCATCTTTTGTTAAAATTCCAGTGGTACTCACTAAATAAGCCAATCTGTTACCCTTAATAATTCATCCCAAGAAAGTGAAAGAGCATTTCTCTTCAGAAGTCATACAAAATTCCCTAAAACATATTAATAAGCACAGAGTCTTCAGCGCACAAAGTGTTCACTAGCAAACATCCACCCTTTATTTTTCTAGTCATATTGCCATTCAGTAACAAATATGTTCCTAGTACTGACAAATACAACTTCTGGAAGAAATGGATTAAAAAGACGACTCCCTAAATTAACTCATCTGCTACTAAAAACTTTATGTTTCACCTAATAAAGTAATGTTCATTCCTGCTATGTTCACAGAAGATAGTATTATTCCTATGATGAGATCTGGGTTCAGTTACCCTTAATTACTGAGACAATGATATGAAAATGCTCGTTTGGAAAAGACATAAGCTAAAAGAGAAATACAGTTTTGTTTCTTCTAGCCCGAAGTGAGAAAGAAAGCTCTTAAAAAGATATGTCCTTTATTTTAATGATGACAGTTTTTGACACCACTGCAGTAGTGCATATATAGAAACACAATTTAGGTACACTCAGTAGCCAAGAGTAAGACATCACAGTGTAATGCTCATCAACTGAGTCTTAAATCCCTAATGATCTAATTAAAATTGGACTAAAGAATGCTGTAGTTCTTTTTGCTTCTTCAGGTAACTCAAACTTTATAAGAAAATAAGTAACATTAGGTATTAATATACATCATTCCAACCATAATACATAGTGCACAATTAAGATACGAGTTTAGACGAGAAGAATACTAGATTTCCAAATTCCTATAAAATACAGAATAACAAATCATATATTAGCTGTATTTGCAAGCATTTTCGTTCCTTGTTGCACTTTACGCAAATTAAATAGAGAGATGAATTAAATTGAATGACGGATCTTGATATTCTGAAATTTTATTTTATTATGATTGGGGGAAAAAATTTTCTCTGCAGCTAAATAATACAGTTTTGGAAGCAAACAGTTACAATGCTTTTTCTTACCAAAAAAAAAAAAAAAGGTATTTCAAATACTATCCAGTTTATGAAGTATCTGGTATCCTTCACAATGAGGAAGATCCAATTAGTAGGTATTTTCTACATATGTAGAGAGACTTGAGTCACAGAGGTTTTTTAGATCTTTCTGGAAATACCAATCAAAGCAACAAGTGACATTTACATTTTCAAATATTTTAACGTGTGTTTGCAGCAACTGAATGTAATGTAACAAAGGGAAAAAAAATAGCCAGTGCGATGGGCACTATAGCGATCTTTGTGCTTCCACGTTAAAGGATAAGTCTGTACTGGCTATTAATTTTATATCTATGTACTTTTTCAAGGTATCCCCCTGCTTCAAATATTTTATGAAATAGACACATGGCCAGCTGCACCAGCTAAACAAAATAGACACAAAGAGAGAAGTGGGACAAGGACATAGTAAAATACACATCTTTTACAGTTTATTGGTATAATGGCACTGCAGACTGGTCAGTTCTTCATTAACCCACCTGCCACGTACCGGTCATTATTCATCCACAGCATTGTTACCCTTGGCTGGCGTGCATGCAACCCGATCCATCTGCAGAAGTACAATAATTCCAATTCTCAAACAGCAGTTGAGATGAAAACCCCAAAGGACAACCCAGAAACAAACACACACTCCCATGTTCCTGTACTCCCCCTCCAATTAAAGACAAGAATTCACCAAGTCAGACATAACGGGAGGAAAGATTAGGCGACACAGGGAAAAAGAAACAACAGGAAAATTGCTCTAGAAGGAACACTGGACACAGTTATCATTAATGTTTCAAATTAGCACAAGTTATCTCCATCCAATTGTACTCATGACGCATGCTGCAAGTGAAATATATATGATATATTCTCAAAACCAGATTGGCTTGCCATATCCACATCTGCTGAAATCATACGTTTTCAGCAACATCTGGCAGTTTCTTCTTAAGTCCCAAAGCAAATGGAACCCAATTAACCTGTGGACTTTACTCTTATTATTTCCTATTGACTACGCCAACTTAATCTGGAGTTGAAAGCTTGGATCCATTACATAGCTTCCTCTGGCTCCTAAGCATCAGGGAACCTCTTCTCTCAAGAAAGACAGCCTTTAAATTCACACGCTTCCTAACAAGGGGTAACCAGTTAATAAGTTGAAAACCGGAGGCATTAAATGCCAGGAGAATAGCTGTGTTTACTCACCTTAATATTACTATTTTCAAGGGATAATCTTAAATCAATATGGGTTTTACTATTATTCTGCTGAAAATATCCTGTAGCTTTATTGGCCGGTTTGATTAAGCCAATACATCTGCAGTGTCATAGCCTGCAGTAAGCAGATGTGCTCTGCAGAGTCATGATTTACTGCAAAGAGTATTTTCAACTTTAATACCTTAATGAATTTCAAGGTATGATTGGGGCTATTTTCCTACCCAATACAGCTTAAAATTTGCAATAGATATTAGTAAAAGATCTAATCTCCATAGAATGTATACTATGTATACACACATATAATTAAATAAGAAAAAGCTTATGAAACATCACTTTCATACAGGATTCCAGAATCTTAAGTCTTACATATAGTAAAACAGTGGACATTAAAAAAAAAAAACCAACCCCCACACACATACAGAAAAAACATTACAGACAGAAAAGATGAAAAAGATGCATTTATGAGACTACAATGTGTTAGCATTGCCCTCCCTTTTAGAATTAATTGCTATCCTAACCTCCATGCAACTAAAATTGAAAGTAAAATATTCTAGCACACTGTAATATTATATACATAGACCTGTGAGGCATTTCAATTTATTTGTTACTGTAGTTCTCGTAAGTTGTTTTCTGCACTAGAACATGGTAAGATTTCTGTAGTGCCCTCTAGTTAATTGTTTGAACAAATAAATATTTTGCAATTCTTCTTTCATTCTTCCTCTTACAATCAGATAGCTTTTCCTAAACCCTGGAAGAATTTAAGCAAAGATACCCTACCTGAAATGAGAGAGTAAAATCTTTTCCGTTTTCTTGAGCGTGCCAATCTTAAAGATCCTTTAAACAGAAAACCTAAAAAGTCACCCCTCAGCAGCCACTGTGACCATGCAACTCAGGCTAGACATACCTGATAGATCCCCAGCCCAAGAAAGTTGAGTTACTGAAGGATTGGTAACGCAACTCGAGTGCAAATACTCCCCTCCTCAACTCACACAAACCACACCATGGACTGTGACTACTGAACCCAAAGCAACAGTCTCTGAAAAATGTACCTGGTTTGGAATGGAGAGCAAACTTCCCTGCAAAGAGCTGTTCCTGTTCCTCAATGGGATACACTTAAATGAATGTTTCCTCCTCTGGGCCTTAACAGAAACTGGAACCTTTTAACCTTTTTGACTGGCTAAAGCAAAATCAAAATACGATAAGCTTTTACAGAAACTATCCACTATCAGCAGAAAAGAACAATCTAAGCCATTCCGGATCACAACTTTGGCAGATAGGTAGTTTAGCATCTCCTACCAAAATCAAATTTCTGTGATAACCTGGCACAGAATAATTTCTCATTCAGCTGCTTACCAATTTCTTAAATTATTTCCTGCCCCCCTTACATTTCCCTTTACAGTGAATCAGAATCCAGGGGTGGTAACATTCAAGTGTGATTCTGAGTGAGCTCTAACTCACTCACCTCCGTTTTCTGTAACTTTTGCTACCTGGCAGCTATTGTCCTAATCATGAACTTGAACTGCCTGTTTATTCAGCTACCAGTGGGACAAGAAACAAAAGAACCCCAAAACAAAGCAAAAGAGAAAAACAAAAAGAAATCCATTTGAAAATATTCTCTCAAGAACCTCCCACACTAAACGCCCCTACAGCTGACAGTTTTGTGCAGCACAAAGATTAGTAATTTTCAAAACCTGACATTTTCCATCTGAATCGCATGCTACTTTGTGAAAAATCTTTTCCATATCCTGCTCCATGCTGCTTTTCAAGGAGAAGGGCATTTTAGGCTTTGACTGCTTTTGTCATGTTAAAGACCTAAAAAGACTTACAGCTGTTGGCTCTGCAGCAAGTTGTTCATACTGTAAACATGCACTGCTGGGTGAGACTGGCAATCTATATTTGAATAGATTATCCATTTATGTGTCTCAACTACATTCTCTTGTACCGAAATCTTTATACTGGCATGTACACACCTTGAAGTAATAAAACTCATCCACCCTTTTCCCCCTCCTCCCCCCAAAACAGTCAAAGTACTCGCCAGTGTTACAGCTCACCCTTGCATGAATTTCACTGTTTTCAACTTTGTCTACCCATGTGGTTTCAAGCAATTTTACTAAATGCTGTACTTTCTGATCTTTTACAGTGCAGAATGCTTTACAAAGATGACTACAGCTGACCATTCTTTAATGCAAAATCTGGAATCTAGACCATTTACTGATGTTAAAAATTCCTGTGTTTTAGGTAAGGAAGCATGAGCCCCCTTAGTTTCAGTGATTCAGAAAGTGCCAGGCCAGCATCCTGAGAGCAGACCTCATTTATCCTGTAAGCAAGACTGGAAGAAACTATGGGGTGGGATTTTTGGTTGATTTTTAAAGGAATATTTTTGCTTTTTCTGTTTTTGGATTCCATGAAATTAGAACTTCATCTGCTGCTGCTCAGTTAACAACCCATATTTCTTTTCTGCATAGGAAAAGAAACACCATGACCCAAACAGTTTTTCTGACAGATAAAAGGCTCCAGGGAAAGAAGCCACAGAGCGGTGATTTTCCTTAAGTCTTGGTAAGGACTGTATTTCTTGCAGAGGACAATGCAGTCCCTTCAGATTCCAATTCACAGTTCAATTTTTCTAGACTATACTTTTTGTCCAACAATACAAGACATTACATTCTTTCTCATAACGCATCCTAAAATTACTGGTAATTTTTATGTTGAACAAGCCAAATGACTAAATCAACAAAGCACCCATTGTACAGGGTTTTTCATTCCATTATGAGCTGCACTAGTTCAGTTTTGAACTGGAGGCTACTTCATGGCTTGAGAGGCAATGTCATTATATGTAATACAACCTACGAACTGAAGTACTAGACTAAAGCAAGAACAGGTCAGACACTGGTACTGAATGCTGTATATTCTTAAAATGCCCATGATAGGCACGTATAACCTATATAATAGGTTAGATAGGCTAGAAACTATACCTGATAACATACTACTTCCCCCCCCAAAATGGGAGAAGAGGGGTAGATGGCCACCCTTGTGCACTCACAACTCAAGAGCCACTCTCAAAGCAAAAAGCAGCAATAGCATCCCAGAACACTTCCATTTTTTCCCAGCACGTCAAAAATTATGAAATATGACATTAAAATCCATCTCCTTCAAACTCCACAAACATGATATCTAAGTTCAATTTCTCAGTGTTAAGAGACATGGTGCTTTATTAGCTATAATAAACACCAACTTTCAGTTAGCAATTTGATGGATAAGATACCAATTACATGGAGAGCTGTTCCCACTGAAGTTCAGTACAGTTGGGGTTTTGTCATGCCTCACCTGCCAAGCCTTTCACTGGCAGGTAAAGCAACGTCCTGCTGAGGGACACGATGAAAAGCTGAGAGTTGATCCAACAATATTCTCCTAATTCATTCATTTACCATATAAAGCAGTAGCACATATTTATACCCCACAAACACTGTATTTCTATTCAAGTACTATTTATCTGATGACCTCTGATGATCAGTTTGCAAAAGGAGAAAAGATGCTACATTTCTAAGAGAAATATCAGCCCAACAATCTTGAAGTGAGGCTGGGTTAGTTTCTTCATCATTATGAAGACACTCAGTGTCTAGAACCTTCTTTTCCTGATACTGTGTGAACAGCTAAAAATAAATTCAAGCTGATGACAGTGAAACAGCATTAAGTTTCCAATTTAGCACAGAACAGCACTCATATTGCTTTTAAAAAGTCAATGAGATTTAAGCACATGCTTGACTTACAGCTTATGCTTAACTCATTTGCCAAGTCTAGTTAATCTGAAGAATTGCATTCTATCAGTGATTGATGCATCTGATCTCCCCAAAGCTGGTATCAATTTATGACAGAATATTTAACTCTTAAATAGGATTTTACTTAGATACACGAATGAGAGTTCAAGTCAATATCATCCCTCTATATGCCTCCGCCTTAAAACACTTAGGATCAGCAGCATGGAAAATTGCACTGATGAAACAGACTCCCTGCAACTTGTCTGTGCTGTAATACTCGAAGTTCTTATTGTTTCCCGGCTTGGTCCCATTGATCTATGTCATAGGAAACAAAGTGAAACACAATACAATATATATACAAATACAAAATATAATACACAATATATTCAAAAAGACAAGTACCTATTACAAAACCATGGCAAATCTATTCTGATTCTTAAAAACCTCAGCAAGTTCACCATACACATAGAATTAGCTCTGCTAAATCAACAAGTACTCACATACTTCACGTTGGGAACTGAGAACAGAAAAAAATTATACTGATAACAATCTTTTTATTAATAATGTACAACGCCTTCCCTCAAAATCTTAGATAGCCTGTCAGAGACAAAGGCATTTGCAGTCTTTTTTTTTTTAAAGCAGAACAAAGCATAGAGGTTTTTATCTTCCCTTCTAAATGCCAACTGATCCTAAAAAGGTTTGCAAATGCTACTGTTGCCTTACCTTTAATAAGGCTGTTGAACAAAAATATAGTGCCACGATACATGACTCACTGAACTAAGTCATAAGAGATGACATTGACAACTAATCCCCAACATACTGTTTAGATCCATCTATTCATTTACGTAGTCTCCAGGAACGTGGTATTTGACTACCTTCCAAAAGAATGACTGCAGTGAAATTTCCCTCTTACCACTTGTCAGCAGGAGGCAAGCCCGATTATTATTGTTATTATTATTATCATTATTATTAATTTTAAAGAAGAAAAAAAGAAGTAAAATAACAATAAAGCCCTCTATTCAGATAGTGGAAAGTTCTTAAAAAAAGTCATGCAACTATAGAAAAAGAAATTAACTGAATGCTATGTTAAAAAAAATAAAAGGTAATAATCCCACTGAGATTCTGATCTGATTTTTTTTGTCCTTAACATCACAGAAAGTTTTCCAAGACAGTGAAGAAAACAAGGTGTTTAACTTCTTAAAGTCTGTGTACTTGATTTCTATTTAATTTGATTTTCCTTTTAAGCTTCAGTAACATTTGCTTCTTTCTGTATTTTCCCAATATTGGAAAGCTCCATACATATATATGTATAAATACATTTTTTTTTTTAATTATTTCAGAAAAATAAATTACCCAACAGTGGCCTCGTGTATGAGGCAAAGAGATTAGGTTTCAGTTTCTGGCTCTTGCCAAAGAGAAAGTGAATGTGGGTTTGAGCATGTACCTTGGTTTTGAGCTTCAGTTTCTGATCTGTAAAATGGCACTTCTTTGCCTTCATTCTCTGTGCTTTTTATGTTGCAATCTCTTCACAGCAAAGCTCTCTTGTCAGTACAATGACTTGTATTGCTTAACACAGCACACTAATTTAATTATGTTTGGAAACTACAGCATACCAAATAAGAAAGCCATTATAACATCAAGAAAGGAAATGAGCACCATAGAGCGAACACAACAGGTAACAGGTAGAAGTGCAAAAAGCACGTATTTTGAAAAATAAGGATTTGAGTGGGGATTTTTATTGTGGGGTGGGGTTTTTTCTCATTGTTGTTTTGGGGTTTTTTTTTTTAAGGTTGGGAATCTGCAGCCAGCTTTCTAATTAACACTTCCATTGGTGCTGCTTGTGAACTATGAACATAGATATAACGGTTGGATCACATAGCTGCCAACATTCCCATATTACTTCCTCCAACAGTTTGTGCAAGTATCTAATATCCTCAGGCATAAATAATGAGAATTCAATCATAAAACTATTTTGGGCCTTTTCACCAAACCAGTAAGTTAAGTAACAAAAAGAACTTGCATTTCAATAAGACTTGAGAACTTCTCCTGTAAAAGTACAACTCACGCATACAATACAATTCCAGAATATGAACTGTATTTTCGAATGGAAGTTCATGACACCACAAGCAGTGTGAGATACGCACACTTTCAGCCCAGGAGCCGCAGCAGTGAGTTGCACTTCACTGTACACACTATGTAAATCATGAACCGAAAGAGAAATTGAAGGGAGGTGAATTGAAGCAAATTTCACACAAACCCCAGCAAAACATTACAGCCTTTTTGGAAAAGTCACAAAATTAAGGATTTCATGCAGAAAAAAAGAAAAAAAAAGTGTTGCTTCTGTACATGCTTGACCAACTAGATGAAAACGTGTACCACTCAAAACTAAGCTATTACTTTTAGCCAATTTCAACATTAGGAGGGAAAGAAATAACACCTCTTAGAATCTGCCAGCCTGCAATTACCTTCACATATTTAAGAACGTGCATACATGCAGCACACATACACATTGAACCTGTAGCTAGTAAATGATCACAAACTGGTTTTGGACTGCCCCCAAGCCCTATCAGCTACGTTCAGAATGTCTTTCCTTATCTTTTACGAAAAGCACCAAAAAGAATGTGGAATTATTCAAGAACTATGTTTGAATGCTCTATGAACAATATCCTTTTCATATCTGCAAGATGATAAAAATCACTTGTTACTTCATTGCTGTTTGAGTCATCTTCTCCCTAAGAAAAGCGGTATTATTAACCTAGTATGTTTACCACCAGCTCTGTGATTGAAAGCCCTTTTGTTCCAAGACTTGAAGATTTATTTGTCAAGTCTGACAGCTCTGATGTACCCTTGCAGTGAACATCAGTGTCTGAAAAGGAATTTACAAAATCATGAGCTGTAGGAAATAGCCAAAATCATGGCAAAGTGTGATATTTGAAATGAGGAGGAGACAAACTATATATCTAGATAAAAATCTGCATTTCCACAAAAAAAGACTCACTAAAAAAAGATCTCACATGTGTTTAACATATACTTTATAGATTTTATAGAAGATATACATCTCTAAATTCCATCTAGACATCTTTTATTCTAGATCTTGAAAATCAACAGGTACAAATGAGACATAGACATTTAGTGTGAAAGATAAGATACAGTCTTTGTTCTTGCCTGTGTAGCAAAATTAGTGGTGTTACCTTAGGCTGAATTTAAATACATGAGTTTGGAAAATAAGCCCTTCATATAATTAACCTTATCACATTTTCACAGTGCTGTATTATGACATATTTTAAGTAATTTTCTTAATCAGAAAATTCCATAGTATATTGTGAGAAATCTAACCTATGGGCACAGCCAAGCCCATAACCATTCAACTAAATCAAAAGCAAGTAAAACAACTTCAGTAGATTCACAACACACAAAAGCCAATTAATCTATCCAATGGAGTGTTACATACTGGGTACTCTTAACAAATAATATTTAGGTAAGATTTGGTAACGTATTTGTGTACATAACCATATATCACATAAGCACAGAAATCACAAGCCAGATCCCGCTCTGGTATGAAGTTGCATAACTTCGTTTAAGCCAAAAACCAAATACACAAATCTTTTTATCATCCACAGACAGGCTTATAGATTTATATATGTCTATAATTGACTTTAACACTGGACTTGACATTAAATCTGAAATCTGTCAGAATCTCCATTATGAGACATACACAAGCTTGAGCATAACACAGCAGTGAGAGAAGCTGCCAGGACTCTACGTATCTAGCTGGACTTGGACCCTCTCCAATTACACCAAAAGCTGTTTTGTCAGTGCAAGAAGAATAAATCAGAGAAGATGTATCTCACCTTTTCGAAAGCCAAGCAATCAGCTCATCCATCATCTTCCATCAGTGAGAACTTTAGTAAATAGAAGCAGAATAGGAGTCGATAAAATATGCTTAAATACCACCCAGGCCTTTACTTGCTGTGCTTTTAATTTGGTAAATAAATGCCTTCCGTTGGGCACGCACCCTAGAGTCTTCGCTGTGACGTAGATTAAGTGCTCTGTTAGCATTGCATTGCCGAATGGATCTCAGAGGTATAGCTAACTATAATGGCCTTGAAACATTCAGCCTAAATCTCCCTGCTGCTTAATTTCAAACATTAAAAGGTGCATGTGGGGGTAAGAAAACTCTGGAGTTAAAAATATAACCCTTTTTATGGTTTTATTTAATCTGTTAACTACACAAACAAGAAATGTGTGTCTTACAGGCAAGAGGCAAAAGTGTAATAATATCCAGGAAATCTGGTACAATATATTGTTAATTAAATTGAGTTTAGCCCCAAAAGGCACATTCTGTCCCTTTTTTGAGGCTTAATTAAGAATAATATCGAGGGGAAAAAATCACCGTGAAATCACCATGTATGAATTAAGCAGTATGGGCAAGAAAAGGGGCTTTCTGTTGCAAGAGTTCTTACATGACTCTGAGGATTTTTCATTCTGGTCATTTTTTTATTGATCTGTTTTTACAGTGATACAAAATAGATGGTGAATATTTAATAATTTTTTATTATGTTGATAAAAAAAATCTAGCACTCTGTCCATAAAACGAAGTAAAAAGACGAAAAGGATGCACAAGTTTGATTTTCCAAAGTGCTCAGCATCTATGGTCACAGCTTAATTTCAGAAGAACTCGGTACCAATTCTGAAAAAAAAACACCAAGCAACAATTCATTGTGTCAGGTATATGCAATATTTGGAACAAATCAGCCAAGAGCCTGGTAACGAACAACCAGAATTCCAAATATTTAGGCCGGTAAATGAAATCTTAGTTGCTGTGAATGTCGTTGCTGTGATCATGAAACCTATTCAGACTTCGGCCAACTGAATTGTAAAAATGTTTGCATGTGTCACTTTTTTGAGCTTTTTCAGATTGTATTTTCCAGTTAGGCAAATACAGGATTTTTACAAGATAAAGGACTGATATTATTCGCCATCTCTGAGGGACTGGTGACCAGAACAATGCTGCACTCCCACCATTTCCAGGACAACAAACGGTAGCGGTGAGCTCCCTTTAGATCACACTAGAAGCCATCAGTGACATTAGAGTAAGAAGAAGCAGAGAAGCCCACAAATTAAAATGGAAAATGGTAAAGAGAAAATTCACTTTAACCTCTATCTACCAAAACAAAACAGCACTAGAGTCTCTCAAGTAAAATTATTTGTTTGAATAAAGAAAGGATGGTAAAGGAGGAATAATTTATTACTATTTAAACTCAAATTCAGTAAGTGTAAGTAAAGGGGAGATGCTGACAAGTGAAAGCATCTCTTAATAGATGCATGTGATTGTTTCTAATGTAATGTTGCACTGCAGAAGAAATACAGGCCATCACGTAAAGAAGTCAACATATGGTGACAATACATACATAGCCAATGAGGGATTTTCACAGTGAATTTACAGATTTTGATGGACATCCAGTGGGCTTTTAACACCAATTTATTCTGAGATGGGGCTTAGCAAAGCTGCCAGACATATGCTATTTGCAGAATCTTGCTTCCTGCCGTTTAAATGACCTTTACTATTTTTTACTAGTGTTTGCCTCTAATCCATGTCTGGCATAATACTGAATTATTAATCACAATGCCTGAAGTCTGTGCAAAGGCTATTTGAATGCCAGAATGCACCAGAATGCATGCTCAAGAAGGGAGGCTAAGACGAGAATAGATACCTGAAGGCCACAGGTACAGGGCTCATACTATCGCAGGAACAGTAAAACAGTTTGTATAGAGGAGGACAGAATGCACTATTTTACTTTGTCTCTGGACACAAAGGAAGTCCGTTATCTTTGCCACTTCTTCAATTAAGAATTTTACAGACGCGAGGAGTAACCTTTTGGATTTGGTTGCAAAGACTGGGCATAAGAGTACATTAAGCCCCTATTTTCTCCTGGTATTAAAGAGCGTAACTACAACCTATTCCTAGGGTAGAAACAGTTTTACTTACAAAATTACCTTCTAATTGTCACAGGGTGGAGGTGGCAATTCATTGTGGGGTTTAGTATTCGCCAATAGGACTATACGCCCTAGGAGAGCATATAAGCATTTATACATCAGCCAAGGGCATTTACCACAGCACAAGGCAGAATTGCCAAAGAAATAGGACAAAGGAGGAAACAGCAACACTACCAAGACATGGATTTATCTCAGGGATTTCCACAGTCGATTAGCATCACCCACCAGTGTAAGTGTTCTTGCCGTCCTCCTTCCTATCACACTGCAGCTGCTTCTGGCCCTGCCAAGCAATGAAATGAGAGATTTCTTTCTGGAATTGCATGACCAAAATGCAGAAGTGTCTTTGAAAACATACAACTGCTTAGTTTCTTTATATTGCTGGTAGATTTCATACATAAATTAGCTGATATTATGGATGCTTCAAGAATAACTTCTTTTTATTCCCCACATGCTTTCCTATTATGCTTAGTAATGCACTACACAAAACGCATGCATTGTCAAGCACCATAGGGAAAAGTAATAAAAGTATCAGTAGGGAAGTAGAAAAATGAGAAAAGAATGTTCAGCAATCTTTAATGAGGTCCTTCTGGTCTCTAACCAAAGCTTCTAAGAGCAAGGCTGGGAAATTCCATATAATTTATTTTTTTAAAATTAAAAATCCTCAAATATAAACTCGAGCAAAGCTCAATTTTTTAAGGTGACCACATACTGTTTCTTTTGTAAGCGATTTTGATGTCAAAGAGTAATCTAAGTAACAAATCCCATCTTTCTCATTTTTATTACATTTCAATTTGACGTCCTGAATTTTAGATTAACCTTATGTTTGGAATAGAGACAATCATACTCTTGGTTTGCTCTTTCTTCCTGGTCCAAGAACAGAAGTTTTCACCTGAGTACAACAACTTTCTAACTGGCAGTGGCATTTTCTATGGAGTGAGAAAGGTGTATTTCGAAGACAAAAAGAATAAAAAGGAGGACCATTATCCCAGACTCCTGGCTGAGTAAACTTCTGTATCCTGATATCCTTGCCCACAAAACTACAGGCAACTTACTCTGTTTTTCAAAGGACAAGTCAAGAGAGTTTTATAGCTGAGGCTATAAAACCTGATGTAGAAGATCAGGTCAAAAAATGTATGATGCACCCCTGTCTCTTGAGTCACTGGGGGCCAGTGACTATAAAGTGCACATTAGTTTGCTGGGGAATTTCTGTCTGAAAATGCTGATTTGTTGAAGCTGAAACTGTTGGGTCAAGAATTTGCTCTTCTTTCCCCTTGCCTGTTGGACCTGTTCCACATTATATGGTTAATAAAATATGAATTGAACAAGAGAAAGAGGAGGCTATTCCAGGTGAGGCAAGTAGGAGAGAAATTCAACCTCTCCACACTGCAAGACAACCCCTGAACTTCTTGCTGTGTTGCAGTGAGCAACGTGGGGCTTTTTGTGCTATTGGCTTGTAATACAATCTCAGACAGAGCCCTCTAGACACTGCTGTGATCCTGTCAAATGCTGGGCAGTTCAGGCCAAGCAAAAGAGAGTGGATACAGTTATCAAGTATTTCTTGCACTTGAAGCAGGATTCGTTGCTTCCTATTCCACAAGGCAAATACCCCTTGCAAAACACATAGACTTGATTCAGCAATACAGCCTCAGCATCTGCACATGCAGTTGGATGACAGATTTTCTCCCCGTACACACCAGAAGTTCCTTCCCTCCCTCAACACCTCCTCTCCTGATGCTCCTTTGAACCATCCCTCCTCTCCTGCTGTTCCACAGAACCTTCCTCTTTACCTTCTGTTTGTTCTTCCATCACCTAAAACTCTTGTTATTCCCCCTGTTCCTGGTCCCCTGGAAAGCAGTCACGCTCACAGTACTTTTTATCTCTTTTTAAAAGCAATGTAATTTTTTATCTCTTCTTCCGCAGTGATATAAACAGGAAAAGCTAAACATGGATGCTTTTAGGAGAATTCAGATGGTCTGGCCCAGTTTGTTTCCCAAAAGTCACATTTTATGGGAACTATATTATCACTGTGAAATACCACCTCCTGGTGATGACACAGCAGGTAATAAACCCCCTCCTACTGCCAGGATAACGGCTGGGAGCTATTAAGGAACAGGGGACATAGAAAGAATGGGAGTGCAAGAGAGAAAAAGCACGGAAGAATTGCTGCCTTTTAATATTCATTAGTACAAAATGGAGGCACATAAAGGCATTTTTCAAACTTCATAAATACTTCCGACAACCTATGATGCATCCGGAATTAAATAATCAACAGTTCTGTGACACTGCTGCCAGTAACAGGTACAGTCTGTGATAGCAACTTTGCCCCTTCAGGCAGTGAGATCAGTAAGCAAACTCTGCATGTACAGGGTAGTGCCATACCAAAACCCTGAGATTGCTTTTGAATGGACTGATACAGCCACTGAGTGTGAGCAACAGAACAGAAATAACAGAAGGGAAAATAAATGTAATGTAGTAAAGAGGAGGAGCTGGCAGCAGGCTAGCTTGCTAGAGCCTCCTTCTCACATGCTCCTCTCTGGAGTGCCAGGTACCACAGAATCTACCAAGTCCCTGTTCAAAGCTGCTTTTTTAAGGATGCATTGAAACAGCTGTCAGAAATCTCCTGCCCTTACTTTTCCCAGTATCAAGAGCCCCCAAGTGCAATGAGTCAGAACTTTATTATACCAGGATTAGGAGAAAAGGCCAACACAATGCTCAGCCTCAGTATCTACATCTGAATCTATCCCCTAGAGTAATATTTTTCCTAGAGTCCACATGCTTGATTAAAATTTTGAAACCTGACATTTAATGATAGATGAAAAACTGAATTCTCTCTCCTGAACAGAAGAGTTTCTTAAAAGGAAACAACTAATCTGAAATTCTATTTTATTCTCTTGCACATAAAACTGTTACAGGTTTTCAAGTGGCTTCTGATAGCTGCCACATATATCAAGAGAATTTCTCACCTTTTTATACTGGTTTCCTTTCCAAGACAAGAATAGTTATTCTGGTCGCAGCACACAAAAATTTGTTCTAATTGCTTTTGCCATCTTTTTTCCCTATTACATTCCTTTTCTAAGTATCAGTGTTGTAAATATTTTTCCACATCTCTGACTAACTTTGATTTCATGGGCCATTTATGTCCCTGTCATCTGGTTTAGAAGCAATGCCTTCCCATGTATGTCAAAGGACTTATAAAGAAGCCAGATTTTCCCACCTGTGGAATGGCAACACCTGTCAGAAGGACAGAGTGGACAGGAGGAAGTGGGACTAGACCCTTCTGCTGTAAGCCATCATCATGGACCTGCTGAAGCCCTAACTTCAGACATTGAGTTAGGAAGCATCCTTTTTTAGAGCTGGCACACTTTCACTTCTGCTGATTCCACAGTGGGATGATAATGTTTAGTAGAAGCAAAGAACAGACAGTTTAAGTCTTCTAGCAGGATTCAGAGCTCATCTATCAATGCTTTCAACGCTCTGTTGGCAAATGCAAAATATGACTTGTCTGGAAATTATATACTATTTAGCTTAGGCACATTACCAGGTGTATCAGACTACAGATTTATTTTTATCTCAGCATGCTTTTCCTTATTTTATGTTGCCCTATTATTTATGACTGGGTAAAAGCGTTATGTCTTTGTGTTAAAGACATCGCACTATTAACTGCAGAAAAACCAAGGTCACCAGCTAAGCTCAAGAATTAGAACACCAAGTTCCATTCTTGAAAACTCTCAGTCAGCTGCATGCACAAATCACCCCTGTGTTCAGTACCAGCTTTATGTTGACCTTACATCTGAAAAGCACTGAAACGCAAGGAACCAACTCCATGTGTTATCAATAACACTCCCTAATGTATTACAGCTACTGTGAACTTATTTAAATTGCACTTTGTTTATAGTTGAAGAAAAATTAGCATTTTCCTATATGTTTAAAAAGAACTCTGTACTTTGTACCTTGAAGTCTCTATCAGTCAGCATTTTATTCAGCCTCAAAAATCACCAAAGCCTTTGCAGTTTCTTAGAAATGGAAAGCACTGATCTCCTACTATTGAAAGTTTATTCAAACAAAAAATTTGCTCAGTTCCCAGCCTTTACCATCAGCCTGGTATTCATGGGAATAAAGTATCCGCCAACAGCAAATTCTCAGATATTTCACATTTGAACGAAACATACTCTGGACACTTCAAGATTTCATTTACTGTTCTTAATCCAGGACATGGCAATCAATTATATATTTATTCCAGAATTAAGTACAACCCCACCCCTCAATTGTATTTGTGTTGTGAAAATGAGTCCTATGAATTGTAAAGAGTACAGAACAATTGAAAATTAGCTTGTAATACTTCACGTATTTGAAGGTTTGGAAAATACCAAATTAGAGGTGTCGTATGCCTGTGCGTCCCATTTAGTATACTCAACTTCCAACAGAGAAAAACAGCAATAAAGTTTAGCCTAGCACTGAAAGTTGCTAAAATGATAATTACATGAAACAAAAATCCTACTTACTCTCAAAGGAACATATGATTCAGCCACATTTATCTGTATTGGGAAAAAATATTGAATGGCGTTGTTCTATTTCCAGAAAACACTCATATTGGTAGGTATTGCACCTTGAGTGCAGACAGCACTTCTTGTTCAGTACAGTAGCTCCCAGTTGCTCCACCTTAGCCTACGGAGACTTTCTGCAGCAGTCTGCTATGATTATAGCCTTTTCATCCTATTTAACTATCAAGTCTGCCTCCACACGAAGCAGTGCTCACATCTGTATTTTTTTTGTAATGAGGTCAGCTGGCTATTAGGTTCCAGACAGACCTATAAAGGCTACTGAATAACAATTAACAGGATAATGACTATGAGTTACCAGTTTACACCACCAACCAAATGACTCCCTGAATGGTTTTGACTAATGACACTGTAATTTACTGTAACCTCCAAGTTTACCATTTTATTCCATTCACGAGTTTCCAAATTACACCAGAATTGTGTTGTTTGCACTTTTAATCTTGTAAAAACTCTCTGGCAGCCATACACATTCCATGGGGGAGGATTCCTAATTTATGTAAAGTATTACAGAAAATGATCTATATGACAGTTTGGTATAAAATGCTAAATGCAAGTCATTACTCACTGAAGATAATTTGCGAGTATTGTGTCAGGGGAGACATTAGATTACAGAGGATAAAAAGTAGGAATAGGTATTCACATATTTATTCATATTTGCATAATCAACTGAAGGAGATAGTGGATGTTCTCTTGGGCCCAACTAGCACACAATGAACTGAACAACAGTTTGGAAACTTTGTATTATTTTTCACGCTATCAACACAATACTTTTTTTTTTTTTTTTTGGTCTTGCAAAGAGTGATGTAGTTCTTATCCCAGAAATAAGTGCACTCCTAGATTCTGTTGTTGCTTCCAACTAGCAGAAGACATGGTAGAAGCTGGCTACTGACTAAGGAGATGTAAGTAACGCAAAGTCATTTTGGTGGCCAGCATGATTAAATAGTTTCTTTCTTTACTGCTTCAATTCTGGAATTGCAGGATTTACCTCTTATTCTCTGTCGTGGGGAAAGGGTGCTCCACATCTCCCTCCTTCCAAGCAATGGAA
Organism: Aptenodytes forsteri; assembly: GCF_000699145.1. NCBI lineage: Eukaryota > Metazoa > Chordata > Aves > Sphenisciformes > Spheniscidae > Aptenodytes > Aptenodytes forsteri. The sequence goes on along the minus strand of NW_008796047.1, from coordinate 1,222,762 downwards.
GAAAGGGTAGCAATACAATAAAACTGAACAATATTTATTTATACGTGGCTATCCATTAAATTCATGGCTGCTTCTATGCTATGACACACAACCCAGGGGCTTTTGCTAAATTGGTTAGTGAGCATATCTGAATAGTATGCCTCTACCAGCTGCATAACTTCACCATGCTCCTCTTCAAGTAGGAGCTATTTTATACTTCAGAACATGATACTCAAAATTACAGTTGTCCCACTGAAAATTATTCTTTTTTTTCCTTTTTTCCCAGACTAACATACCAGCTAAAATGCATTACAAACCAATTACATTCACCAGCTGCGTACCTGGATTTACACTCATGAACATCAGCATTTAACCTAGACAGTAGTTAATGAGGTATCTGGAAATGGCATCCGCACATCAGCAGCTTTAGAGCAATTTCTCCAGAATTAATGACCTGTCAGAACTTCATGAAGACACAGAAAGCTATTGTCTCCAGTTCTGTTTACCAGCCAAAAAAACTATGTGCCTCCCTGTCCCTCTACTCTTTCCTAACTCTCCTTTATGCTTATTTCAGCTTCCATAGTCTGAAGGTTTTATCTTCCCGTGGAGTTTGTGTACTCAGAACTCTTTTGTTTTAATGATTCTATCTCCTGTTGTGCCCTCTGTTGCAGCATACTGTTGATACAACTCTTTTTCAAATGTCTTCTAGAACAGGAGGGCTGGTAGAGCTGATGGTGTTTTATCTTTCTTGGTTCCTCCTGTTTCCGATTACCCCAGATACACACTAACACTATTCTCAGACAGATAAGCAGCTCAGTACTTCCAGTGCTCTAATAAGCAAGTTTCACTGAAGTTGCAAATGCTCTTATTGTGGCACATCACTGTTCCCTGCATCTCCATTTTTCTCCTTAAATTTAGGTCTACACTGGTCAATATGTAATTGGGGTAGGGAGAGGTCTAAGGGAGTCGTGTACATCCCTCTGCAATGCATTAAGAAAGATTTAGAAGGGAGAACTAAATCCTCTGTGCAACTGTAATCATGCTTCCCTACATATATGTATTCTCAGATATGTATTTCTTACTGTTTAATAGGACAGTGTATCTCTCTGGCACAAAGGGATCCTCGTTCCACTAACACGCTTCTTCCTGGGCAAATCAGTCATTTAACAATACACTGAACTTTGTCATCATAACGCCAATTGTAGATTTCATAAAAAATCATGCAGTTCATCTTGCGGATCTAATGGCCAGACTGCAACTGCAGAAAAAGAACCATCTCCTAAGGGTGAAAAATATGGCTTTATTGTCCTCCCATGGCTATTTGAATAAGGGATTCTAAGTCCACTTTAAATCCACTTAAAAGGAAATAAGCATTCTATTCACGATGTGTAAACTACTAATCCAACATGAAACGCTTAGGCAAGAATGTCATTGATTTTCCAAAGAAACAGGATTTTCTTGGAAAAAAACCCCAAACCCTATCCACTACTGAAATGTTTCAGAGAAACACCAACAATCGTAGGCTTCTTTTCCAAACCTGTTTGGTTACACATAACACCTGAAAAGGAAGTTTAGGGGCAACTTTTCCTTAACTTTTCACTCTATTGAGTCATTGAATCACTGTCAATATAATTTCTAATACATATTCAACCTTTTTGGTCCAGTTGTTGCTAAGAAATTCATGAGGCAACCCCCCAACTGAATGATTTTCCTATGCAATTTAAACATGAACCTTCTTTAACATAACATCTCTCGGTATTTTTATTTGTAATTTAAAATACACCAAAGCCAAATACACTTTAAAGTGTCAAATCTAGAATGTTGGCAAAGTGTGTGTGTATGTGTAGAATGTTGGCAAAGCGTGCATCTCATATTTTTAAATAGTTGCACGCCATGCATGCAATCTGACCAACATCTTTGTTTCAGCACTTGTCATGCACATGCTAGCATAAAAAGTCATCAGACAGATTTACAAGCCTGTATTGATATACCCTTTGATAATCCAAGTTTGAAGCCTTACGACAACATTTGCATATGAACAGATTCTTTTCTGTAGAATACGGGGCTCTATGCTTTTCCCAAGACAAACCTCTCCGAACACTCTGGAGCCGTCCTGCTGCTCTCTGTCACATAAGAAGCGCTATAGCTACACTTGCGATTTCTTGCTACCATGCATGCACTTAAACATAAAACATTATCTGCAGTAGTAAATATCGTTTGCAATACTGACTTTATTACTATTTTTATTTTTAAAATCCGTATGTCTGGAGGATGATGTACTGACGAGTGGATATTTTTTATAGTTAGGTCACATTTCACGCTACTTCATAGATAACTTAGGACAAGTTATGATTTAGACTTCAAGCCTGGTGAACTGCCTCGAATTACCCTTTCACTTTTTAAAATAAGGAGGTTGCAGAGGGTTAAAAGCTACGAAGTTTTCAGCATCTAAAAAGCCTACAAACATACAGCTTAACAGAGTGTTTCTTGGGTAGGTGGTTGAGCATACTGAGGAAGCACAGATGGCATCTGGTGAATAGTGCAAATTCAGATATCTGTGAGCCAAAATAGACACAACCTGAATTTCATTTATGTTTTCACTTACTGCATTGGGCTTTTCTGCCTATGAAAAACACTGGGACAGCAATTCTTCAATATTATTGGTCCAGCATAGAGGAATAGATGCGACACTACTGCTGCAAACTTTCTGCTCTTAGGAAGACCTGATATGCAACCTCATTAATCTTGAGGACATTTTCAATACGCAGAGCTATGAAGGACAACACAGGGCTCGTCATGGGCAGTTTGCAATAATGCATTCTCCAGTATTTTTTAGAATGCTGTCCGGAAAAATCTAGAAATGTTTTGTACAGCATTTCAATAGGTTAAAAAAAGGGTGTTCCTTTTAAATAAACATTTTTTTAAAAATTTTTGAAGACTAATTTATGGTTTTGCACATATTCATTCCAAAGTGTGAGGGGGGCAGGCCTTGGTAAAAACCTATATAATTTATAAGAATAAGGATTAGTGACAGATGTTCTTTTGCCAACATTAATTGAACTTATTTTAATTTTAAAATGAACAATCCAGCCTGAATGACAATTGATCTCCATTCACTTATGTGCAGACAGGGAAGGCAGTTTGAAGTATTTATGAGTAACAGGACCGGACAGCCAAGGATTCCCACTTCTAAAGTGAAGCTGACTAACAGCATAACTAAGAGCTACTGAAAAATATTCATGAGCTGCAAGTCTTCTGCTACATAAAGACTGTGTACAGTGATACAGTTTTAGTAGGCTAATTGGTAATTAAGTGTCTTCATAATGCTACTCGTTTCAACTTATGCCTTCATGAAATCATTTTAACATAACATCTAATGAAGATTATTTATTTGTAAGTACATACCACAATCCTCTTAAATGCCCTGTAAAAACACCTTCAAAAGCATGTGTAGCAAGACATAACATGTGACTGAAGAATTATTGCTTAGAGGTTTTTGGAGTTTCACTGTCTGAGATAGCCTAATCTTTTTGAAGGTGTAATCTGCTTCTCTTGTTTATGTCCACAAATCACTTTAAATACTGCCTTACAACAAACAGAACAAATTCAAGGACAGAGATCCTGGATTTCACTCAGAATTAAGCCTTTGCTTTTGCATTTTGTTAATGGGCATGTAATCTTCTGTATAACTGTTAGATAAGTAGAAAAAAGGAAACAAGAAGTGCTTGCTCTGAGCCAGTTGCTGAAATTAGTCAATGAAATACATAAAAACCCACATAAAACTACATGTAAAGCAGAACTTTACCTATGAATAACCACAGCATTACTCTATGAGACATCACAAAACTTCTTTAAATCAAATTTACTTCAGTTCCGATTTATTTTGACCTTCTATGAATTTATGTAAGTACTCAACCTATTCACAGCAGTGCAAAGAAACGCAGCGAGTTTGATGGATTGTGGGTAGAATCTGCTTTTAGCCCCTGATTTTAAGTCCTGTTTACTAACTTTTCCCATATTGTCACTACACGTAAGTGAGAAAAGAATACGGGAGAGTCATTAAACACTATTTTTCCCAATATATCACAATTACAGTAAACACCTGTGCCAAATAATAGCATACCAACAGCAGCCTGTTAATACACACACACACAGAGAATGCATTACTATTACAAGTTTAATGTCTCAACACTTCTCAAGCATTGACTGTAGCATAGGAGGCAACATACTGAGATGAACTATCATCCACACATTGAAAGACTACTCGAAAAAAATTCTTGAATGAATGGCACTTCCTTAAAAAAGAGAGAAAAACAAAACAAACAAACAAAATAATCCAAGCACAAGCTACCCACAGAGTACACCCGTGTTTCCTTTCTGGAACTACAACATGTGGCTTGAATCACTCACAGACCCAACAGAAATTATTTTCAGGCATCTTACCTCTACATAGCTTCCCTATCATTCTTGTCCTGTCCTTTTTCAAGCCCAGATTTAGGCACTGCTTTCTCCATCCCTTACCAGTCTTTTGTATTAAAAAATAAAATTAAAAAAGAAAAAAGTGCTATTTTGAATATCACAGAGCTCCTTAAAGAAATCTATGCCTACTTGCACTGTTCTAAGGTGATTCTCTCCTACCATGTTTGAGAGAATTAGACGCAACTTTTTAAATTTTGTTTTACTTGGAAGAGCCACCGTCCACACACCAGAAGGACTGCAGGCAGCCTCAGCTGGGATGACATTCAGAGCTCATGACAAGGCCAGCCACCAGATGGGAGATTAAAGTAACTGTTCAAACCCAGTTTTGAGTGTCTGGCTTTTGGACTCAGTATCAGCCGCTTAAGATTCTGGGATTTCACTGTGATGAAATCTGCACATCAAATAGTTAAAGAAAAAGCAACAGCTCTATTATTTTGTAAATTAAAAATATAGACAGATCTGAACTAATTTCTCCAACATCAGTACTGTAAGAGTATTGTTTTGTAGGAGTTTTTCTGGAATAAAATTTGCACTTCCACTCTTACGTCTGTTAGTTTACAGCTCTAGGAATGCTTTACCCTGGTTTTTCCCGTTTCATTCACCTGTAGATGAGGTATACACCTGAAGGTCCCATGACTTTAAGTCCCTCATACACACAGAAATTTTTCACTGGTCTTTGGTCCCAGTGAACTCACAAGACAGCAGTGCAACCGTTCTCAAATAATAATGTAGACATTATAGGTTAGATAAGATACACAACCCAAAAAAGGCGGTATTGCTAAACCCATAATGGATACATGGAACCCAGTGTGATGGGGAATATTAACAATTGTCCCAAATGCAGCTTGGTTACAATGGCTGGGTGAGACTGCTGACCTATGACAGGGATTAAAACGTTTCATTTTAATTTTAATTCTATTTCTAGCTTCTTTACTGTCATAGGCAAATACTTTCCTAACTATGCCTCCTCTCTCTTCTGCTTCTTCCCTCTTCCATACTTTGGCAAGCTGATGAGCAAGTCTGTTTTCAAGCGTGCAAAGGATTAAACACCATTTCAGGTTTCAGAGAAAATTTTCAGAGAAATTTTGAAACGTTTTCAAATTGGAAAACAAGTGAAACACTTAAACTTGTTTTCCCTTTTTGTAAACAAACTGCCTACAAAAGTCAGCTTAGGAGAAGTTTTGCTAATTAAAGAGTTAAACCTTAGTTTCCTGCCCTAATATATTTAGTATTCCTTGGAAAGTCAATAGTAGACAATGCAAGTTATATCATGCCTGTTTCCACCCAGAGCCACTTGGTTATTTTAATGCATTCACAGTAGAGATTTAATTGCATCTTTCACAAAACATATTAGGTTTTATTTTAATATTGTTATTGTTGCAAGAAATTGCATAGTATTTGAGCTTTTTTCCAGCATAGGAAAGATGTAATATTTGAGAAGTTTTCTCAATGCTTTAATATCCAAGTTAAAATTAATTCAGGAGGAAATGCTGGCAGGACAATTTACTTGCAAGAAAAAATTTCTAACTCTAATGAACTGTGTTTGAAAATATTTCTGACTCAACATTGGACATCTGCAAGAGCCTTATTACATTTTCCAGACTGGTAGGAGCATAATTTCTATAAACAACCAATGGAATATCAAATTTAATTCATAGCCAAGGAACAAAAGTATCTCAAGCTATTTCATGTGCTCTGGTGGTTTGGGTTTTTTTGTTGTTTTTGCTTTGTTTTTTCACATGGACTATATCCATTTGCCTGTTATTTACTGGCAGGAAAAAAAAATTATAAAGATGTTTTGGTTTTTTCCTTATATGCAACACTCTGAACAGCAACAATTATGCATCAAAATTTCAGTGAAATTACTATTCTTCATATTCTAGTGACAAATGTTAACCATTCAGTATTCATATGCAATTTCTAGACAACTGTATTGAAAAGGCATCATATATTTTAAAAGAATGACAGAAGAGTTAGTTAAATGTTGTATGAAAGATTCATTGTAAATTAAAAATTAAAAAGTATTCAACAGCTCCAAAAAGAGTTCAAACCCATCTGTTACTATAAATTACCTTTTTTTTTCCTTTCTCTTAATGTAACCATATGCCATGGATAGTAACCGACATTTAAGCGTTCTCTTCAAATCTCTGTTTAGGATTAGAGCATACATAGTTAACATTGAACATTTAGCACAGTAAAACACACATTTTGCATTGTGTTAAAAGTCTATGACAGAAGCCTCAGGATGATTTCATGACAAGAACAGAATTCAGAAGTTCATAATTACTGTACAGAGGACACGTGGAGAGAGAAATTCAACCTTCAGTCCACCAGAAGCTTACAGGTAGGTATTGCAGGGAAGGAACACTAGTCACTAGAAAGACTCTTCCAGCCTTCCATAGCTTAAACCCTTTAAAGGCACATCCGAAACACAACTTTGTAAAATCCGCATATTAGGACTATGCAAAAAAAAAAAGATTAAAAAGGGATACTCAGAGCAAAGGGAATCAGAGTCAAAACAGAAATAGAAAAAAGCTCCTGAATTACCTGTTCGCAGAAAGACACTTCTCCAGTCAAGATCCTTCCTACAGAAAAAGATTTTCTGAGTGTGCTCAATCAGTGTTTCATGAAGTGAAGTAGAAGAACTATTGCCAAAGCTTGCATTGGACTACATCAAAGAAAAAGGCAAACTATGCTTACCTTGAGCCATCAGACAAAAAACCAAGCTTTTCAAAATAGCACCCATCCTCCAATTATTAGTATTTGTTAAAGTCTATATCCCCGCTTCTTCGCTGTCACTGTTACTTTTTCTAACAACTTCCAATTAATATAACTGCACTATCTTGCACTACAAGTACATCTCCCTTTTATTATGTAGGCTTAGATTTTTATATATTGAAAGGATGGGACAACCACTACCTGTTAGCTTTCAAGAGGTAAGGGACATTACAGACAGAAAACAAAAAAAATACCACATGCAAAGGAAGACCATCTGGGTATACTGTTTTATAAGCATCATGTTTTAGATTTCTGACATGATTTTAGGTAAGATAAAAAAGTCTGTTCTGCTACCACAACTATTACGCTTACCACTGTTTCAAAAATGTCAACAGAAAAATAAAAAAATATTATTTTATTTCACAAGAGCTCAGATTCTTTTACTATTTCATTACAAGATAAGTAAAGGCACTGTCACTGCCGTGTCAAGCAGACAATCTTAATGTCTTACATTAGTTTCATATAGTTATCCTCCTTGGTATGTGATAAAGAAAGAAGGCATGACTGCTGATGTTCACTGTTATGACATGAGTTGAGAAAATAATTTCCATTAATCTGAAGTGATTAAAGTTCATTTTGCATGTCTGCCACACACCACAGAAGAACATATAATATGCCTGAAGTTTCTATAACATCCTTTAATACAGCTGCACTCAGTTCACTTTGTTTTAATGGTGCTGCAAAATTTCACATATACCTATGCAGTGTTTTCCCAAGTAACTGAAATCTAAAAGATAAAAATTCCCTTTGGATGAATGTGGAATAGTACATACTTGACTCAACGGGCTGCCGCTGTTAGAAATGCAGATACACAGACAGGACAATCTTCTTGCCTAGCAATGACTAGAAACGAACAGACATTGTACTAAGCAAGAAAAACTGTAGAATATGGGCACAGTCAGCGTTCCAAAAGAATGCAAACAGAGACACATCCACCTAGGCAGTAATTCTAGCCAAGTACAAAACCACATACCATATCTTCTACAGCATGGATTTAAGAAATAATATTTAAAAAAACCACTTCAAAACAAAAAAGAAAAACAATAAACGGGTTTGACAAACTTCCTCTTTTGCTGATTTTCTAATTAAAAACCCACGCAAAGCTCTTAAATGAGAGAAAGATGAGCTTGATGAGCTAAGTACAAACTGATCCACCATTTTTCTCCTTAAGAACGCGTATGAATCCTAGCAGTGTTAAAGCCTGACTATGAAGGATTGATAAGGACAGAAAGGAACATCTCCCTCCCTAATCTCTCCATAAAGATTTATCTTGTCATATCACAGTAAGACTGGATGATTGCAAACGGTCAAGTCACCACTCACCAGCTTAGCCAGAGTAACAACTGATTACGTTACATACTCTGAAAACTACTGCAACTGGGAAACACCACTTTCATTTGTGTGGTCTGCGAGCAACTTTGTCATTTACTATGCCCAGCACTACCATGGGCCAATTATCACTCTTGTCCTATTTTAAGTCATTATTTGCCTAAAAATATGACACTATCCAGCCCTAATGACACCAAAAATACTACAGGAATAAAAAACTTTAATCTGTGCCCACCCCCAAAACCCCAAACCAACCCCCCTCC
>NW_008796047.1:1198909-1213828 GCF_000699145.1 Aptenodytes forsteri | reverse complement strand
TGAATGAAAATCTACACAAGGTCGTCTCCACAGAAGTCCCCATCCATTCTTGTTAGCTTAAACAACAGCAATTCCACACCTGCATACTCATGACTTCTTACTTAAAATACTAAATTAAGATTTAATGCTTCTTGCCAGTGAGGATGCACGTACTGGACTAAAGAGAAAATAACACAGTCCTGCCTCCTCTGCAAGGTCAGGTCATATGGAAAAACTCCTCTTTCAGGGAAGTAACTGTTACAGCAAGTCCTTGACCACCCTTCAGAGAAAAGGAGGAGGATTATTTGGAGGAATATGTTTACATGTTGGTAACTAATCCATGTTAAGGGTGATATTAAACACACAGGCTTCAGTTAGGTTCTGTTTATGCTCATCAGGAGTCTTCACAAATACTAAACAAACAATTTAAAAATAACCTTCCAGCTATGGGAAGGAACAAAGTGGACGGGGTAAAGACACATTGAAGACATAAATCTTCACTTCTAGGTGTTAATGCAACACCTGTATTAGACACTTACATACAGCTTGTCTTAGATAATACAAAATATGCTTCATATTTATCTAAGTTTTCGTGTTTCTACTCACAAGAACACTGAAGTAAGACTTCACAGGGCAGACCCAACAATATTAAAAAAAACTTACTGTTTTGCAAGATGTCCAAACAAGGTTTAAAATGGATTTACTGTATTTTTCATGCCAACAGAGCAGACAACGGAAGATATGAGCAAACAATGTAGTCTCTTTCCAATGGAAAGAAGCAAGTTTTCTTAAAAAGGAAGATTTCAGCTGAACATGAGGAAAAACTTTCTTGACAGTGAGATCTGAGAATGTGGAGGTTTCTCCAGGGAAAAGTGGTGGGAACATCACCCAGGACATTTGTAACTAGTCTAGATACATTAGAAAGTGTTCTGTAGGCAACAATTCTGCACTGACAGACAGCATGAATTATGGTGAATTACAGGTGGGGCCTAAAAACTACTACTTCCCTGCTAAAAATTATGTGTATGTATACACACAAGGAGGAAGGATCATCTAAGGCAGACAGGAAGTGATGTAAGCTTTATGAAATTCACAACATTCATATGCATTAATATAGTAATAATGAATACTACTGAACCTGCTTCTCAAAAAACATCCAGTTAGGAAAGGTCAGCAATGAAAGGGAATATGCAGGTGGAACTGCAACATCATTACTAGTTCAAGAGCAGAGATACAACAGAAAAAGTTTTGTGTCCGCTCTTGCATCTGTATCATTTCCCAGTACAAAAAAGATCAGCACTATAATTTTTTAAAACATTTTACTATTAAAGTCTAAAATATATTCAAAGCATCAAATGAAACCACCACAAAATGTGCTTTTTCAGCCCCTAACACGGTTTAAAAATAACTTTTGCATCTGTTAGCATTCTATTTCTGCATAAAAGCAGAAAAAAATTGTTATAATTTTAACGATAAAATATTCAATCGAGATAATGCTACTGCATCAGTACTAGATATCTATTCACAGAAGCTAAAAGTTCAATGTTGCAAACCCCTTTAGAAGACTTTAGTACTTAGAAATGAAAGTGTAAATGGGGAAGCTTAGATTGCTTTGATTTAGAAAATTGTTGCCATTAAACAGTTTACAAAGAGCCCAGTGTTTCAGCATCATCATCCCCAACGTGTCAAAGTAAGCGGTTTCACAATATTTAAAGCACTCCCAACTTCCTCATAAATATCATTTATAATCCAAGGCTGCTATTCAGTGTATCAAGAAATATAATTTACATTCCTCTGTAGTTACATAGCATGATTACCTGAACAGATATATCCTTACCTGACATAAACAATGAGAAAACAAAAGGCCATGACTGTTTAAAATATTTAATAACTAAGATAGTTGTTAAGTATAGTATTGAGTATTGCACTGCAGTTTATGTTTCATAAGCACAGAAAAATATCTCAATGTACATGAACGGAAAAAACGTTCAAGTCCTTTGGTCACTGTGTTTACAACTAACTTCTAGTTGTGTACATATGAGTATTACATACACCTCAAGGGATGTGTATGTATACCACGTGTTGTATATTTTCTACCTTTCTAGAATTTCAGCTAAGGTTTGCTGCATAAGAACTAAACTGACACTTCCTTTACTTAATTATATTATAACTGAGCACTGTTTGCTATCAAACCTAATATCAAAAGATGCTTTTTGTTTCTGTGCATCAAACCACTGCAACTCCATTTGCCTGGATAGGCACACATCTTGGAATTGTAGATTTGGGTTTATCTGGATTTATCCTTCAACTTTCCCATCATCCATTTCCAATTTTATATTTTATTCTTTGGACAGCTGACATTCAGATGACCATGTTGGGTAATCAATAGACATACCAACAGATCATCAAAATGGCAGGTTACAGCATAGGATACACAGCGAATACAAGGTTAAACTCTTGAGAACTGGGACAGGAGAGAGGGGCAAGAGTATCATGTCAACAATCCGCCAGTGACAGCTGCATCTCCACACATTAGCCCACTGACAAGGAGGAAGCTGAAATCCCTGCTCCAAGACATCAGTATCTGTCTGTAGTAGGTCTATAGTAAAAATTGTCACTTTACACTAGTGGCCTGATGATCCAGGAGAGAGAGAGAGAGAGAGAGAGGAAGACTTCAGTTATATTCCAATTACAGAAAAAAAAACTTTATTTGGAGCACACAGGCTGCTAGACTCTTAAGTCGATGAACCAGACTTCACAAATCCCTGCATGCGTGGAACTACCCATTTCAATTTGTTCTCTGCCTCTAGACTGGACAACTGGCACAGAAGCAGACACAGACAGAAAAGAGCTATCCCATTAGCCATAAATCGAGAGGCACCTTCAAGTAGACACTCATCTTCCCAATATAAGCAAACGAATACTATAAGAAACAAACCAGATGGTTTAAGTAAACTGTTATTGCTAAGGAGATGGCTGCTTGCTGAGAAAATCCTGACACAGGTGAGACAAATTCGTCCAGAATGTATTAAGGAATCTAAATGTATCAAATAAGGATAGATGATCTAGGTTGGTTTACGGGCCATTTCTCACGAGCTACATTGCTGACCTGATAATTCCCTTTCAAACGGTTACAAAGGGAAAAGAAAAGCACCGTTGCAGACAGCACAGAACAGGAAAGATGAGGGAATGCAGAGAGGGATGATGATATAAATACAAATGTAGAAGATATTTCCCAGAAAACTTCCAGGAAAAAAAAAACAAACCTAGAGGAGATTGCTTCACTGAGAAAGCACAAAAGCAGCCACTTCCTTACCCACCATGTTAAAGAAACTAATGATGTGAAATGAGCAAAATTCATAGCTCAAGTTGCTGCACTCTGGTGGTCCTCTAAGACAAAGTAACGACACAGCATTTGTATCACAAGGTGAGACAAACGAGGCTTGTCTTACTCAGAAATAAAGTTTTGCATTGCTTATTAAATCTATTCCGTTGTGCTTGCTTTAACATGACTGAAAAGGCTCAGTCAGATGCAGGCTGACACATATGAAGCTTTGTTAAAAGGCCGTGCTGGTAGGTTTCTCCTGATCCTAGTATTATTTGTGAAACATCACATGAAACTACCACCTCCCCAGGTAAGTATTTTACCCGAGAATATAAATGAAACCTATTTGTTGATCCACCGTGCAGCAAAGATTTTCTGTCATTCTCTTGTTTGATGTCATTCTGGAAGACTACTCTATATCCAGTTGTTCTTACAGTATTATTTGCAGGACTCACGATATCTAAACTATTCTGAAAAGGTTTGTATGTATGGCAAAGTAGACAAAACACAGATTAAGGCGCCAACCACAGATTAGTCTGTAGTGGATTCTTTAGCTATGGGCCTAACTAGAGGATTAACAAAGACTAACTAGTTTGTCTTATAACAACTTTTTAAAGTACATATACCTGGAAATAATTTTTTATCATTTTTTTATATAAACTCCATTTATTTCTAGCATACCTGTTTATAAATTTGGCTAAGGGGAACAGAAGACTATGTTCTGCTTTAACAACAGAAAAGCAGCATGAATCTAAGGAAGAAAAACAAGGAATTAAACTGATTTTTGCAAAGAATGATGAGCAAACCTACAAAACTCACAGGATAGTTTAACACGGTAAAAGTAAGCTGTAGTTCATTCAGACTTTGAATTTTAAAAGGCATCATTGCTTTAGAAACAACTTATCGTCTTTCCACTTGCCCCCTTTTTGGCTTTTCCTTCCCTGTTTTATGAAACATACAGAGAGGAAGCCAAATCATGTACCTGTTTCAGATATTACTTAAAATTTCTGAAAAATTACGGGGGAGAAAAAAACACAACAGGTTTGTAGTCTTTAAGGAACTTTTCAGCTCCTTTGTTTTTGTAAAAAGTTAAATCATACCAGCGTATGATATATTTAAATATCAAATCACAATTATCTTCCAAATAAGACAAGATTTATTTATTTTAAGTTAAAACTTGGGAGTCAAAAGGTTCCTAACATCCCACAAATAGTTATTACATCACAGCACGATAACAGAAGTCAATTTCTCCATGTTGTTTTGGGGAATAAATTCAATTCTTTTGCTCTAAAATTTATGGCTATGTATTTTCATCTAAGTCTAAGGAGACAAGCGAGCCTCAGCCTCACACAAGGAACAATGCATGCCTGATTAGGGGTGAGCATTAGAGTTCTGTGCTGAAAATTATTCTGAAAATGGCTACCTCTGCTTTAGTGAAGAAGTACTGCTCCATCTTCTTTCCCTTTCATCACCCTTAAAAGGCAAAGTCTCCCTCTTCAATTCTTCAAGTGTTGACCTGCGCGTTTTACAACTGTCGTGTTTTATGAAACATTTTAAAGCAGTACAGCCTCCTTGTGCAAATGCACTCAAACACAAGTAGTGCTTACATCAATAGTTCACTCACTCAATTATATATACAATAGCAGACTGCACAGCATCAAAAACATCTAAATCTAAAGCAACACCTATGTCATAAATATACAAATACTGTGTCTGCATGGAAGTGAAAGAAGATAGGACAGAAACATAGATATTGCTTTATTTTCCAGCATTCATGAATTCTTTCCCCACACTCTCCTTACTGAGATGAAAAATCACATGGCTAACCCTGTGAGTGTCCAGCTCCTTCCTTTCCATTTCTTTGCTACTATTCTGCTTCATTTTGCCAGGAGCAAAACCAACCTGGTGAGTAGCTACAGAAAAACAAAGATATTTATCCCACTTTATTTCTTTGCAAGAAGACATCCAAAAGAAATCCAGCAATTTTACACATTTGAGGGGAGAAACCCATCTTTCTGCACAGATGTGCACCTTTTGTCATTTGGCAGAGCTGCAGCAATTCAAGTCCTATGATTCCGCAGAGAAACTCAATTGCTATGACATCCCAAGGCAGTTTCAATTTACAATTAAATTGTTAGAATACAGAGGTTTGTCTCACTGCAGCACTGATGCAAATTGCTGCGCACTGCTTAGTTTAGGGGGTGAGCCTTCTACACAATTCTTCCTGTTCTTGCCCATATGCTTAGCCTGTTTTTCCACCTTATCACACCTGCCACTCTCAGCCCCACGGGGCTTACACAGGAATTCTTCTCCTATTTCTCTCTATAGCAACAGCTTAGGAATAGCTTGCTTTGGACCCAGTGCTATAAAGGAAAAAACAGTATGGCAGCTTTATGAAATCAATTAAGATTCTTAAATTTATCCATTAACAGCACAGAAACCCTAATCTCTGCTTAACAGTAGCACAGTGTTTTACTTCTAAGCACTCACAGAACACCACACCTTTCTAGATTCTGAATGTTTGTACAGTAACATCGTCTACTAGATGGAAAGCATGGGGCTTGAATTCCAGAGAACTCACTATGTTCCCACAATGGTACTGGCTTATTTTGTAATCTTAAACAAATTATGCCTTTTCACTGTGCTTCAGGTTCCCCATTTTAAAGGAGGTCAAATTCTCCTGATAAAAATCTGCTGCATAAAACCACATTACACAAGCAACACTGCACGCGTAAGTAATGAACTTGTTACCAGTCACTGTTGCTACAACCTTCCACCACGGAGCCCTTATCCAAGAGCAGCAGCTGTGGTATCTTGGCTTCCCGGCTGAGAACTTACCGTTGTCTGAAAATCAAGTCCTTTAAGAGAGCACTTCAGAAGATCAACACCTACAGATTCTAATCAAACTCCAAAAACATTGTATTACTTTATAGAGGCTGGATTGAAAAGAAAAGCAATCAGCATTGGCACTGACCTTTCAAAAGCATACTAAACTTTACCCAGGCTTCTTAGGACAACCTTATACCAAATCTATTTTTGCTCAATTTTTCTTGAAAAGCAACACATTAGCAACACACCAGTTATATACGCAAAGTGAAAACCACAGCAGTTTCTTCTTTAACATAGAAGCAGATTAAGTAAAACAAACACATAGAAGGCTCAGAAGAGTTGTAATTATAATAAAGCATTGTTTTAAGAATCTGAACTTGGGTATGTCTATAGCTATAAATGAGTAATGTATATGGCCAATTCTAAATACATGCAACAGTTCATCAGATTTGCCTTCAGTGGCAGGAAGTTATGTATCTATCCAAGAGCGTTATTTTGCTGTTCCATATACATTTAAAAAACAAACAGACAAACAAACAAAAACCCAACCTGCTGAAGACAGAGCACTTCAGTCTTATTCTCTGGTAAACTAGGTGAGTTCAGCCACACTGGAGGACAGAGCAGTACTGTGCTGACTGCTACAGTCATCCTGTGCTAAGAAGTAGAAGTGACTCATATCCTCTCATTCTTTACACCAATAAAACCATTCAGCATTTGGTATCCCACTCCAAAAAGTAAAAGAAAGAAACACCTGTGTATCACTGGACAAACCCGGATATTTATATTCTATGAAAGATCTGGAAATTAAAAAAAAAAACACCAACATTACAGAGGCATTAGATTTTCACAATTGACCTGCAAATCAGCATTCTGTGATTCTAAGAAAATCTTGGCTTCCAATTAGCTATCTTATTTAAGATGGGTCAGACTAAGTGTTTTCACAAACTCTCATCTGTTCTTAACAGGAGCTGCTGGGTGCTAAATAGGTCTGGGGAAAAATCTGATTGATAGCACTTATCTTACTCAAAACCACTTACAGTAATGCATTCCTTGATTCTATTACTTCTCACCTTCACCTTTCTCAAAATCCAGGTGGAATAGGGAAAAAAATCCAGCTTCTGAATAAGCATCAGAAGACTTAAATAAAGAGTAAGTACACAGAAGCCAGAGGAGGACCTAGATGTCCTAAAACCTACTTTTTAATCATTAGTGTGTTAGCCAATGTAGGCCATACCCTTTGGTGGTGTAAGCCCACATAATTTCATCTATTTTAGTAAACCAATGAGACCTTACAGCTGCTGAGAATCTAATTCATTAATTATTTGATCTTGCACACCTTATTGAAGGTCACATTTCAATAAGCAGACAAATAGGGAGCTGTCATTCACCATATGGTAAATAAGCAAAAACTAGAAAAGCACAGTTGAAAAAATAGAGCATAATGAATTACCCAAAATTACAATAAGAAGTATCCTTCGTGTGACTCTATTCTTTTACAACAGACCATATTGCAAAGACAGTATTTCTATCAAAAAAACCCCATTAGAATGATCCCAGTATGTTTTCTGCGATTCCCTGTTTATTCATCCCACCTATACTGTATCGTCAGAGCTCATACTGTGACTGTGGAATATACAAAGAGGATGCTTCATCTAAATCCACGCTAGATTAGAAATGCAAACCATCAATGAGATACATTTTTATCAGCAAATTCTTTCACACGGACTCTGTAATTTTTTCCTATTTGATCCTTTAATATTAAAGATGCTTTGTGCTTCAAAGATGCTAAGTCAAGGACTTCGTTTCTAGGCTTCTAACAAACCTTTACTGCCAGAGTGCTATATCATAGCGTGTTTCATACCAGAATGAAATCTCAATGCTTCAAGAGGATTGTTATTTTTTTTTAATATCACCATCAGTTAATAGAGCTCTAAAATCTAAACTTGGATTAACATCAATTGACTTCTGAAATGTTATTGATGAAACCACCGTTTCATGCAACTTATTCTTACAAACATTATTTAGATTTAAATTACAAGCTTTTATTGGTAATTTAAATTGTTATAAATAAATAACAATTTAAGAGACCAACAAGTATTCCAATTGTTTTTAATTTGTACATGCCAATTATCTTCTCAGAATAAAGAGAAGAAAACAGAGATAGATACAGAGGTCAATTTTCAAGAATAGATGTTACCAGGTCATGTTTTCACTATTCTGATACTATCCAGATTCAGTTTCATCATTTCATCTTGAATTGAGTAATTGCTTCATACTACAGATAAAATGAAAGGTGTGTAAGAAGCACTCAATTTCTAAATACCCAGCCCTTCTTTTAATCTTCTTTCAGGACAATAATTATTTTTATATTCAGAGTTGTGTTTATCCTCCTCTTTCCAGCTCACAATATAACACTGTTTTGAATAGGAAGATTGAGAGAGAAAGAGGGAAACGACAACAAAAAAGAGACTTCAAGGAAACAGCAGCTGCAGAAAACAGGCACTTTCAAGAGATGGAACAACAACCACCAAGCTACATTCTGTTCCCCTCAGGGTAAATGCTTGACTGTATGGCAATGTGCTGCACTTATACAATAATTTTTAAACACACTTAGCACTTCATCCCTATTTTGTACAAACAGTGAAAAAAACCCTAGAAAGGTCAAGCATCAGCACATTTAACAGGCCTGTCATGGTTCATATCAAGTTCAATTTCATAGGCTTTTATATTAGAGCCCGCAGCACTATCACTACATGGTAATCAAAAAGCTAAAATGATCCTCCCTTCTATGCGTATTTTAAATCTTTAAAACACAGGTTAAAAATCTAGACATATAATTTATTTCCGCCTTTCTCCACACAACACGCAGAGCTTGAAAATAATTTCAGATTAGATCTTAATGGAATTATACCGCTTTAGTTACTGGTGAAGCAATAAATGCAGTAATCCTGGGGAGCATCTCTTCACCCAGTAGTTGCTGTGTAAATGACTGGGCTGTCATTTGCATACAGCCTGCTTTAAAAGCCTTAAGGCTCCTTCTGAACAATTTAAGTAGAGCTCTCAAAGTTCTGTGCTACATTTAGATGGTTTCAATTACTGTATATCCACCCATGGGTTGCAATTGCGTTTTCTTTTCTCCTTATAACTCCTAAATCAGTGATAATGTAATGTATTCTCTCACTCTGAAAAAGGATCAGCTTTTGGTATGAGGGGTTTTTACCTCAGCTAACATTCATTGCATCTGTACTTAAAAATAGCTCTGGAGCTCTTATGCTCTTACTCAGGAAAGCACAGCAGTCCTTAAAACAGGATTCATGATAGCCATTTGTCTAAGTGTGGCCTAGAATCAGAACTTAAATGCCTTTCTAAATAGAACAGATATAACAATATAGAATAGGTAAGGAAAGATTTTATTTCCTCTGACCATAAATAATGGCTAGCACAGAAGTTTTAACCTGCCATCCTAACAATCACCTGGACATCATCATTGGACAGGGCGAGTCCTATTTACAGATTGTTTATGCATACATCATGCTATCAATAATGGAAGATTTTACAGCACATTTGTACATAAATCAAGATTCTAGCAAAGGTTCTATTCCTAAGTCTCAAATACACAGCCTACCCTTAGCTACTACGATGTAAAAAAGACAAATATTCTATAAAAATAAGATTGCCATAAATTGCCAAATTTCCAGCTTTCTAAACATTTTGCTGCCATGGCTCTCCTGAGAAGCTGACCGTACAGATTCTTCAGGACAGCTTCCAAGAGCTTAAGCTTAAATAAAGAAGAGTAAAAAGCAATGTCACACGCATTCGCAAGAACTTGCAAAAATGCAGTCATCTTCATCATCTATAAAACATTTTAACCGAACACTAATTTAAACAAAACCTTTGGCAACAAGCAGCTTTACACCCAACTCACTGAAACAGTGCTTTTAAAGCCACATTTATCATCGAGTTGAGTAATGGCATATGCCAGGGAGATTTACCTGTTTTAGATTAATCAAGTCACAGAACAGGAAAGCTTCTTGCCTAAGGTCATTGTTAAAATCTCTAAAAGCAGATCCAAACCTCCTGCATTTCAGTCCAATATTTTAACCAAATGACAACTGTTCTTTCTACATCTATAAGCTAAAACTACACTGTAAAGTAGCCTTTTTGCAAAAATTATTTTTAAGGATTATCTGAAAATGCTACTTGCATGCCATTAAAAAGAGGAGGGGGAAAAAGCCATAAGAGAAAAAAAAAATCCGGCTTTTTGAGAAAAGTGGAAAATGAAGCATTTCTATGGTTGCTATCATTTTTGTGTCTCAGAGCACTTTAAAGTAGCAGTGTTTCAGTATCAGTGGTACATCCAGATATACACAGCTAGTTAAAACAGTAGAGAATCACATTGTAAGAAACAGTCCCTTAATTTTAACCTGATGTGTTTAAACCCTTCCTCAGTCAAACTACCAATTCCACACCCTTCCTCTTCAAGGTACAGCAGTACTCTTGACACTACTTTCATTAGGTTGTCTTTCAATCTCTCTCCAGAGAATAGGTGTCCACACACTCAATGGGTGCAAAGGTGTGGAGCTCCTGAAAGCACTGCGTAACGTCAATTCACACCAGCTGAGTAGCACTATTTCACTTTTAAAAACTCAAACTTAATACAAATATTAAAGGCAGCAGTCAGGAATGTCTCTTCCCTAGCCAGGATGAAAAGCACTCTGTTTTCTCTAGATACAAATACCAAAGCAACGAGAATCTATTCAGAAAGAGAAAACTTCCTGCATTACCTAAAACAAGCACTTCAGCTTGACTCTAGGAAGAAGAAGGAAAAAGAAAGAAAGAAAAATAAAAACCACGCAGGACAAAACCCTGTGCTGCTAAGTTTAACTACTCCTTTTCACTTGACTAGAATATGGAGAGAAGACTGTCAAAGCCCAGACAGGGACTGTGGTATTTCTTAACCTGCCGTTTAGAACTCTCTTGTCTCACATCAGCATTCCTGCTTTCAAAGAGAGCAACACTCAGAAACATATTTTTGAGAGAAGGCATTGAATGGCACAGCTGTCAACAGAGTTATGTTTTCACAAATTTGGAACTGGCATACAGACTTTCATACAGCATCCCAGACAGATCTATACCATATATTTTAGCACCTGGGGATGCTAGTAGGTTTGGAAGGACAAATTCTAAAAGACAAAAGGCAGGCACAGGATTGCCAGAGTTGAAAGAGAGCGCAGCCTTCTGGATTTATTGCTTCCAGCAGTGCATGCTAACCTCTCATACTTGGTGTTTTCCCTCTCCTGCCATAGTTTGCTTCAGGGCTCAGCCTTAGCTGGGGGAATGAAACAGCAAGACTTCAATAGCCCCAACGAAAGGAACAGGAAAATAGCACACGAGTTGTGTCATTTTCTTCTACAGACTTTTCAAGACTTCATTGAAGGGGTGTAAGCTGTAAGGACACTTTCATCAAAGTTGAATAGTAAAGACAACACTTAAAAAACCAAGATGAAAGGAAAAATTTCAGGACAAGAAAAAAGGAAAGGAGGAAACGTTTACAGAGTGACACACGTGTAGGCAAAGGGCAGCAGAGAGGTAGCAGCAATCCTGGGGTTTGGCCACTTGCCAAAATACAAACCTTTGGCAAGTCTCATCATTAGTTTACAGAATTTACTACTACTACATTCAAAATATTGTAGTTGTCACAAAACACTGAAAACTTCCTCAAGCAGATGGACTCTTAGAAGTGAAGCTGTCAAGCAAAAAGTAGCAGAGTACCAAGCTTAGTAGAGACACTGGGCTCACAGAAAAAAAGAAAAGAAAAAAAAGGGGGGGGGGGGGGGGGGAAGATAATATTCCAAGTAGGTTTTCTCTCCTCTGAAGAACACAAGCTAACCTTTCCTATTATTCGAAGTGCACATTACCTCTAGCACTCATTTTCCTGCTCTATAACCCAGTAACAGAGAACAAAGTATTCTTGGCTGGAGTCTGCAAAGCAGAACGAAGTTACTGTGGAGGCTTGAGATCACTGACAATTAATGGGATATGTTTAGGACATTCTAAAATGTTTCAACTTGTCCATAAGAAATGACAATGTGTTAGCAGTGGACGTTTCCTATCTGTAATGGTAAAATCTGTTTCCAAAAAAGGTTTTGACAGTCCTTTTTTAACAACAGTGACTGACTTGACCCCAGTAAACAATCTGCTTCTCATTAACATGGACACTTAAAAGAGCAATTCCAGTATCAGTTCATGACATAAGGTTAGGTGCATCCATGGACCAAACTGGTACTGGACTGTCACAATGTCTGTTGTTAATATGCCATCATGATTCATATGTATATTGAGAAACCAATCAATGATTTCCAACTTCAGAGCATTTGGCAGATTTCTGTTTCTAGTTGCAAATTATGACAGGTCCTATTCTGAATTCTTCTTAAGGGATTCTAAATCCAATTCCACCCAATGATTCAGAGCTCTCTAAGCTTATTCAGAGCTTTTGTAGATGCTTTATGAAATCTAAAATGATCCCTAGCCATCAGAAAGCATGCACTAGTACACAAGGCATTGAAGTTTTTTCATCAAGCAAAGAATATACTACAGACATATTTAAATGACTGCATAACCTATAGTAGTAGTAGTTTCTGACATTTTCAAGTGACAGCAAGTGCTAGAGGCAGTCAAAGCACAATTACGTATTTGACAATTATGTCATCATAGTTAAGCAGCTTGGATATTTTTGCAAGCCTCCAAGAGGAGGTTGCAGAGCAGAGGTCATAGTTTATGAAATTCACTGACAACAGTAATCCATCTAAAAACCCCTTAATTCACATGCAATTAAATCATTCTTTAAATGGAAAAAAGCAGAACAATGCTCTTTTAGCAAATGCTTCTGTAATTCACTGCTGAGGCCAAGTGCACTCATCTTTCCACTTCTCCTAGTCTACAGGATGACCTGTAACCATCCTCCAGCAGCAGAATCTTGGTTTTGTACCTTGAAGGTCCATTGCTGAACCCTTCTACTTGCCAGTGAGGCAGCAGCTGTCATGTTACTGTACCTGACTGGACACAATAGTGATTTCAAGAGGTCAGAGAGCAGCACCCTTAACATTCTCAACGATTTCATTAAAAATACATGAAAAATCTTCACTGTATTGGTCAGACCACCTTTGTATTCTGAGCAACAGAGCCACCAACAAATTCAATGTTCTGGTTTTTTTCCTGCCAAGTTATCTCATTCCACAACTACTGGAAGATACATTGCCAGCCACAGGCAGATATTGTGAAATACCTAGCAAGATATCATCCTAAGGCAGTATAGAAAGAGTACAGAAGCACAACTGAGTTCTCAAGTGACGAAGCCACAGACCAGAGTCCTTCTACCCAAAAGTTTCCTTCATTAACAGTGCTGCAGCCAGGAATGCTTCACCCAAACTGCCTGAAATTTGAACAGCTATCAGAATTAAGACAGGAGTACACGTCTTAGTGGGCACATACATGGCCTCAAATGTCCCTCAAGACAAAACTCATCTATTTTCCATCCTGCAATCTTGCAAGCATGGCCTTGGGGACAAAGAGAACGCACCCCTTTGAGTATGTTTGGTGTATTCACATTGCTACCGAGTATGCTCGCACAGGCTGTCGGGAGACAATCTGACAAATGGCAGAGGAACAGAATGCAAACTATACATAGACCTGCTCAGTAGGCTATACACTCTGCTCAGAATGGTATAGACATATCCAATGACTCATTCCAAAATTATTTTGCTAAAAGTGACAAAGGTCTAGATCAATACAGCTTGTATGATGGCTTCCAACAAGGTCAGCTGTTCCCAAGGCACTAAACTAAAGCTGGTAATTCCCACGAGCAATAATTTTGACGACTACAAATCCAAGCTACACTTATTCAGCTGACCTAGCAATGAAAGAAGAGATACCCAATTCCCTTAACCTCTATAATCCCATTTAAGCATGCGTTAGACACTGCGAACATATAGTCTTCTCCTGCAGTCAAGACAGAAAATTCTAATTTTATGGATTTCAGAAGAACTCTGGGAACAAGCAGATTAATCAGGAACATGGTTTAGAATGTTCTAAATAAAAATTCCTGGAGCTCTTCCCCCATGTCACCAACGTTTTTATCTTTGACAGTAAATCAATACTGGCTGTTAATTCAAAGCATAGCATTTATGTGTTCTTAAAGGTTTATGTAGAAAATGAAGGGCAGCGTTTACCCAAAAGCTATTCTGTTTTTTACAAAAAGCATGAAATTAGATTTGTGGGACTAATTAACTATAAGATGACTTCTTTTTTGGTCCCTTTATGCTGTATTCTAGCCTTCAGTATGTTATTGTCAGCATTGAGACATGACTCAGAAATCCAAAGCCATCTTGCAATCAGCTACTTATGGAAGTTATATGGAATAGATTTTATTCTGAATGTGTGTAAAAAAATGCAAGATCAATCATCTTCAGGTAAAGTAGCACTATTGTGCCAATTATAAAGTATAATTAACCACAGAGGATCAATATCTTTGCAGCGTTTTGTAAATAAAGTTTTACTTTTCATCTGTCAAACCTCTTG
The DNA here is from genome assembly GCF_000699145.1 of Aptenodytes forsteri. Lineage (NCBI taxonomy): Eukaryota > Metazoa > Chordata > Aves > Sphenisciformes > Spheniscidae > Aptenodytes > Aptenodytes forsteri. The sequence goes on along the minus strand of NW_008796047.1, from coordinate 1,199,118 downwards.
TGCTTAACCCAACTTTTATTACAAACCTCCTTGCAAGTACATTTAGATTAGCAGTGTGCCCAGGTGGCCAAGGCGGCCAATGGCATCCTGGCCTGTATCAGAAATAGTGTGGCCAGCAGGAGTAGGGGAGTGATCGTCCCCCTGTACTCGGCCCTGGTGAGGCCGCACTTCGAATACTGTGTTCAGTTTTGGGCCCCTCACTACAAGAA
>NW_008796047.1:1176042-1198545 GCF_000699145.1 Aptenodytes forsteri | reverse complement strand
AGACTTGGCGGTGCTAGGGTAATGGTTGGACTCCATGATCTTAAAGGTCTTTTCCAATCTAAACAATTCTATGATTCTATTATCTGATCTGTGGTAGTCTGCACCACATGTACACCAGAGTCCACAGAAGGAAGAAAAACAGAGGTGCAAATCTCTTGCAAGTTCAGCATTTTGTTTACAAATCAAGTATAAAGTTAAGAGTCTACTGCACTATTTGTTGTGTTAATCTGCCAATCCTCAAGCATCTGGGTTTAGATAATATTTTTCTAAAATATTAAAATAGACACCAACTGACAGAATAACACTAATCAGTCTCTCAAAAAACCCAACAAAACACAGGTATGGCACTATTCATGCATCAGTTCTGTAATATGGCATCCATACTCAGCTTTAAGAACATCTGTTCTCATGAAGAAAACAGTTTGGCCAAACACTTTGTTTCCTATATATCCTAAAATGATACAATTGCCTAGGACATTAGTGACAGGAATGAACATTAAAGTAGTAATTTCTTTTGCTAAGCATGGTGATCAGAGCTACTAAAACATAGTATTTTGTTAAGACCTTAAAAAGCCAGCCAGTACTTATTTAAATTCCTGAGGTTCCAGCTCTCCAATTTATTTCACTTACGTGAAGTGTTTGCCCCCCTTCAGATTCCATTCTCTATTCCTGTCAAATCAAAAGCCGGTTTCTATTTTCTCTTTATTGTGAAAGGTACAGCTTACTGGTTGAATTCCAGCATCACCAACCAAAAGTCACCTACCAAGTTTCATGGGAACATCGCATTTTTATACTTCCTACCCCAGCTTTAAAAAGCTCCAGAAATCTTTATTTTGAGCAACTATAGAAAATAAAAACAGATCTTACATGACTGATTTATTCCATTAGTTTGCAGCAACAATGCAAATTAAAATGTACCTAAAAAGGTACGAGAAGGAATACAGGAGAGTGGTCTATTAAGGTATATATTTTGAATAGCACCTTTTTTTATTAAAAAACAAAACAAAACAAGGGATTACTTCAAGTCCTGTTTATAGTGGTAAGGGCTGCTTCCATGTATTCAGAACTTTAAGAGAAAAAATAATGGTTCCAGAATCTTTGCTCTGATACTGTACAAAGCCCATGCCCACCCCCAGTGAGCCAGACATTACAAAAACAAACAAACCAACCCAAACCCCCCAAAACCAACCAAAGAAAAGGCACAAAGACAAGGTTTAGTAAGAGGGTAAAACCAACTGATACGTTGTTGCAAGTGGCTGGTTCCCTAAATCGGAAGGAATCCTAGCAAAAGGATAGGAAGGAATCCTAGAAATCCCCTAGCAAGGCAGGGATTTTATTTTTGACATATACACTCTATACTTGAGTTACTGTTTTCTGTGCCACCTTCAGACTATAGTTTGTAACCTACCAGGTCCTTTCAACCTTCATTCAGCCCTTCCCTACCGCCTCACCCACGCAAGCCTTGGGTTGCACCATGCGTGGATGCTCCATTACTCCTGACCCAAGCCCTTCTCAGCAGTGCGCGTGGTGGTCCTACCTCATTCAGCCTGACACAGCCAATTTACCAAAGTGTTGAAGTTTTGCCCTTACCCAGTCTCATGAGGAGGAGCTAAAGGGCATGCTTTGCATTTCTGGAGATTGGGAGAGGGGAAGAAATACAGTACTGGAGCATCTTAGAAACTCTGCCTTCAATGAACTGAATATATTTCTACACCTTCCAGAGTAGCCTGCCGCAAATGGTTCTAATAACTTTCTTTTGTTCATGACCGAGTACATTACATCAGCAGGCTTCTAGGCCCAGCACTGCAAGACTAATTGGTTTTCACCATATATATAATAGAAAAGCTGTAAGATTCTCAGTCATAACTTTAGCACAATTTAAAAAAAAAAAGTAAATAGGCCTGAGAAGTCACATGCTGCAGATGTAATTTAGGAGAGGCTATTTTTATACTTTAATTTTAATGCAATTTAACATATTAAACTAAAAATGGTTCCTTTGAGATGCAGCGCAACGTTCCAACTTTAACAGCTTCTCAAGTCTGAATTAATGCATTGAAGCTTAGCTGCGTGCCAATATTTTATTATTTAAAAAGTCATTCTCATTTAGGTTTTGATCCATTTTATGTTCCTTGACACAGATTAAGTTATTACAAAATTAATGAATATTGTCTGCATGACAGCAGATTTTTTCTTTGGGCCTGCAAATATAATTATCCACCCACAGAAGAGAAGGAAAAATGAAGAGAGGGTCTCTATTACTGACAGACACTGCCCTACATTTTTAACATGGGGAAAAAGAACCTGCTGTCAAACATGCAAATCATTTCCAAGTAAGCACCTTCCCAAGGGACCATGTTTACAACAGATAAAGTAGTAATTGGGAATGCAGCAACTTTTGTTTTTATATTAGCAGGAAACAAGGCAGGATCAAAGCAAATCTCTGGTGAGGCCACAGCATGCAAAGTCAAGTCTGTGGCAATTTTCCCTGCCAATCAAAGGATTTCCTCTGGATTTCACAAGCTTTGTAAGCCAGACCTCCTCATGAGTAGATCAGCGCTCCTCCCTTGAGGAAGGCAAACTAATATCCTTTGGTTTTAGTGTGAGAAAGACAGAGAGAACTATGACAAGGACGGACACCACATACCATTAATAAAGTATGAAAGAGTATTGTTTATTTTAAAAAGAAGAAAAGTCACTTAGCCAAGCATTTGGCTTTCTTCTGTTTTAGCAATCAGAAACACCCAGCTTTACCTCTCAGACAACATTATCAACAGTGGCAACTAATAAGGCAGTCAAAAGACATGACTTTGGATCCTGTAAAGGCATGTAATTCACATAAAAATGTCAGTACACCACACTTCACTGTTACCAGTACGCAATCCTTAATATCGAAAGTTAGAAAGATTTAACAAATGCATTCGCTAAGCTATCTTCACCTTACAGAAAAAAAAAATTTAAAAATCTGCAGTCTGAGTCTTGTGCATTTGGGACACAAACAAGACTTCAAGTGATTCCCTTCCCTAAAGCATTATCAGTCTTCACACCATCTTTCTGAATAGAGCGGGGCTCTCGCAGAGGTGAAGTTGTAAGGGCGATCCATAACACCTGACCTGCAAGAACAACAGAAAATCTCCTGCCTATTCATTAAACAGAGAAAAATAAGAGTTAAACAGATGGGTTTGTACAACATTTTGGCATCTGGGAATGATAAAGTCTAGGGGCAGTCGGAAGGATCACAGGGATAGCTTCCAGAGAGAAAGCCCATAGCACATTCAGTGCCAGGATAGTTAAGCCTAAATACTTCTGAAGGGATTTGGTTTGGAAAGTAACACATTTAAGGAAAACTGTAACATTCTACAGGTTCTATTTTTTTTTTTATTTTGTTTTTTAGCAAGCGATATCCACTTACAGATGCAGAATTGTTTGGTGATTTAAGGCTATTTAATAAAATTCTGAAATAAAACTATTATAAAAATATGTGATCTGGACAGCTAATGAACAGCCTAAAACTTTTCACATGTTGTCCTTTCTGGAACTTGTCAGGCCTAAAGCTTGTACGGTCATCTGAAAACGAAACTAGTTCAGAGAAAAACCTACAAAACAAATCAATCAATGCCCGTCACGGCACTGGAAAGTATATGGGCACCTGCTCCCTTGCCAGTACCTCCTAATCATATACATATTTCTGAAGTCCACACAACAGCCAACTGATCATCGTATGTTTTATTCACAACCTACTCCAAGTCAGATCTAAAGCTATTGTCCAAGAGATGGAATGATTTTGATAATAATGTTTTAGTGAGTTATATGCTTTCTTTTTTTCCCATCTCACAAACCCTGAAATCCTTCCCCAAAAGCTTAAAATGTAAAACCAAGTTAAGAGCTTGAAATGAGTAAACCAGAGGCTCATTGTGCACAGTCACAGGAATTATGCTCATCAGAAAAACATTGATTAGAAATTGAACCCGTGCTTCTAGATAGCACATTAATGCCTTAATCAAAGTATCCATACCCCTGACTTGCTAGTCTTTAGTATCATTTTCTTTCCATCTTACTCCCTTCAGCTTCTGGCCTATAACCCTGCCATTTACTACACTGGATATACCACAGCTCACAGCAGACAAGATGAGTTTAGCCTTTAATCCAGCTACTTGCTAGGCAGCACGCCTACATGAACTCCAATGTCATTTGAAATTGCTCAGATGCCTCCAACATTGGTGAAGTCCATTTGTGATGATAATACCATTAAACAGTTGTCAAGACAGATTTGAAAGAAGACGGCAGTTTAAGGTTCCAAAAAGTGTTTTTCAGCCTTTTATGAAAAACTAGGGAATCCATAAGACAAAGATATTCTTTTGAAGTTTCTTTTAAAAACGCAGACATTGAGACATGACATTCGTATTTCTGATAAGCAGTAATTTATTAGATCACAGCGTTACTAAGAATTTCTCAAACTTTGTAAAAGCCAGCACAGTTCTATATTTTTCATCTCTCACAGCCAGACTGATACAAAGAACTGTCTGATATGGATATTCATAGGTGAAAGGCATCTATTTAGGTCATCTGTTCTGCTTGCCTTCAAGTGCAGAATTATTTCTGGTAAAATATTATTTATATTAGACTCTCTGGGGCTAAGATAAGTCAAAAGAGGACAAAAGACATACTAGGTATGTTTACCTTGACACTTAGCAACTGCAAGGCGTCTCTCCAGACCAGACACAAAAGCTACCCACACAGAGACCCTGAAAGTGTGGCTCAAGTGGCTCTGCGGCTGAAGAACACCTTTTCAGACCCAGAGAATTCTCCAGATGTCTCAGTGCTCTCTGAAGGTGAGTACAGCTCTAGACAGAGTCACACAGGATATTAAAAAAAGACATCACGTGGCTGAGAGGCAGGAGGGACAGGGCTCACGGCAGGTTTACAGCTTTACAAAAACAGCTATACAGATACAGTGAACATACCTTCCTGAACACGGCCTGATGGCTGGTAGTTTCAGCACACTGAGTTTAACTATTGCTAAGTTTTTGTAAACCTTTTGATAAAGGACAGTTCTAAGGAATTATTTTTAGGAAGATAAAGTAGTAACTTGGTAGATATTTATAGATAACCCCTTTCAGAACATAGCAGAAAATAAAAATTATTCTCACCTGCCTACTCAGCACCAGCCTGAATTCTATCTAGAACAGTACCCTGGAATTCACAGTACCAACAAACAGCAAACTACACATTCATAACACAAAACAGATGAGGATACTTATATTTATATTTTCTGCATATGGTTTATAAGCATACACAGGTATACATAATGCTTTATCAAAAATATTTAGGAAGACTGATCCACGGAGCTGCAGCAGAAAACAAAGTCTGATCCAGATATTGATATTGCATTAAAGGAATAAGAAATTACCATGCAGCCTCCTTACAATATCTCTAGAAATTATTCTCTCCAAAGCTCTCTGATAAAGGTGAAAACTAGGAAAACTGTTTCCGGAACAAACACCATACATAAACAACCAAAGGTAATGTAAGCATGACAGACTCAAATGAACTCACTTTGGAACTAGTGCAAAAGATTTAGTATGTGCAACAAAACCAAACTCACGCTATAAACCTAGATGAAAGAATTAAAAATATGTACGCAAAAATGCAAAATGAGGTGCAGTAAAATAAAATATTCTACCTGCTTCAGTCTGAGTTAATGATAGAAAACAGAGGATGTAAATCTCATTGATAACTCAGCAACCCAGTAAAACAAGGAAATTACATTCAGACTCTTTCCTTCCCTGCTTCAAAACTTAAAGCAGTATGAAGTATTTGAATAACAACTAATACAATTTTGTAAATATTATAGAGCAGTTGATAAGCATATTGGCATATATGGAAATATGGTTGACAAAAATCTAATATAAAGAAACTCTCTGCTATTTTGTGATAATGGTCAATACTGAGAATACTGAGGCAGCCAGTCGTCTTGGCTGTTAAGTGGGTTTGGTTCGGTTTTTTTTGAAAGAAAACTACCATTTCTAAATAAACAGGTAGTAATATGACAAAATCTAGGTGCACAGGTGAAAGACCTTGAGGTTTGAATTACTATTAATAAAGACAAGAAATGCAATGTATAAAACATAATTTACAAATATTGTGACATTTGAACAGCAGGGAACCTTGCTTTTTTGCTATTCTAGTCATGTAAAAACAACACTGAAATTCTATTTCATAGGGCAACTTAACCCCACAACTTAAAATTAGGAAAAAGTATTAATAACAAGCAGTTACAATGTAATTTTACATAAGAGAAGAGATACTTGCAAAATAATCATGTCTCAAAGAAATCTCAGAATAATAATCAGCAGAAAACCTGTTCATGAAACATGTATAACAGAGGTTTTGCAGCATTCAAGAAATCTCACTGAGAGAACCTGGAGCATAACCCAAACTCTCCTGAAAGACTTTAGTAAACCAGGGCAACACTGGGATTTCATGGAGTATAAAACAGAGGGCATTCTACAATATCGGGCGAGATTATAATCTAGGTCACATGTAAAACCATAAATAGCACCCTTTGCCTGCAGAATATAATATAAAATATTTAAAGCCGTGGTCACAGGCCTGTTGATGCATGTTTTGGGGTGGTTTATGTCCTGATCACATACAGCTGAGTAGATGAATGCCATCTTTTATTTCCTTGTCAGCTGGATTTCCTCTGCAGCTAATTGGAAGACAGACACCTCTGCCGATGGGAAAGCCAGCAGCTACTGCAGCCTGCCTCCACTAGAATTTGTCTTTTGGAAGTATAACAAGGTCATTTTTAAAAGATGTACATAAATGGAGAGGGGAAAGAGGAGGAGAGTCCAACGAGCAATGAGACAGTCCAGGTTATTAACTAGCATAAGATGAGAGAAAGGAGGTGGTACTATTCAGAATCCACACCTTTGCTCATTAGTCATTGCTGTGACACACAACTAAACCATAATACTGGCAACTGTTCTCTATTTGGCAAAGCGTGATGCAGGCTAGGAGCAATTTACAGGCCATAAGAAATTAACTCTTTTTTTATTCTCTTGTGTACTACAAGTACAGGTCTACAAGAACACAGTGGTGTTTTTTTCTGTTTCCCCCCTTTCAGAACAGATGAGCGATGTGCACAGTGTTTCCTTCCACTATAAAGAAGTGGCTATTGCTTTTACTTGACACTTGCTTTCCATTTTCCCATCAATGTCTAACCCAGGGAACTGACTCCTGAGCCTCCCCTCTGCGTGCCATGTGGAATACACTACCACAAATGTTTCATAAGTCTCCTTCCGTAAAATAAATGCAAATCAAAAAAAACTAGAATACAAGTGAATACTTGTTGAAATAACACTCCCTCCCCCACCTTTCATTTCTGCTGTGCTCAAAATGAAGGCTAAGTGCAGCAGTTTACAGGCATCTACTGCAAGCGTAACAGTGCAAGAGAGAAACCAAGTAAGGGGACAGCTACAGCACATGCACTTTCAGTGTTTCATTAATTCAGTAGCTTCCTAGCTTATTCCACTGTGGAAGAAGATACATTTGTTTATAAACATAAGGATTTGCTGCTTAGTATTCTATGAAAATTTAGGCTTGACCTAACAAAGGGTACAGTTTGCCCAAACTACTGCAGCATCAGATTCATTCTCTGTATCCCTACAATACTAATAAATAAGGAAGAACAACAAAGGAGGAGCCAAGGCACCAATAATTCATTTCACTTTTCTTAAAGTTCAGTCTAGACCATCCCTATCTATTAAGAGAAAGACAAACCGTAAAGGGTGATCAAGAGCTCTAGACAACCCATTGAAGGTAGTCTAAAGTCTTAACTCATTGGCTGAGCCTATCAACCAGAAAAGCCATGTCAGACCAGATCTAGATGTGCTGAGTTTTACGTTACAAGAGGGTAATCTGCTGAGCAAGCTAAGCGGGATTTCAGTTTAAATGCTGATTTCGTTATGCGACTAAGAAGATTGTGTATTCTCACATTAGCATCTCAGTTATCACTTCAAGCCTGGAAAGTTGACACAGAATTAGGGACAGCAAATACTGATTATAAACTCAGAGTTTCTTACTGTAGCAGGCACACTAAATTTAACTTACATGCTCACAATGAACAGCCTATGAGAAGGAATACTACAAGTAGGACAATTACAACTTATGGAATTATTGACTCATCTCACACAAAGGGAAGGGTGTCAAAGATGCTTTAAAAATGTAATTTGACAATTTCTATAGACACTACACAGAACAATGAAATAATAAAGCATGTCGGTGAGTCCTACTGCACCCCAGCTTTTCAAACGTGTATGTTTTACACCTTGTTGAATTCTGCTTAGATACACAGTTAGGTGTTATACACCAGTGGCTGGAACACAGTACTGGAGGTTTTCTTAATTTTAACTCACTGTACAACTAGGGGAAGCCCTTTGTATATCACTGCTTATGTTCACACAATTATGAAATGAATATTTGGTAGAGCCTGAATTTACTTGAGAGGCACTGACCATGTTTAAGTAATGAAGTTTTCATTTCTATCCAGCAAGAAGCTTGTCTATCATTTGAAAACAAACATGAAGATCAAGAAAAGTAAGACTGTATTGTAAGTAACTGTACTGTAAATTAAATTACTTTCATTCTCACTTGTCTCAAATGTCCCTAATGAAAATCAAACCTTTTTGGATGCATCTTAGAAGTGGCATACAGCAAATGAAGAATTCCTGAAATATCCACATATCCTCCTCTGACTGCTAAGCTGAAGGTAAGAAACATGTAGGCAACTCACACAGCTACCTAACTGCATAATCTTTTAACTGTGAATCTGGTAGATCTCTAGTGTTTTAATCAGTCCCACAAAAACCATGCACAAATATGGAAGGGTATGTGTCTGCAGGACCACTAACAGGGCTACCTAACTTTTTGAATTAAAGTCTTAAAGATCCTTGACATGATAAAAAGACACTCTCAATAGTCACCTTGTCATAGCCTTTATGAAAACAATCTACTTTGTGTTGTTACTGAGAAATCTGTAGTGCCAAATCAGTGGAATAGGTTACTACAACAGTAATAGCCACAGGAGATTTGCTGATCTCCAGCAGAAATAGTTTAATGACAACCTAGAGGTCAAAATCTGTTTTCATAAACACAGGACATCATCTCAGTACTCTGTATAGGAATCTATTCATGGAACAGTCTAAATCTTTATTAACACTTGCCAGTGACAAATCTGTTTTACTGAAAAGCCACTCAATAGCCAATATAATGCTTTCACCAAAAAAATAAGGCTACAATCCTTTGATCAACCCTATTTGCTCTACACTTTTGAGCAAGTTCTTCCAGACAATGCACTAAAGCAAAACAAATACCCTTGTTTTCAAACGTGTTAAAAACTATCAAGATGCATTGTCTGTGGACAGCTACATAGCAGTAAATATTATAAAGTAATCTACAAAAAAAGGGTTGCAAAGGTGACTGTTTGTAACCTGCTTAACAAAGTCATAGTGCTACTACCGAGCCAGAAATCACAGACATATTAGAAACAGCAGCATCAGAATGCTTTGCTGCCCTGATCAAAATCCAACTTGCTCACTAGTATCTTGTACTTCCTTCACAAAACCAGCACACATGCAACACTGCAAAGATTCTGTATCAGTATTTCAAGGCCAGCTGGGGAATGGCTCAAATACTGCACATAAGTTTTCCATTTTTTTCTGAATTAAAGGAGACAGAACAGGGACAAGGAATTGCAATAGAACCTTCTTCACTAACATACAAGACTATGCTGTAACACCCACCCCTTTTGAGGCACACATCACTATCAAGAGTAAAAATAATAGCTGTGTTTTATTGCTAAGATACATGAGATATCAGATGCTTGAGCAGAATTTTGTGAATTGTTTTTATTAAACCACTGAGACAGTATTTTAAGTAGCCATGAAGAGGGTTTCTCCTACTGCTGTTCACAATGCTAGGAGATTTAAAATAAACTGAGCTTAAAACAAGTTCTGTGCTTGTTCCTAGGAAGGGAGGGTTTTTTATTTAAATAGATTATTTCCTCATCCTCATTCCCTATCTAACTGCTGTCTCTTTTCAAACTCAGATCCAACTTAATCCCACAGAGGCAAGGGAAAAGAAAACATTCAGCCTAAACCATGAGAAAAATCACTAGGAGACAAACAAAAAAGCAGCTAACAAATCATGAAACAATGTTTCCACCTGGAGGTTTTTAGATGTCAACTACATTTTGTTGAAAATACTGGAAATCTGAAAGTCATAGATGCTACTAGGAACTCCATGAAGTAAGCATGGTGTGTGAACACAACACATGTTGCAATAGTTAATAAAATATTTCACAAAGCTGGTTAAGTAAGAAAAAATCTTGATAATATATGTTGAAGTGTTTTGAAAGATAGCATAATGTTTTCAATTCATTCACAGCAAAAAAAAAAAAAAAAAAAAAAAAAAAAAAAAAAAAAAAAAAAAAAAAAAAAAAAAAAAAAAAAAAAAAAAAAAAAAAAAAAAAAAAAAAAAAAAAAAAAAAAAAAAAAAAAAAAAAAAAAAAAAAAAAAAAAAAAAAAAAAAAAAAAAAAAAAAAAAAAAAAAAAAAAAAAAAAAAAAAAATCACACTCACTAGCCCAATTTGAAGTTTTTTCAAGAATGCACTTTAGCATTACTAAGCTAAAATAATGATATAAAAATGGAAGCAAACTGCCCTCAGCTGTGGCAGATCTCATTATAACAAACTATTGTTCATAATTTATAAAAGCTATTTATTCCACATGCATCTGACTCCCTTTCATTAAGTGATCCTCTTCTCTTGCATCATCTTATTAGAGATATCTATTTTAAGAGGTAAGAGGTTGCGTATAAGTAGCAACATGCTAGTATAGTAACATGCTTGTGTGGCAAAGGAATTTTTTCTATCCTTCTTCCCCCTCCAACGTAACTGCAGAAAAGAGTAATCAACTGTGGAAAGATCTGAATAGTTTAATGGGCATAAAAGAGGTACTGGCAATAAATTAGAATATTGCAGCCCTCTTTATGGGTTTCAGACATTGTTTCACAGCTGATACCATACATGAATTTTAAGCAGCCTGCTGGGTCAGGCTAGCTCTTGAGAAGCACTACAAGCCATTACCATGCATCATCGTCAGCTAGGTCTTAATAGTGAGCCTTCACCACAAAGAAATACAGCTTACGTACAGGACGCTGGAGTCCAAATCAGAACAAGCACCACTAAGTTACTCTAGCAACATTGGAGCTTTTTGCTCTCCCAAATTTTCAGATGCCTTTTCGGGTGGAATGCCTCTTACACAAGTACCTATGCAAAGATCAGCCCCACCTAAAGTCATCAGAAGGCAACTTAGAGCACAGGGTCCCCATTGTTTTTTTTAATCAAAGCTTATTCCTACATGTCTCATTTGGGGCTGAGTCAAAAGTCATTGCTTCCCTTTCTGTTTTCCTTCTGCATGACATGGCAAAAAGTCCCACAGGGCAGCAAACTGTAGTCCTACGTGTACAAGCCAATGTTTTGCCTGGACACATGACATGTCACTCTGGCCAGCCGGCTGAAAAAAAACCCACAAGAACAACAACAACAAAAAGCAAGGACATGCAGTAGTTTATTTCCAGATATATTCCGCACTGAAAAAAATGAAGCAATCGCTTCCCCACCTCCATAACAACTCTTCGATTAATGAAGTTCCTTCCTGTCTACCCAGGATGAAAAATAGCTTGATCCCCTATAAAACATTTTATGCCCTTAATAAAGCATTTTAAATATAGATCTTTTAAAGGGTTTAAAAAACAAAAGCCAAAAACAACTTTGTGTGAGCTGTTAGCATTTTGTGGATTTTTATTGTGTACACTTGCAAGGAAAGCAAGGGTTAAAAATATGAACGAAAAGCAGGCAAAGTCCAATTTCCCAGCAGCAGCTTTTTCTACTTTCTCATGTAAAGCTGCTTTAGAGGTTAAGTGTGACAGGCTAGGACGACGGAATACTGCAGGTTGCATGACAGTGCAGCAGATGCAGCACAGCTGAATATAACGGGACCACAGAGCGGTTGTTATTTGTTTCCATCCTGACAGGTGTATCTTCTGTCCCTACAGGACTGAGGAGACTGTAACTATAACCGACATTCACAAAGCACAAAAATCTCTTGAGAATAGTTCTGCCAGGTTCTTAATGGCTATGATTTCATTCATGGGGGCTAACCACCACCATAGTGGGCAGCAGCAGGACTCTGAATTAGCTCCAAAACATTTAGTCTTGTTTTATCTTTTACATGAGGTAAATCTCTAAGAGGAAGAGAAACAGCAAATACCCTACACAATGCATTTTCAGGCAAGTAATAAAACTTGGCCAGCAGAAAGAAGGTCCTTCACCTTTCACCTCCACTACCCCTTCATTCAACCAGAAGATGCTGGAGAACTTTTACAGAGAGTATTTCAGTAACAGCACTTTCAAAAAAATAGAGAGGTAGAACAGTCAGTGTTCTGTATCCCTCCCCCCTTTCACTAACATTGCTCCTGCCCTTCGAAAAGATACGAAATCTCTTGAGTGCTTTCATATCTTCAAGGGGTAAAAGTGCTAAAGAGCACGGCTGTATTTCAAACACAAACGCACAAATCAGCTCATGACTGCTGAAGCTGTCTGCTGGAAATGGCAAAACCAGCTAGAAATGTCACTTAGTTACAGACACAACCTTACAACAAAACAATAGGTGATGAGAGCTAAGAATACTGTGGTCACCATTTACAATGTTTTACTAGTCTTCTCCCCTCCTACAGTGGTATTCCATCACTGCTGGGCTTGTGAAGGGGTCTTGTTCTTATGTTCACCACCTTTTCTGCATTTAATGTATTCATCCAAAAAACGCCTGGTGATTAGAAACAGCAAACTAGAGAAAAGCACTAAATAATATTGGAAACTGAAAGTCCTTAAATTATTCACAGAATTCAAACAGTTTTTGAAGTACACCGTGGTGTTTTGATAGCCACGTAATTCAGTCTGACATCGTAAGCCACAGCACTGCAATGCTAATTTGGGAGATGATTACAGCTGTAAGAGGTTGATGCAGTCCTCACTTATGTGTATCTTTGGTCTGTCTTCTGAAAGGACTAAGGATCTGCTAAATTCTAAATTCAACAGGAGCATCAGTCCACCCAGATGTGCCTAAGATAATTTCACTAATCAAACAGTAACAGTGCTTCACTATGACTCACTGGTGGTTAGCATCACTACAAACTTTTTAATTTTCGCATACAACAGTGAAATATCATATATGCTGCAAAATCTTGTGACAGCCTTTTGGTGAAAAATTCAGCATGTAATGTGACAGTGGGCATTTATTTGCAGAGACTAATATCTATCACCATGTGTTCTCCCTTTACTACAGTACTTCTAATGGTTAAACCTCAAGACCTTTGTGAGGGCATTATGACAGTTACTTAAGTCAAAAGCGATAGCCCAGGCTCTGTCTAAAAATCAGGAAGTTTCTCCACCTACTATGTACTCTTCTCCCTCCTCCACAGAGTTTGTCTGGGGAGGCGGAAGGAAGATACAAGTGTTCCCGTTCTGTTTTTCTTAAAGGCATCAAATGAAGTGATACCTGCTTATCTCAAAAAAACTTAACGCATCACTGTCCACTCCAAGACCTAGACAAAGTTATGACGACTCAGAAGATAAGAATCCCAATCTTCAGGGCCTTTTCCTTACACCGGGGTACATCAATGGGAATTTTGCTACTCACTTTATGGAGTAGGGGGATACCTATCCTAAGGGTAATGCTGATTTTTATTCTTGCTATTCCAACCTCTCACTAATTCCTCAGAAAGGAAGCAAGGAGAGGTTAGCACGTAATTTGTTAAATTACAGCTCTCAAGCTTGAACTGTTAAGTCATGTTTAGTACAACTCAAAACAGAAAACACTACATAATCTTTATGAAGAATTAAAGATGCAAGAATGAGAGCTTGTATTCAAGTGATTGAAGCAAAGTTATCAAGCTCAACACAAGCCAGGTACCACATTACTAACTCCCAGATTCAATAAAAATAGAACAGGAATATTTAAATTGTAGTCTAAATTAGGTCTGTAACAATCTTCATAGAAACAGGCAAGTCAAGTAGCAAAGTTATCTTTGGAAAAAATCTATTAGCCGTAATGGAATGATAATCCTCTTAGATTCATTGATGCTGACAGATTAAATACTTTAAATTCATCTTTTATTTTGTTAGCTCATTCAACACAAAATAAGTCCTACATTTTTAATATTATAGTGGGAGTAGAAGGAGTTTTGCTGTTACTGTGGCAAATTCGGTATTAATGGCATGCCTCTGGGTATTCAGTAGAGCTATAAACTACGTTACCAAATGACAACTGGAAAGGACTAACTTTTTTCCACTTTTAACATACTACCACTATTTATTAGAAACTAAATTAATATTACTGAATTTGCTTTCTATTTAGCCTAAAGCCTAAAAAGCTGGACTGATAACAAGAAAGAATGCATGAATAAACACGTTTTCCCTATAATAAAGTGTTAAATAATATAGGGTTACATATACTGCCAACCTTTTGCTCCTAGTGTCAGGCTAGCGTATCTCCAACAATAGAGCAGCCTGAAAGCTCCAAGCAATCCCCCCTCCTTTCTCCTTCGAGAAACCACCATGCTTCAGCAACAGCAAAACATTTTACAGCAATGTTTCTCAGTCCCAGATGCAACTGCCAGACAGACTCACCAAACTTACATACAGATCCTTTGTGCTCTACGTGAAAGTCCTAGCTACAAGATTACTCACTGTTCTAGTAACAAAGGGACTTCCCTGGTACTTTATTCACAAAACCTTTCAAAAGGCTAGTTTCATACTTCTGCTGATCAAAATTAAATGTTGAGACCTGGAAACTTTTCATTATACAAAATTACTTACTGCACAGCCCTTTGCAATAAACTTTGAGATGTTTGCATTCAGTCAGAAATAAATAATATATACCGGGCCTAATATCATACATTATTTCCAGTTTATTATGGGTCCCAAAAACCCCAATCAAAATTGGAATGGATGCAGCAGGCAGAAAAATAAGACAAATCTCCAGCATCTCACCTCATGTTACTCCATCTTAGCTTAAGATGCACCAAGTTACTCAATTTTGGATCTACAGATTTGACCCATTGATTCTATCAGGATTCTATAGTTTATAATGCTAAGAAAGACGTTTTTGCACTGCTATATTTATCACTGGAATACTTGTCAGCTACTTTCACTCTCTTTATAAAAGGGAAATTACTGATCATTTCCCTATGAACCACGTAAGGAGGCTCAAAGTCTTAAGAATGCACAATTATCCAGGAAAAAAAAAATAAATTCCAGAATTATAAAGCTATTTTAACGAATCTGTATTTTTTTCAAAATTACTTAGCTCTGAGAACTATGTGATGTGAACAACAACGTTCAGAACTTTATCTGGAAGCCTTCAGTTAGGAGATAGTGCTAAAGAGGAATGACATGCATTAAATATATGCACCACCTAGTGTCTTCCAGTGCGTCCACTACATTCATTATTGATCTGCAGCGCATAGCTTTGACAGGCAAAGTCTTGTTAACTGCTACCCGACATTACTTTTTTATTCCAAAGAGTCCATGTTCTTTACAGCCAAGTTAAAAGATACAAAACAAAAAGTTCCAACTGAAAACTAGCATTATCTATGTCAGCAGCAGTAAATACCTTACAATATATCAGCAGCAGCAAATACCTCCTGAATTCGATGTCGAAATTAATGTTTCAAAGGGTAATGGCTTACCACAGATCTTCAGTGGTTTTAAATCTGCCCTAGAACATGGCTAACCTGAGGCATCTGTCACCATAAAAGTCGTAGACACATCTGTTGAACTGCAAATCAGATGTGGTTTTATATGAAAGGTTGAATTCAATTAATAGAGCAAATTTGTTTTTCTGTAATGCAATTTATTTCTAGGAATGGTGTAAGTATAGAAGCAATTTTGTGAATAACTGTTCACAATTTATAAGAAACGTCCATGTTTGCTCTTTTTATGTTCATTGTCTGCCAGGATTCACGCAATTCAATTTCACATGCAGAAACACTCACAGAAGAAAAGTTTTAGATCCACAAAAGCACTTTCCACTGAACAAAAATTAAGCATATCCAACCAGAAGACAAATAATATAACACTTCTTTTAACCATTTACAGATAACCAACCTGCATGGTATTTCAGTTTTCTGTGCAGTGAGTCAAAGAGCACTAAAACACGCACAGAACAAAATCCGAAATATTTTGGTTTATCCTTCTACAAATAAAACTCTCATCAACGAGGAGCACATTTTTTTCAAAAAGCTTTTTGACATTCAACACAAGTTAGACATCAAAGCATGTTAAATATTATTTTAATTCTCCATTCAGCATAAAGGCAAAAAGTAGGTATCCTGGCAAACATCAGAAGCAATTTTTAAAAAGTTTTCCTATTGTTGTTCCTATTGCTTCTTTAAAACAGGTATGGATATAAAGAAACAAAAGAGCTCAGCTACGCTATTTCCACTCATTTTGATTACACTTTTTATGTCTAGACACATTTAGTAAGCTTTATCTACAGATTAATTATGCTCTTTCATTACAGCGTTTCAAGTGTTGAAGCATCCATTGGACCTTCAAAGTATAGAAGCCATTTACAATTACACTTGAAGCCTTACTGTACAGATACTATACACAGGGCAAGAAAAGTTAACTACCACCTCCAAAAAACAAACCCCAAAGTCACTTTCTGCAATGTTACAGGTCAACTACGGAGCAGGGATTACATTGCAGATACATCCAAGTCCCAACCAAGCTTTCAACATCCAAGTTCCCTAGTCACGACGGTTACAGAACTGGGAATGACTGGAATTATGCAGTCCAGACAGTACAGAAAACTGGTCTGTCGCATTCACAGACTGGATGTTACAGCTTCATGTCATCTTTACCTTGCAAATTTGCCTGGCATGTCTGTTAAAGGCAGAGCCTCTACTAAAATTCTTTTTCTGTGAAACAGTAGAGTCATAAAGCACATATTTGGCATCTGAACTGAGCCACCTCACAGGCCAGCTTCACCTCAGACGGCAACCTAGTCGCAGCCAGCAACTTTGCATCAGTTGGACGCAAAGCGGGTAATCAGCATTAGGACTTTACATTTTGCATTGCTTTTCCATCAGAACTGTCCAGGCCCAGGCTGCTTCTCCTTTCAATTACTTGCAATAGGTTTATGGCTTTTCAAAACTCTTCAGAACATTGTGATCTAGAAATTAAGGTCATTGGCTGCTTGTATTTTTTCCTCTTTCCATGACACATTAAGCAGAGGTTTCCAATGAGATGTTCACAGTATGAATTTCAAACATGTACGGTAACATTTTTTTTCTTTTTTAGCAAAATATATAAAGACTAGGATAGCTGTATGCTAAAATTATGTTTATGATGCATGCATGCAATCTCACATACATATTCTTGTCTGAGAAACCATGTTAATTTGTCATTGTTCTACAGACACAGTATTGCACAAAGAATACCTTGTATAAGCAAATTAATTAGATACTGCCTATTCATCCTCTTCAATAATCCAAAAGCAAGCTAATTGCTGAATAAATTCAAACCATGCTAAGCTTCCTAAAGGAAATATTTTTAACCTAAATGGAACTAAATTAACTCAGAGCATCAGGGCTTCACTGAGGTCTATAACTTTTTAAAATTCAAAAAAGAAACAGGGAAAAAAACAGACAAAAATATCTACAGCAGTAGTCAGCAGAATATTCATTAGGGAACATCACGCTTAAGTGTAATTGCCCTCCGACATCCCCTGCATGGAAGTTCCTATAAAGCATTTGGCACTAAAGAGTATCGGGCCAGTAACTGGACTCCACTGACCAAGAGCCTGCAATAAGTTTCTTGATTAACAACATTTTTGAATGGTGTTAAAAAAGGCCCCAAAAGGGTGGGTGGGGAGGGGAAGATGGATGAAAACGACATTGATCACAAGGATGCAGATAAATTACAAGGTTCAGATCACTTAGGCTTGTACATAGCATTAGCATCTTCTAGTACCTACTTGCAAGATGCTCTAAAATGTGGTTTATTGACCTCTAATGGGATACAATGGAGTATAAAAATTTCATACTTACAAATACTCATGCTCTAAGCTAAGGCCACATGATACAACACGACTATTAATGTTCTTTAGAAGTATAAATAGAAAATGAAACATTTTTCTATTTTATACAAATGAATCTGATCATCTGCTTCACCGCAACAGCAGCAGCATCTAAAAACAACTGAAACAGCAGCCTCTGGTGTTAAAATTCTGCTCTTTTTCTCAGACTCCACCTTTCACCAGAAAGCAGGACTAGAAATACAGAAAAGATGTATCAAGTGGTCCTGAGGAATCCTTTGCACCATAATTAATTTTCCATCTTAGCGTGTATCACACTATTTGCGTTTGCCTTCTGTAATTCACTGTGAAAATATCATCAGATTAGCTTTTATTCTGCACTGGTGAAAATTCATCTTGATACAAAGTCCTCTTACTGTATGGAGATGGAAATTTTCTTTCCTAGCATGGAAAGCTCATTTCACCCCCGTACAGATCAAGCTTTATTCTCTACATCTGAAGAGACAGAAATTACACATCTCTTGAGCACATACATGAAGAAGCACATGTGTATGAACGATAAGCCAAGAAAAACCACCCCTGCAATACACTACCTTAAAGGGCAGAATTGTCCCGTCTTTCCAAAAATGAAATATTTTCAGAGATGCATACATTAGCAAGAAAGCGCATGATGGAGGCTGTGCACGCCTCGCAGGCATAGCTCTTCAGGTTTTCGTTTGAGTAACACAAGGAAAACTTACTGCCATTCTGATCTGTAGCATTCCAGAAACTCATAGTATGGTCTCTGTGCAAAGCAGTAATATATTCAAGTATGATCAGCGTGCAAATTAAAACAATCCTCATAAAGATTAGTGTTCTATAACAGACAAAATTAGAGCATATTCATGTCCAAAGTCAGTCTTACACTCAATAGGAATGTTCAGATTTTCTCTGAATTATCTCACAAACTGTGTTACAACAAATTACAAAGACAGTAATAAATGCAGAAAACAATTCAGGGCTAAATAGAAGCCTTAACATAACTAGACACTGACTTAAAAAAGAGATACACACATAGATACTCTGAGTTCCAAAACGTGACAACTTCTGCACCATGCACCCAGTTTTGAAATACTGCTCTTTAAAAGCCCCCAAGTTTCCTGTGGTTTTAGAGAAATTAATTACTCTCTTTCAAAACCTTAGTTTCTCTACCTATGAAAACAAAAGCAATGCTATACCACATGCAAACTGAGCCTGCATCATTGTGAAGATCTGAGAAAGACCATAAACTATTTCATAAACAAACCCACAAGTAAAGGAAGTTTATTTTCTGAGCAGTTCCAAAGTTAAATAATATAAACATTGACAGAGAAACCCACATAAGACACTACACGCTACGGGGTGACTGGAAGGATGGTTCAAAGCAGAGCACGTGGCTTGTTATTTTAAAGAATGCTTTGTTCTACCAACGTGAAAATACAACATTATCTGAATGGAGTGATTTGAACAAAGTCATTCAAGAGATTCCTATAGCACCCATGTCTTGCCTTAATTTTTCTTTACTCCTATATCACTCATTAAGAATATTTCAAGTCTACACCTAGCTGAGATATTAATAACTTGCATACTTCAAGATCAAATGAATCAATATGCTGACATGGTGTGTATTCAGTTGGGGCTGGCATGTCAGAAATATTTCAAATAGTAAACTGTTGAAGGTACTCACAAATAATCAAACAGCTTTACTCTCAGCAGGGTATCGGGAATGGAGAAAAAGAACTTAAGACAGTCTAATAAAGCCGCAGAAATAATATACGTCCTTTTGCATGTAGAAATCAGGACACCTAAAAAACCTCCATACTCTGTTAATGCAGTGTAAACGCTGAAGCAGAGCTGGTCACAGCAAATCAACAACATTCCTCAAATACAGCATCAAGTGACAGCTCTTACACAGCTCTAAGCTGGTGACAATGAAGTACTTTGCAAATATGGACAGAATTCTCAGACACACGAGTGAAATTCTAGCCCATTTATAATGAAATAAATGGAGGCTCATCTAATTTGCACAAGGACATTACTAAACACAAGACAAAAGGTACAATCAGGACACAAGTAACTCGCATACCAGTCCCATCTTCACCACTAGATTTATTTCAGTATCAATAGAATTTGCTATTTTTACCTAAAACAAGCATTATTTCTCCAAGAGCTCTGCTGTCCAGAGGCTGGTTTTCTTCTTGGTTCCTAGGTGCAGAATAATACTTTAAATACGCAGCTCTCTGGACTGCATGTTATCAGGGCTTTTTATATTAAAAAATAATTAAAAACCCCAAAATTTTCAGACTAAAAGGAGATATTTGCTTCAACAGCTTACTGTTCATAGACCCACCCGTATTCCATTAGGTGGCTTAGTGGAGCATTTTATAATAATAAAATCAGTAGCAATATGCAGTTGGCTACCAAGCCGTACAGTAAGTGCCATACTACTGGAAAAGGAAAATCCCTAAACAATACTTATTTAGAACAAAATGTACTCAGATCTATAAACACCACATAACACATTTCTTTAGGCTTTAATATCAAGACACAGAAGAATACTAATGTTCATGTTTTATAGACATCTTTATTCAGATACATGCAACCCAAAATTAGTTTCAATGCATTAATGAGATAATAAATATTAGCGACTCTCTTCTCATTTTCAAATTACCATAGTGTCCATGCAATTTTTCCTGTAAAATAAAAGCCCAAAGCTATGTATATATATTCATCCCAATAGATTTAAAATGCTGCGCGAAGGGTATCTACAATCGTTTCATTCTTCTTTAAACCCTGTTCAGAATAGAATCCTGGAATACAATTTGTTTCAGAGGCAGCTTTTAGACAACTTCATAAACTAAAATCTTATAGCTCAATGGGTTGTTAACTGAGGTTAACTGCTTAAGCCAAAGCTACAAGTAAAGACGATGCAACATCACAACTGAGAGACTACAGACCCCAAACTGATGGAGAAATATACTGTTCTTCCTCAGAACAACATCCAAAACCAGTTCTGCTCCAGTCTAGAACTTGAGACGTCCTGCGCAGCAAATTTTAACTAAATAGTTGAAACTTGTTCCTTAACAGGAAAAGTCATCCTGCTACGCATGACTTGCAGTGTGAAATTTCAGATGCTTACAGGGCCTGATCCTGATCACACTTCACACAGTGCAAGAACTGCCATAGAGTTCTACCAGATGTGTAAAACAAAAGGCAATAAGCACCTCAAATCACTGATTTAAATACGCAGGCATTCTTTTGCATTCACAGACATTTCTTGATGAAAGTATTTTAAAAAATCAAGAAATATTAGACTTCAGTCTATCCTTATAATTTATTTCACTGTTCCGTGAAGTGTTTTTTTCCTCAAAGAACCACCAAAAGGCCGTATTTTGTCCATCACACAAAAGCCTCTGTGACATTACCCCTCTGCTGGACCAGTCATTGGACTTGAATGAGAGAACACAGCAGATGAGATGGCCAGTGAGATTCCCAGGAGCTGTGGCAAGGTGTCATAATCCGCTAGCTACCTGCAGACAACTTCCCATACAAAGACCAAAACCAATAAAGTATATACGAAAGAAAATGGAAGCAGAGACACAACAGGCATACAAAGAGAGACCTCCACAGAGGGGCTAGTGTCAGAACAGTGAGAGAAGTCTTTTAGGATCTACAAAGCCCGATTAAGAGATTACTCCGTTCTGTAAAAATAAGCCATTTGTAATGAACGTACCATTATAGACTCTAAACACAGAAACTGCATCGTATCAACAGCAGGCACCTTCCTCCAAACAGGATAACATAACATGAGATTGCCCCCCCGCCCCCTACTTCCCAGGCACTTTCAGCACTTTCAACACTTTGAGAAGTGCAGATATACCAGCCAAGGTATCAGGGACGCCAGGCGATGAGGAGTTGTTAACAACCTTTGGATATCTGCCCTGAAGAAATTATTTCACTCAAGTGATTTACCAGGAGAAAGTTAAATTAAAAAAAGGGCTCCCTGTATCTCAAATATCCACCTTACGCGTACACAAAAAGCACACACGCTCGTGTGTATGCACATCCAGCCTCAGGCACTTGCATTGTTTGACAGGTAATTAGATTCTCGCTGCCAGAAGAGTTCATTGAACCTCCCAAACGCCATCATTTTGGGACAACTCGACTCGTCGCTAGGACTACCGTGTTTCTCAAAGACGCTGTCCAAAGGATCCACGCACATGCTGGATTCCCAAGGATGCTTCCGCGCTTAACAGCCTGGAGCTCTCCCTGCCCATTAAAGCAGCAGCCTTGTGGTAAATTCCCTCCGCTCCACGGATCCGAA
>NW_008796047.1:1165880-1175180 GCF_000699145.1 Aptenodytes forsteri | reverse complement strand
GCCGCCTCGCCCAGCCCCGCCTCGCCCGGCCCCCGCCGGCCGCCTCCCGCCGGTTCTAATCGTCCGCGGGCACAACCTGCCGCCCAGCCCCGCCCTGGGCGAGCAACTGGAAACAGCCAAAAATCGCCCACGTTTCACCGTGGGACGGGGCTGGGGCTGTCGGGGGTCGGTCAAACGACGCGTGGAGCGCAAAACAGCGCGCGTGAAGACCGTGGGGCCCGAGCGCGGCTGGATGGGGGAGCACAACTCCCCCCTCAACTGCACTCGCTGCGGTCCCCGAGTTTCTGGAGGTTACTCTACCCTCTCTCTCACCCTGTTAAATTCACACATTTGGGCACAAACCCCTGTGCGTGAAGACCGTGGGGCCCGAGCGCGGCGATATGGGGGAGCACAACTCCCCCCTCAACTGCACTCGCTGCGGTCCCCGAGTTTCTGGAGGTCTCTACCCTCTCTCTCTCACCCTGTTAAATTCACACATTTGGGCACAAACCCCTAAAAAAAAAAAAAGTACTACTGTTAACAAGAAAATGAGGCAAATACTAAAGCAGCCATCCCCCACACCTAACGCAAACACATTTTGTGCCATCTTTATTAATATTGCATGGTTCTGTGATCAAAAATTCTTTTTCTTGCCAGAAGTGTCACTGTTTCATTCTCCCCCCCATCTAATTGCACATAAATATTTTTATTATATATTTGATAAGGAAGCATGACACATACAAGCAGATTACCTCTATAAGGCCAAAAAATCACGGGTATGCTGTGATAGCACGGTATCACAAGTGAAATATCACGGTAGCAAGTGAAATTGCTGCTGTTCTGACTCCGAACAGATTTGATAAATAAGAAATTGGAAACAAAGGTACCACTTGAAGAAAAGATAAATTTGCTAGAGGAGCAACTTTTGATCATGAAGAACACCAGCTCTTCCACAGACTCTGTCCTTACATACGGCCAAGGCACAAGATTGCAGGAATTAGTGCAGTTTTCTTTACCTTAGGGATCAGCGGGCAGAGGGGAGAGGAAAAGAAAGCCACAGTGAAACCTGGTGTGCCAGTGCTTCTAGTGGGATACAAAAACTGCAGTAATGGAGCAGAAAAAGGCACAAAATGAGATTTGATACTAATGAAGAATCTCACCATGAGGTTCCTACAATACTACAGATAACAGCAAATGGATCATGTTTGTATCATTGTGACTGTAAACGAATTATCCTTGTGGAAGTCAAACATGGTATATTCCTAGCCAAGATAATTACAGTGTTGCATAGATGTGCAAAATACCCCTGAAATACCATATTTGTTCTCCATTTCCCTTTCTTTTGGAAATAAACTCCATTTTCACCAGGTGCCAAGACCATACGAGTCAGAACACAGGGTTTATTCCCGTCCATGCTTTACACTTGACCAACTGCACCGAGTTCACTCTACCCCCAATTTCACAAAATCTAAAGCGTGCACATATCTCAGGTTTAAGGGGACGCAGTTACTACTTACAAAATGTTTTGAAATCCCCAACTGATAAATTCTGGAAAAAGGCAGTAGGATTAGTTACATACACCTAAGAACAGGGCTTGTCAATTGGTCCTCCTGCAGGCTAGCTTTCTACTGTTTTCAGGGGGAAACATAATTAAAGCAAAAGGAATTTGTAAACAGAATTTTAAGGGGGGGGGGAATCAATATCTGAGAACATGACATCAGAAGATCTCTTATTCCCTTTCCATCATGCGTTTGCTAGCCTTCAGCTCACATTGAAGAGCAGAGCTGCAAAGGCAGAGAGCAAATATATGAAAAAATACATTTTCTTCAACAGCCTTTTAGGTCATTCTCCACATTCAATGGGTTCCAAGGAAAACAAAAACAACCAAAACAAAACAAACAAAAACCAAACCACCGAGGAACAGAACTGCGAAGCTACACAGGAAAGTTTTTACATGTCAGAGCATCTACCATATGCCCTTTAAAGTCTTAGCATGTCAGCAACATAGCCCTATTTTCTAGTACATGCATACAGCCACTTTTGCTTCTAGCCCAGCTAATTATCTATTTTTGCCTATGCATCAGTGTTTGGTGCTTTAGATAAAAATATCAAGTTCTCAGTTTATAATGCAATTATGATGGGGAAGAAGAGAGCAAAAGTAGAAAAAAGGGCAACAGCTGGTAACTTCAATCAGTGCACTTGGAAATATAAATAAGCAGAATATCCCACAAAGATAAAATCTCAGGGTGAGGGAAGCGAGCTGGTGACATGGAGCTACAGATGAAACTATACGTTCTTTAAGCACTGATGCATGCTGATAATGTACAGCACCTTACAGAAACGAAGCTCTCCATATGCTATGGCAGTCCGATGTGCCACTGTATTTCTATGAACGAAGGCTATTTACACAGCATTTTAACAAGAGGAAAGTCACAGGGAAAGCAAGAATCTACCTTTGATATCAGGGTGTGAGCGAAAATGAAAGAGAAGACAGGAATCCAGCCAAAGAGGATTAATGACATTAATGGAGGAAAATGGAGAAAAATTAATGGAGAAGCTGAAAACGCTGCAAGGAAGACATTTGTTCTTCCCTAGCACTTCAAGGGTTACACTTTACAATGAGAAATACTCATTACCTGACAAAGTCCATATTCCACATCTGGGATTCTAGATTTCCTAGAATCTGAAAGTCTAAAGTTTGATGCAGCTGCTGAAAAAAGACACTAAACAGAAATCAAAAAGGAGAAACAAACAAAACCGAAGCAACTTTCTGAATACCTTGATCGCAGCAGCCACATACCCAGACAGTAGGAAAGTGCCTATGGGAGGGACAGACAGATTCTGTAACCAAAAGCCTAGCCTCTAGTCTCAGCTCTGCCACCACCTCACTCAACAGATACTTCCGAGCACGTTTTTTCCCACATCTCTACACCTCAGGTTACATCTCGTACTGTGCCATGGAGCTGCTTGCTAAAGAGATTTCTACAGTCTTCAACCACATTAACTTATTAAACACACAGCACTTAACAACTATGAAGTAAATTTTTCTAGCTAGAATATGTCAATACCCTAATAATTTTCAATAAGACGTACAGCTACAGCCTGAAGGGGGAAAACAAAAACAGAAAATAAATCACCTCCTCCTCCCTGGAAGCTCAGCAGAATGTTCCAGCTGAGTTTGCAAAGGTGCTTTCAGTCTCTATCTCTTCTCAAGTGCAACATAAAAATTTGCAGCCAGGTGATTACATTTTGTTTCTTATTTGATGTATGACCTTGGAGTAACCCACCTGTGATTTGCAATAAATCAGAATTCACATCACCTGTATGTCAGATAAGAGGCTGGGGGAGGGTTATTGCTGACATGCTCTCAGGAGCAGGTGAAAAGGCAGCTGCTTCATTTTGCAGCTCTTGCAAATAAAAACATACTGGAGATGGCACTGGAATCTGATAGAATATACCATTGCTACGCTTAACATACATAATGATAAAAGGCGAATAAATGCATCTAAACCATTGATGTATATCACAGAGAACATTAGACACATACCAGTTGGCTCTAATGCAAGTATTCACATCTGTACAATAGGTAAATAATTCAGGAGCAAGCAAAAACATCCAACCGTAACAACAAATAAGTAATGAAATTATGTGAAGCACTTTGAATGGGCTCAGTTGTAGTGACACAGAAGCCAATAAAAAAGAAAATCTTGCTTTTAGCATATTTCCAACATTTATCCTCCCCTTCTGTCTCCCTCTCTCACAAGAGTACCCTAAACAAAATGGGATCTGAAAAATGATCCAACCCACCTGGAAGAGTTGTAATCATGAGAAAGTTGTGACACTACCTGCCTTGATTCAGCAATACCTACAAGCCCACAATCTGATTATATACAGAAACAATACACAGACAAGCCTTTGACCTCAAAGTGCGTTCCATTGAATTGGGTGTTTCATTTTATGGCATCAAACTAAAGAAATGGCCCCTGCTGTCATAATGCAAGAAAAAGAGGAAGTCTGGCCTCAAATGATTAATTACAACTCCTCTCCATGTAGCAAAGGTGGAAGTGGATTAAATTCCCCCTGTGGTAGCTCTCAACACTGCCCATGTACTGAGACAGCATTCTCTGGGTCTGAAGACCCAGGTGTGCATGCATGTGTCAGGAGAAAGAAAAACATTGTGTTTTTCTCCCTACTCCATACCTAATGCAGAATACAAGCAATGCATTCATTCTGTAGATGCTGGTATAAATTAATTGCTGAAGCACCTGAAGGACAGGAGAGCTGCCTTATTAATACATGTTCCCAGTCCAAGGCTGCACAGGAAGTATGAGATGGTATTAGTGTGTTTAAGGGTCCCTATCTTCCACAGTTTGATTCAAGATACTACCTGCTCACAGCAGTTATGGTTTGATTTTGAGTTTTCAACACATTTTGACTGCAGGGCCTGTATTTGAATTGCCCAAATGTAAAAGGAGTGCTTGCTGTACCATACAGATGTGCTTTAGATCATTACTGAAGACTAACTCCAGCCTGACATATTTTTAGTTGTGGAGATTTTTATCACAGTCCCATATATGCATATTTTACAAAGCAATCCCAGAGGACACGAGAGCAGGACTGAAAAGGAATTAGCCAAATTCATGGGCAATAAGCACACTGGTGAATATTAAAACCAATATATTGTATAAGCAACCTCCGGTTCAGGAAGCCTATACATCAATGTCTGAAAGATGAGAGCATGAAAAGTATGCTATACTTTGTTTGCCCAAGCATCTAGTACTCCTCTCAGAGGCAGGTTACAGGGCAGATGAACCACTAACAGTCTGACCAGCACAGCCATTCTCATGCACCGAACATACAGAGATAACGGATGAGTGTAGCATTCCGCAAGACATCATGAATATGCAGAAACACAGCTGAAATTCAGCCTGTTCTTTTTCCTTTGCCCTCAAGTTTATGATAGTCTATAGCTGCCTCTCTGCTATTCTACAGGGCTCTCTCCGAACAAAATACAGAGATGGATGTGTTAGTGAGAAGCTTTGGATCACCTGACATTAAAAGATGACAGTCCCTCCTGCCTCCCCTTTTAAAGAACGCACTCTGCCAGGCCAACAATAAAAAACAATGGCCAGATATGAGTTCTGTCCAACCGTTTCTCCACCTCTGCAGCAAGGTCTACCTCAAAAGTTCTTCCTAAGCATGGAATGCCTGTTTTGCAACACCTATTTTTACTGCACATATCATGCAGGCAGTTCTGTGCACTGGCAACCTCATGATGGCTGGGATATTCTGTGGGCAGAGAGCGCAACTTCAAGATGAGGGTCTTGCATTTCCACAACTTATAACATAGAAATTTAAAAAATAAATTATATCAAAGAAAAGTTTTATCGTTTTCTTCTCCTCTTGTGAAACATCCCTCACTCCTCTGCGTAAGATCAGGGTTTCAAGGTTGCATTTCCTTTAGAATTGGGTCTGTATCTTTATATGACTTCGTAAAATCTTACAAAATAATAGGACCTACTACCCCAAGTACAACAAAAATATTTAGCAGCAAGATACAATACTGGATCCAGCCACATGGTACTTAGAAACAATCCCTAAGTTGCCATAGCATCTGCTATACCAGCATTAAAACGTAACATACATGTGTGATGACAATTAATCGGCCAGCCACAGCCTGCAAATAAGCCTTCCGTGAATAGTTTCATTTTCAGTTGTGTTTTACAGCCTCTCCAGCAGTATTCTAGGAATTGAGAGTACATAGGCTAAAAACTGATCATCTACGTATTTTGAGTCCCAGCTTTGTAATTTTTGTGCACCATTGCTCATGCTGGATTTGCAGTTCTGCATTAGGACATCTAGTGGCTGAATAATTTACTGTCTATATACACATATCTGAATATATTATTTAGATTTCCTGTCAGAAAGCTCATACCTACTTTTCTAAAGCTCAGTAAAACATATCTGAGAGCATCTCAGGATTTCTACATTATTCTGTTCTGCAATATAACCCCAACTCATTGCTGGATAGAGTACTTTGAAGTGTGAGCACAATGAGAGGGACAGGTATATATGCCAATTTCTACTTTACCTTTCATCAGGATATCACAGCAGCATGTTTACCTCTGATCCATTACGTAGTCTTACTCTTTGCAATGTACATAACTTCTTAGCTTTAGTTTAGAAAGATTTTTCCTTACTCTACATTTTAGTAACTTGAAATGAGAAAGCGTTACTCTCAAGTTTTGTGTTATTTTGTTTCCATATTAATAAAAGATTATAAACCCTTTTATTCCAAAGAATAAACTTCAGCCTCCTCAGTGATGGGAAAAAAACAAACCTTAAAAAAGGCCATGATGTGTCTTTAAACAACTCCATCCCACCTGCTTTAAAGTGAAGTCACCATTTGAGCTGTCATAAGCCATCATTTCTGATGAGTTAAAATCTATATGATTTTAAAATTGATTAATCTAAGATGAAATACAACTATTTGCATTTTCCTGTGTTTACTCATTCCAAAAATCGACAGACACCACAGAGCAAAGTTAATCTGACAAAAAGTGAAATGCTGAAGTGGTTGGCTGTGCATCAGAATAGGAAAATGTGGATTAACATGCCAAGGGGGTGATGAACATTTGAACTTCACTAATTGATTTTAAAAATCATAAGACCCAGGCATTTAGAAAATGTCACGATCTTAACACCTAATTCACTCCTTGATTTGTAATTTGGAGAAATCAGCTGCACTTGAAGTTTTACCTGCAGCATTTCCTTCAATTGGGCAAAGAAGAATTCCTACTTCAGCATTAATTATTATTTTATTTCCATGCCCTTTTAGATTTCTCCACATAAATTAATAATCTGATCCCACCTACATTCACTTGTTGCACATCCAGGCATTTTTGTTGTGGCTGCAGTTGGATTACAGGCAAAGGGCAGCTATTCAATATGCTCTAACCTCTGCATAAAGAGCTCAGACTGCAAAGAGAAAGCACACATCACTGGTACTCCCCATCCTTTAAAGTCACTCACTAAGTATCTATTCCAGATTTTGCATCCTGGCTCAGATCTTCCTGTCTGAACTTTTACTTGGAATGAGAGGTGCATGACAAGAAATAGATGATGCAAGGGTGAGATGTGCATGGATTAAAAAGTGTGCTTTAGGAGCAAACAAAGAAAATCAAAAGCAGCGGGACATTAGACAAGCAATTCAATAGCTTAGCTATTTGTAATTTGTGGTTAAGAAAAAAAGAAAAAAAGGTTACACATTCAAGCAGTAAGAGACTGAGAGATTCTTCAAAACATTGCAGACATCGCTGTACAGTTCAGAGCTGGCAGGGATGCTACTGTCTGTGAGCAAGAGTATAGTTAGAGGGCAAGGGACAAGAAACACTGGGCAAGTCTGTTTCTGTTCTGCCAGCGTAGAAAAAAAGTGAGTGACATGTCTAGCTATTTCACTCTCAGTCAGAGGTAGTGTTGTTCTAAAAAGGCTATTACTGAATAAGTTCAGAACCTTCTCATCAAGTGGGAAGTCATTGCCACCTTTTTTCATCCAAACTTACACAGCACTGAAAAGCAGAATTCACTAAGACCTTCCTCTGGCAATTAACCAGTGAAGGCTGAGAGATATTCAGTGACTATGCATGATTACAGTCCAGTCATGAAATGCAGATGGATAGAATCATAGGTCCTAAGACGACAGAAACACATAAAGGAACTTTATAATTGGAGAGCTGAACCTCCCCCTCACTCCTCCGCTCTCAAAAGAAAAAAAACAACAAAAAAAGCAAAAACCAAACCCAACCTGAAAAACTCAGAAAATCCTCGTATGGAACCTGGCAAAGATCATCAGCTAACTAGCAAGGTAAGAGGTTAATGCTCCAGACTAGGGTTAATGAGACAATCCCAAGTTTTAGCCTGGATGTTGCCACATGCTTCCTGTGAAGCCTGAGGTGCTTGGGGAAAGATGCTGAAGCAGGCACCAGTCATTTAAATTGCAAACGTGTTCGGCTTGATTAGGGGCACTTCACCCTGCTTTGATTTGCTGAATGTATTGGACTAATCGCACACAGTTCCTGTCTCCCCTTTTTGCTAACCAGTGCACTGAAGCCTCACAGTGAGTCATGAGAAATGGGAGAGTATTTTTACCCTAATTAAGTACAATTTTGTCAGGACTGGAAATAGCCAGGTGTCATATTATTAAGTTACCTAATTGTGCCTCTGAAATGGCCACATAATAATGACTTTTCAGTAACAAGAGGAAAAGGGGGAAGTGAACTCTTTGCTTTATTATTTTCATTTTAATCTCCAGTGAAAATGCAGAGGGCATCCACCTAGTAACTACAGTTCTGAATTATTCATAATTAGTCACACATCATGAAATGCAACCATTTGATGATCTCAGGTGTGAAAGACAACAAGTAGTTGAGTAGTTTCTTAACTATTAAAACATTATTTCGCTACAAGGCAGAGAAACAACAGAAGCACACTTCGGTGCAAGTGATACTATTTTCTGAGAAGTGTCAGTTAACATGTATCAATCAAGTACCAAACAGCTAGCTAAGCTGTTCTCCCCATTTAATGTGATTAGAAGGCAAAGAACCCAATTATTGACAGCTCCCACCATTCTCATGAAGTGTGCCCTTGCCAATCCCTGAAGCCCTCTGTTAGATGACTGCACTTGTTTCTGCTGCTAAGTACATGTCCCTGAGGCTGTTTCCCAGGCTGCAGAAGGGCAGACGAGCCTGCCTGTGCACCACTCTGGGGACTGCAACAGGAATGTACAAAACCTGATAAATCATTCCCAAATGGAGGTCACTGTAGCAGAGAAATGATTGCCCTGCCATGGAGCCAACCGGGATCTACTATGATACACAGGTCTTGCCAGGAAGATTTTTCCGTCTTCTAACTCAACAGTCACATACATAGAGATGGAGAAGCAAGTTGTATGAATGTAATGTAGCACGCATCTAGAAGGGTGGCAGCTCCACTGGCCATCCACTCACTTCTACAACTGCTTGAGGGTTTTGAAGAAAAAACATGTCCCTGAGGCTGTTCCCCAGGCTGAAGAAGGGCAGACGAGCCTGCCTGTGCACCACTCTGGGGACTGCAACAGGAATGTACAAAACCTGATAAATCATTCCCAAATGGAGGTCACTGTAGCAGAGAAATGATTGCCCTGCCATGGAGCCAGCCAACCGGGATCTACTATGACAGGTCTTGCCAGGAAGATTTTTCCGTCTTCTAACTCAACAGTCACATACATAGAGATGGAGAAGCAAGTTGTATGAATGTAATGTAGCACGCATCTAGAAGGGGGGC